>NC_077234.1:110463021-110808021 GCF_027887165.1 Monodelphis domestica
ATGGGAAATATGGAAGATAAAATAGGAAAAATTGAGGATAAAATGCAAGCCCAATTAGAAGATCTAAAAAGTTTCTTACAGGATCAATTGGCAAACAACCACTCTACCAGAAACAGACCTGTTTCTGAACCTTTGAATGAGGAAATTTCCTTCCCTGAAATAGAGATGGAAAACACCTTCCCTATAGCCCAGTTAACAGACTGCTTCTCTCGTGTAGTGCAAATCTTGTCTGAATTTAATCCCCAAAACCCTTCCCCTGCAATCCCAGCTCCTCATGTTCCTTCTCCTACAGAAAACCAAATTCCAATGCAAGGGAGATCTTGTCCTCCTAGAGAAACCTGTCCTTGTCAAACTGACCCACAGGTGCAAAATTCAACTAGAGGCCTGTTTCCTCTAAGAGAAGTACCTGAAATAGGACGGAATGGGGATGTGGTGACTTTAAGACATAGGATACCGTTTACTCCCCAAGAAATAAATGAATTTACACAAAATATCCCCACATATGAACAAGATCCTTTTCTAGTAACAAAAAAGATGGGAGACATATTTTTTCAGTATAATCCGTCTTACAAGGACGTTGAGAGCTTACTACAGGCTTTTTTAAGTGAATGTGAAAAAAATAAAATAATTGCTCATGTCAACAAAACCCGGGGGCGTAATGCAGCACATTGGCCATCTCAGGATCCCGATTGGGACTATAATAATCCTGAGGATTATCTACAACTATACCGTTGTAGAGAGGCCATCCTCACGGCCATGAAGGAATGTGCAGACAGTACAGATAAGTGGATGGAACTGGAAAAAATTAAGCAAAAGGAAGACGAAACACCCTCCAGATTTATGGACAGAATTATCGAGTTTGGGGACAGATACTCAGATTGGGACTTAACTAAAGAGAATAGTTTAAGACAAGTTAGAAGAATCTTTGTAAACAATTCTTGCAAAGTAATTAAAAATTATTTTAAAACACAATGCCCAAGATGGTCAGATATGGACCTTGAAGAATTGCCAAAAACAGCTATATATGTTTTAAAGGGAAACAAGGAAAAGGAGGAAGAAAATAATGATGCCATGGAGGAAATGAAGAAAAAATGAGATGTGTAATAGATAGGATAACTAAATTAGAAAGTGGGCATGATAATGAACCAACGACAATTGCCCCTCTCCAGAAATCCAATTATCAATCGATTACTTGCCACTTCTGTGAGAAGAAGGGCCACAAAATGATGGAATGTAGAACCTTTCTTAAGATGTTTGGAAGGAATACACAGTTTAATAATAGTTTTAGAAATAATAACTATAGAAATGATGATAATGGTTATAGAAACCAGAATTCTAGAAATTATAATAATGACTATGGAAATAACTATAATGAATATAGAAATAAGAACTTTAGAGACCAGAATTATAGAAATAGGAATTGGGAAATTAATGACAATGCTCAAATTGAAGAAAATTTTAATGATAATACTCAACAATATATGAGAAATGGCACTCGTCCAAAAATTACTCGAGGTACTAATGACCCTCAGAGAGGTGCCCTTAAGGGGGGTGCCCAAGGAATATCCCAAACACAATGATGGTGCCCAGGGGGGGCTGGGGCACAGGAATCAGAGGATACAACCTTTGATTTCCCAGACCCTGATGTCCTACTACCCGTTGTCCCTATCCACTGCCCTCCCCATACTAATGAACCCCATGTTACCTTAAAGGTGGGTAACACCTATTATGATTGTCTATTAGACACTGGAGCTTCCTGGTCTGTATTAAAGAGAACACCTGATTTACAATGTTATTCTATTGGCTCAGAGAATGTAATGGGAGTATCAGGAATAACCCAAAGAGTTAAAAGATTTCCTCCTAGAATGGTGTCTGTAGGATCCCTAGAGGTACAACACTCCTTCCTTTTGATGCCTGACTCCCCTTTAAATTTGCTGGGGAGGGACCTTCTATGCAAACTCAGAGCCACAATAACCTGCTCCCCAGATGGCTCATTATCATTAGAAGTACCAGAGGAATCTTTAAATTTACTCCCTGTACTTCTCTCTGAAAACCAGGAGGCAAAAGAACCTTCCATTTTTGAAATACCTAAAGATATACCAGAGTCTCTTTGGGCCACATCTTCTTCTGATGTAGGCTTACTTAAATCTGCTGTTCCTGTGCAGATAAAAACTAAATCTAGCCCACCTCCTTCTATCCCTCAGTATCCCCTCTCAAAGGAGGCAATTGAGGGTATTACACCAGTTATTAACTCATTAATAGAACAGGGAATAATAATCCCTTGCAAATCTGAATACAACACGCCCATCCTGCCAATTAAAAAACCAAAAAGAGGGCCCGATGGCAAGCACATCTATAGATTCGTACAGGATGTAAGGGCAGTGAATAATCACGTTATAAAGTGATACTCCGTAGTTTCTAACATACATACTATTATTTCATCTATTCCTAGCACAGCTACATACTTTACAGTAGTAGACTTGTGTTCAGCTTTCTTTTCCATACCAATACATGAAAACTCCAGGCATATTTTTGCTTTCACCTGGAAGGGCTCACAATATACCTGGTGTTGGCTGCCACAGGGTTATGTCGAAAGTCCGAGCTTATTTGAGCAAATTTTGAGCCAAGACACAGACAATATAACATTTAAAAATAGCAAATTAATCAAATATGTAGATGATCTACTCTTGGCTTCAACAGATGCAAAAACATGTTAAGAAGATAGCAAACACCTTCTTTTGGAATTGCACAAAAGAGGACATAAAATCTCTAAGGATAAAGTTCAATGGTGTCTCCAAAAAGTAGAATATTTGGGAAAAAGTAGAATATTTGAGAAATATAACGAGCGGGTGCTTGTTATATTTCTCCAAAACGAATTGAGAACATTCAAAAATTGAGTGCTCCTACCACTAAGAAACAGCTGAGAGCAATTTTGGGAGCAACAGGGTTTTGTAGACAATGGATTCCTTGCAATGGGGAAATCACTAAACCCTTTATAGCATTAACAAAGGATTCGGTTCCTGAACCCCTCAAATTAGAGCCTGAACACTTGTCAGCTTTATCAGAATTAAAAAAGGCTATCATGTCTGCCCCTGCTCTAGGCATCCCAGATTACAACAAGCCATTTACTTTATATGTGCATGAGCGAAGAGGAGTAGCCTCTGGTGTGTTAACTCAGACTTTGGGACCTTCTCAGCGCCCAATTGCTTATTATTCTGCCCAACTAGACCCAGTAGCAGCAGGAGCACCACCATGCCTTAGAGGAGTAGCTGCTACAGCCTTACTAGTAACAAAAACCGTTGATTTAGTATTGGGATGTCCATTAATAATAATGTGCCCACATGAGATTGAAGCATTATTGGTAAAACATAGAACACAGGCATTCTCGGATCAGAGAATTACAAGGTATGAAATAACCTTATTAAATAGTGAAAATATTACCTTGAAATGCTGTTCAACTCTTAACCCTGCCACCTTGCTTCCAGATTTACCTACTTCAGGAGAACCATTACATAATTGTGAAACATTAGTGTCCATGGCAGAAAAGCCTCGAGATAATCTCTTGGACACTCCCTTAGACAATGCAGATCTGATTTTATTTACCGATGGTTCCTCTTTTATGAGGGATGGCATACTTTACACTGGAGCTGCCGTAGTCTCAGAATTTGCCACTGAATGGTCAGCTTCACTACCTTCTAACATTAGCGCTCAAGGAGCAGAACTCATAGCTCTAAAACAAGCTTGTATAATTGCCAAGGATAAAAAGGCAACAATTTATATAGATTCTAGATATGCTTTCGGCATTTGTCACTCAGTCGGGATGCTATGGCTCCAAAGAGGATTTTTAACCTCAGCTGGAAAATCCATAGCTAATGCAGAAATTATTAATGAAGTTCTTTCTGCTCTCAAACTGCCTAAAGCCCTAGCTGTAGTTCATTGCTCTGCCCATACAGGTGGCTCTGACCCTGTCTCTAGAGGAAATGACCGAGCAGATGCCGCTGCAAAACTAGCAGCCATAGAAGGACCTGGATTAATTTTAACATTAACAACCACTGATAATTTAAATTTATCACTTTCCTATAATGAAAAGGAAGTGGAAAAATGGAAACAAAAATTTAAAGCAAAACAAATTAATGGAGTATGGGTGTCATCTGAAGGAAAACCCCTGCTCCCTAGAAGTTTCTATAACCAAATTTGCCAATCTATTCATAAAAATGGTCATTTTGGCACCCAGGGCATCGTGGACTCTGTCAAGAGAGTATGGATAGCCCCTGGTATAACTACTATAGCCTCTAAAGTATGTTCAGCCTGCCCTATTTGCCAGGCATATAACCAACATGCATATTGTGGAAAAGCCTTTGGGGGACGTCCTCTGGCTTACACACCTTTTGAACATCTACAGATAGATTTCATAACAATGCCAAAGGCTGGACGTTATAAATTTTGCCTAGTAATTGTAGATCAACTAACCAGATGGCCGGAAGCATTTCCTACGACCCGAGCCACAGCAGATTTTGTTGCAAAGATACTTTTAAAAGAAATTATTCCTCGTTTTGGCCTACCAGCATGTATTGACTCCGATAGAGGGAGTCATTTTACCGATTCTGTCTTAAATCAAATATATTCTTGCTTGGGGATAACTACAAAATTCCATGTTCCATATCACCCCCAGAGCTCAGGCCAAGTGGAGAGGATGAATAAAGAACTTAAGACTATGATTGGCAAATTATGCACTGAGACCCATTTAAAATGGCCTGAAATTCTCCCTCTGGCCCTATTTTATCTTAGAAGCAGGCCTAGAGGAGACTTACATATTTCACCATTTGAGATGCTTTTTGGACATCCGCCTATACAGGCTAAGCCTTTCTCCCCGGCTTATACATCGCTATTAGGGGGAGATATTACTATTGCTTCCTATATACAGGAGTTACAGCACAAACTACGTGAACTTCATGAATTCGGAGCTGCAGTACAAGCCGGACCATTAGACTTTTCTCTGCATGATCTGAACCCAGGAGATAAAGTTTATATCAAGAATTTCAAGCGAACTGGAGCAATTCAACCTTCATGGGAAGGACCATTCCAAATATTATTAACTACTCCAACATCTATAAAGATTGGAGAAAGAGACTCCAATTAGTGGCAGTGTAATGTCACTGAACAATCTGCAGGGATCTAGGAGAAAAAACACTATTCATAAGCAAAGGATAAACTATGGGAGTGGAAACACCGAGGAAAAGCAACTGCCTGACTACAGTGGTTGAGGGGACATGACAGAGGAGAGACTCTAAACGAAACTCTAATGCAAATATTGACAACATGGAAATGGGTTCTAATGAAGAACATATGTGACACCCAGTGGAATCACACATCGGCTATGGGAGGGTGGGGAGGAAGGAAAAGAAAATGATCTTTGTCTTTAATGAATAATGCTTGGAAATGATGAAATAAAATATTGTAAAAAAAATCCTTCAGCTGGCAGTCTGGTGAAATTGTGTCTCCTGTAGATAATCTTCAAGAGAACTTCTTTGGAGACTGCAGTGTGGATCATAACCTCAACTTAGACTCTGACTCCTGGGATACTTGGTTGGGTGAGATAAAAGGCTGACTCCTTTCCTAGTTTCCTAAGAGAATAGCTTCCATCTTGTAGGAGACCATGCAATTACTCATTACTGACCCTCCTGGCTGAGGTATTTTCTCTAACCTCTTTCACATTTATCTACTTCATTGTTTCCTCTCTATTTTGGTAAATAAACTGCATCCAACCATTAAATTCAGTCTTTACACAGGTGAAGGAGAAAATATTAAAAGCAGTCAGAAAAAGACAATTCAGATATCAAGGACAGGATTACAGAGGATCTGGCAGCCTCCATTCCAAAGGACTGCAAGTCTTGGACTATTATATTCAGGAAGGCAAGAGAATTGGAGATACAACAAAGAATCACCTACCCATCAAAGGTGACTATATACTTTTAGGGAAAATATGGGCATTTAAAAAAAACAGAAGATTTCTGAGCATTCCTAAAGAAAAGTCCAGAACTAAATGGAAAATTTGATGTCCAAATACAAAATACAAGAGAACCATAAAAAAGGTAAAAAGAAAGATTGAAAAAATATTAAGGACTTCAGTAAGGTTAAATTAATTATATTTTTATATGTAAAAGTGATATCCATAACTTTTAAAAGTTGTTTTCATTATTGTAGTAGATAGAAGAATTATTCATAGGCAGATGTTGTGGTACTAAGTTGTTTAAGATAATATGTTTAAAAAAATGGGGGAAAAGGATGCTATTAAGAGGAACTTAAGGAAGAAGAATAGGATAAATTATACCACATAAAGATGAGCATGGTGGGGCAGGAGAATCTTATTATAAGAGAGTGATAATAGGTAATACTTAAACCTTACTCTCAGAAGATCAGTTCTGAAAGGGAAGTACAGTCAGATATTTTGGGGTATAGAATTTTATCTTACCATACATGGAAGTTGAGAGGGAATAATGAAGGGAAAAATAGAGGAAGGGTATTAAAAGGGAGGGAAAGATTAGAGGATCAATTAATAGGCCTTAAAGAAAAGTAAGAGGAGAATAAGAAGGGAGGGGGAGTGAAGGAAAGTAAAATAATATTGGGGAAAAGGGGAACTGATTATAAGAAAAAAACAGGTATAGAAGGAAATAGTGAAAGAAGAAAAGACAAGACTAGGAGAAGAATCACAATGATGAAGAATACACAGGTAGTAATCATAACTCTAATAGTGAATGGGATGAACTCACCCATAAAACAGAAGCAGATAGCAGTATGAATTAAAAACCAAAGTCCAACCATATGTTGTATATAAGAAACACAAATAAGACAAGACACACATGGAAAGATAAGAGGCTGGGACCACATTTATTGGGCATCAGCTGAGAAAAAGAAGGCCAGAGTCACAATCATGATATCTGACAAAGCCAAAGTAAAAATAGATTTGATAAAAAATATAAGGACAGTTATTATGTCCTGATGAAATGCACAATAGACAATGAAGAAATATCAATACTAGACACATATGCAACAAGTTATATAGCATATATATTTTAGAGGAGAACCTATTGGAGCTTAAGGAGTAAATATATAGTAAAAATACACTATGAGGAGTGTCCTCAACCTGGTAAATCAAACCAAAATATGAATATGAAAGTAGTAAAAAATGTGAAAGAAATCTTAGAAAAATTTGAGTTAATAGATATGTGGAGAAAAGTAAATAGGTATAAAAAGGAATATACATTTTCTGCAGCACATGGTATACTCACAAAAACTGACCATGTACTAGGGCATAAAAACATTGCAAACAAATGCAAAATGTCAGAAATAATAAATGTAACTTCTTCAGATCATAATGCAATAAAATTTAGAATTAGTAATGGTATATGGAGAGTCAAATCAAAAATTTAATTGGAAAATAATAATCTGATTCTTCAAAACTGGTTGTTTAAAGAACAAACCATAATAACTATTAATGATTTCATTGAAGAGATTGACAATGAGGAAACAACATATCAAAATTTGGGGGGGGTCTGCAAAAGCAGTACTTGGGAAATTTTATATACTGAGTGTCCATATTAACAAAAATTAGAAAGAGAAGATTAATTAATTGGGCATAAAACTAAAAATCTGGAAAAAGAAGAATTTAAAAACACCAGATAAAGACCAAATTGGAAATCCTATAAATCAAAGAAGAAATTAATGCAGTTGAAAGTAAAAGAACTATTGAGGTAATAAATAAGACTAGAAATTGGTATTTTGAAAAAAAAACAAATATAATAAATGAAGTATTGATTATCTAATTAAGAAAAAGAAAGAGAACCAAATTAACAGTATCATAAATGAAAAGGGTGATCTCGCCTCTAATGAAGAGGAAATTAATGTAATTATTAAAAATTATTTTGCTTAGGGGCAGCTGGTTGGCTCAGTGGATTGAGAGCCAGGCTCAGAGATAGGAGGTCCTGGGTTCAAATTTGACCTCAGACACTTCCTAGCTGTATGACACTGCAAGACACTTCACCCCCGTTGCCTAGCCCTTACCACTTGTCTGCCTTAGAACCAATACACAGTATTGATTCTAAGATGGAAGGTAAGGGTTTATAAATATAACAAAACAAAAGAAAACACTGTTTTCCCAATTATATGCAATAAATCGGCTAATCTAGATAAAATGGATAAATATTTACAAAAATATAAGTTGTTAAATTAACAGAAGAAGAAATTGGATACTTAAATAATCCCATATCAGAAAAAGAAATTGAACAAGCCATTAAACAACTCCCTAAGAAAAAATCAACGGGGCCAGATGTATTCAGATGTGAAGTGTACCAAACATTCAAAGATGAACTAATACCAATACTCTATAAATTATTTTACAAAATACCCAAAGAAGGAATCTTATCAAATTTTTTTATGATTCAAATATATTATTGATTCTAAAGCCAGGAAAACCCCAAACAGAAAAGGATAACTAAAGACCAATCTCCTCAATGAACACAAAAATGAATAGCAAAAATATTAAATAAAATACTAACTAAAGACTACAACAAGTTATCATAAGTTTTATTCACTATAACCAGGTGGGATTTATGCCAGGAATGCAAGGATAATTTAATATTAGGAATACCATCCACATAACCGATCATATCAACAACTAAATTAATATAAAATCACATGATTATCTTAATAGCTATAGAAATAGCCTTTGACAAAGTAGAATATCCATTCCTTTTGAAAACACTAGAAAATATAGAGTTAGAAGGGCCTTTCCTTAAAAATAATAAATAGTATTAATTTAAAACCATCAGGGAATATCATCTGCAATAGGGAGAAGTTTGATGCCTTCCCAGTAAGATCAGGAGTATTAGGGATGCCCATTATCACAACTACTATTTAATTTTGTACTAGAAATGTTAGAAGTAGCAATAATAGAAGTAAAAGAAATTTGAGGGATTAAAGTAGGCAATGAGAAAATGGAACTATCACTCTTTGCAAGATGACATTATGGTAATCATAGAGAATCCAAAAAAATCATCTAAAAACTAGTAGAAGCAATAACTTTAGCAAAGTTGTAGGGTACAAAATAAACACACATAAATCATTAGCATTCCTTTATGTTTCTAACAAAATCCAGCAGCAAGAGTTAGAAAGACTAATTCCATTTAAAATTACTCTACACAAGATAAAATACATGGAAATCTACTTGCCAAGACAAATTCAGGAATTATATGAACATAATTACAAAACACTCTTCACACAAATAAAACGATCTAAATAATTGGGAACACATGAATTGCTCTTGGGAAGGATGAGCTAATGGAATAAAAATGACAATTTTATCTAAATTAATTTACTTACTCAGTGCTATACCTCTGACAAAGGTCTTATTTCTCAAATTTATAAGAAACAAAGTCAATTGTACAAAATCATCAAGCCATTCAACCACTGACAAATGGTTAAGAGATATATGAAGTCTTAAAAATTTTGGTAGGAGTTTGGACAAAGGTAAGTAGAGCATTTTGATAAAACACAAAACAATTAGTTTATTTTGAGGAAAGTTCAAATAGAAGATAGAAAGGAGTAAAGTGAAAGTAACCTATAATCCTAGTCTTAACTAAAATTTCTAAAAAACCTAAAATTCATCTGCCTTAAAGGGCAGTTTCTTCTGCCAGGGCCAGGCCCAGCCTACTCTACTTACACTGACTGTCTAAGAATTTAATCACTATCTATCTGTCTAAGCAAATCACTCTACAATCTCTTTACAAGGCTAAGGTCTCAAATCTGTTGTCTCTATCCCCAACTGTCAAATAGAAATGCCAACTGCCAGTCTTCCAGTTTCAGAGACTTAGACACAGAGACAAAAGCCTTGTCAACTGACACCTTTATTTATCTCCATCCTTAGTCTTCTAAGTAAGAGAACTTTCAATTCCCTTTCACATAGGCTGTCAGTTAATTGACTCTGAGAAATGTTTCTGCTCTTTTGTCTCTTAAAAAGACTGGGGGAGAGATTAAGAAAAATTCTTTAGCAGATATGAATAGGAAATTTTCTGATAAAGAAATCAAAACTATCAATAAACATATGAAAAAGTATTCAAAATTTCTCATAATTAGAGAAATGCAAAACAAAATAATGCTGAGGCACCACCTCAGACCTATCAGATTGTCCAATATGATAGTACAGGAAAATAATAAATATTGAGGAGGATGTGGCAACATTGGAATATTGATGCATTTCTGGTGGAGTTGTGAATTAATCCAGCCATTCTGGAAGGCAATTTGGAATTATTCACATAGGGCTTTAAAAGACTACCTGCCCTTTGATCTAGCCACACCACTGCTGGGTTTGTACACCAAAGAGATAATAAGGAAAATACTTGTACAAAAATATTCATAGCTGCACTCTTTGGGGAGGCAAAAAATTGGAAAATGAGGGAGTCTCCATTGTTTGAGAAGTGGCTGAATGAATTGTGGTATCTGATGGTGATGGAATACTATTATGCTGTGAAAGGAATAATGAACTAGAAGTTTTCTATATGAACTGGGAGAACCTCAATGAACTCATGCAGAATGAAATGGGCAGAACCAGAAGAACACTGTGCACAGAAAGTAAAACATTGTGGAAAGAGCCAATGTAATGGACTTTGCTACTAATAGCAATGCAACAAGCCAGGGCATTCCTGAAGAACTTATATAAAAGTGTTAATTAAGATAGGATTAAATCTTCCCATGCCTATTTTTAATATTAATAAACAAAAACTGAAAACACCTCTACTTAACACTAAGTAGGGGTGATCTGCAAGCCACTTACTAAAGTGGATGACAAATCCAGAAGAGACAGACCACAGTGAATTTTAGTTTTACTCCACCCTGCTTAGTCTTTCGAATTCTAGCAACCAGGAATGTATACACCCCCCACTTAAGGATTAAGTGTGAGGGAGGAGGGTCCATGACCTGCGTGTGCTAGCAAGTGACAAATCAAAACCAACTGACTGACCCCTGGGACATCCAAAGCCAAGTTTAAGCCACCATTGGTACATGTAAGACACAGGAAGTGACATAAAGAAATGCCTTTATATTTTGCCTCACTTCTTGTGAGAGGGACTTGACCATGGAACTCAACCCTGGAGGAGATTAAGAGTGATACCTCAGACTTCTTTCTTTAGATGATCAAGTGGAGTGATAAGTCTGACTCCCCTTTCCTTGGCTTTTCTGGAGACAGCAGCTTCTGGAAAGGCCCACATCTTGGGACTCCCCTTTCCTTGGCTTTTCTGGAGAGACCCTTGGCTGAGGCCTCTGAACTCCTGCCTGGCTTGGACCAGACTGGAGCAGATCTTCTTCTCTTTTCCCTCTCTCTCTCTCATTCTTAATTGCTTCCTTCTATTGTAAATAAACCACCATAAAATTCTGTTCTGACTTGAGTATTTCATTGGAATTTAGAATTTAAATCCCTGGTGACCAACTAAAATATATATTCAGTCCAACCATAAAATTTATAACTTACAGTCTGGCTAATTCATGAAGGTTGTGATGATCACCCTCAATTTCCCCTGAAATTTCTTTTCTCTTTCTCTATTACCAACTCAAATCAGTCTTTTAAACATCTAACTCAGTCGTTCAAAACACAGCTGCTAGATCAGACAAGTATAAAACTTTTGTTTTCTTCTTTTCTACTTGAATTGAACACAGCTGTTCATTTTGTTTGTTTTTTAACCTTAAGAGACAGGGTCCTGAAGTGTTAGATGGGTAAGCTGTTTCTAAATCTCCCTCCCATTTGGGAACAAACAATCCAATTAGTGAGCCCTCACTGACAATACTAGCTGGTTAGATTGCTCTTATCTAGCAGTGAGGAAAACCTGGAGAAAGGAGCCCTTCTTTGATCTCTCACAACAAAAACAGCTAGACCAACAGAGTAAAGGTAGTGAGTCAGCTAAGTGAGTTTTTGTTTGTTTGTTTGTATTTTTCCAAAAGAGGAGTGGTTGTATTAAAGTCTATTTTCCTATTTTCCAGTCTCCCTAGTTTTTAAAATTTAAGAGGGAAGCACATGGTCCTGGAAGTTTTAGCCTGAGGGGGAAGGAGAGAATGTTTGTGACCCCTCCCAAATTTAGCCTTTAAAAAAAAGAGCCTCAATCTCAGGCAAAAGTCTTTTTTTCCCTTTTAACCCAGAAGAATTAATTGAATTTAGGTGGTGAATAGAACCATACCCAAACAAGAAAAATATTTACAACAAACTAAGATCCTAGACAATATTGAGATCTACTGACAAAAGGCAAAATTATAGGCAACTTAATGATTGAGTTTAGGAAAATGTGGTTAGAGCCAGAATAAAACTTACTTAATAACTCGCATTTCAGCACCATGACAAAATTTGGAAATGTATTATTCCTTTTCTCTTTGAAATGGCTCATCACAGGGAACTTTTGACCACAGAAAATATGTTTCACTACAGCGTCTTGTTTTAAATCAAATATAAGGTGGTCGCCAGGGAAATATTCCCAATTATGAATATACCCAAGTCAACTTGGTTTTATAGAGAATTTTAATTAATAATACAATGAGGAATTAAAGAAAGAGAGAAAGAATAACAAAGGAATAAGTATAAAGGGCCTTAAGCCAACATGGCCTAGACCTGAGTCTTAAGAGAAAGATATCAGTCTTTAATCACTCACCATAAGATCTATCCAAGCAAGGATTCTAGTGACACCAGGCCAGCATCATCTCAGCTGCTTTCACCAGCTCAATCCTCCATCTGAATGTTCCAGAATGAGTCCCGAGAGAGCCTCAAGAGAGACCCATCAAGGCAGCCTTTCCCAGCTGACTGTTTTTTTACTCAGATTTCTCATTTCCTTATATAGGGCATTTTCTCCTTTGTCACCTCCCCTAAATTCTTACATCCACCAATCACAGTAGACGTTTTTCAAAGGACAGACCATTCTTAATTCACGTTTTGTTATCACCTTCTTAATTCACATCTTGCTCTCACCTTTTCTGGGTAGACTAAAACTTCTGAGTAATTCACATCAGGAAAACTCTGAGTAAGTTTCCCAGTTCTTTGTTCCTTGTAAATTCACAAGTTGCTTGACCTTTATGGGTACTTAGCAACCTTTTGTATTAGTTCTAAAAATAGGCATGGCTTAAGTACGGATTTAAGTACTTTTCATTGTTCTGCAAGGAGTTTTCTTCCCTAAAGCAGTCTTAAGTACCAGTGGAGTAGAGGTCTTCCCATTTCTGATCTAAGTAGAGTTCTCACATTTTAGATCTAAGTAGCTTCATTGTTTAAAATGGGGAATGGTCTTAACCAAATGTTCTAAGGTAGAGTCTGAGAATCCTTTAACATTCACAAGTCTGAGAAATTTCAAGATTCACACTACCCAACCCACTCCTCCCCCTTCCCATGCCTCCTGCCCTACCCCCTCTGCCCTGGCCCCTCCCTCTTTCCATGCCTCCTGCCCCACCCCTTGGCCCTAGCCCATCATACTACTCATGCCTCCTGCCCCATCCCATCTTCCCTAGACACTCCTCCTGCCCATGCCTCTTACCCTGCCTCCTCAGCCATAGCACCCACCCCTACCCATGAAGTCTTTAGCCCTACCTCCATTGCCCTGGCTACCCCACCCACCCATGTTACCTTCCCTGGCCACACTACCTTGACTTCCCCCACTCCTAACCGGACCACTGTTTCCATTGACCATGCTGCCTCCCACTCTGCCCAATTCATTTCTCATACTGTTCCTACCTGTCATCCTTCTGGCACTCTGGGCCCACAGCCCCTCCTCCTTAGCTTGCCCACCCCTTCCCTTTCTCTTACCTACTCCATTGAAAACAGAGCAAGAAGCCTAGAGACCAGAACACCAGATAATTCATATAGAAGTTTATTTCCTTTAAGGGAATTACCCAATTTTAATAAAAATGGGAACTTGGTATCTATAAGACACCATACACCTTATAGTCCTGAAGATTTAAATAAATTCAAGGAGGACCTTCCCTCATTTGAGTAAGAGCCAATATTAATTAATAAAAAAATGGATGACATATTCAAAACATTTGACCCCACGTGGTTGGATGTTGAAAATTTAGTAGAAAAATTTCTGACAAACAGAGAGCAAAATAAAGTCATTTCTCTGGCTAATCAGAGAAGTAAGATAGGGGAGAAAATTATTGGCCAGCTGAAAATCCACACTGGAACTCCAATGTTCAACCAGATTACACATAACTAAATCAGGCCAGAGAAGCATTATTGCCAGCCATGAGAGCTTGCTCTGATAGATTTAATTCATGGTCAAAATTTGAAAGAACCCAGAAACAAATTGATGAGACTTCCTCCTAGTTTATTGACAGAAATTGATGTGGGAAATATATATATGTGTGTATATATATATATATATATATATATATATATATATATATATATATGTGCATGTGTATGTGTGTGTGTGTGTGTTCTTGTTATAATATTAATGCATAACCAAAAAGCTTTAGACTACGGAAACCTGACATTTGTTTGAAATGCTATGGGACTGTGATTAATGATCCAGAAGAAGGCAACAAAAGAGTCACTATACAGTGATAAGGAGAACAAGGTCAACAAGGACAAAACCAGTTCAGATGGGATTGATGAACTTCTAAGCCAATACAAAAGGATTTGTACTTAGTGTGAGACTCAAGTTTGTGATGCTTGACATATGTTAATACATAGGACATCTTACATCCACACTCTTTGTGAAATACTTACAGACAAGTACTGAAGTTTGGCTATCATCTTGGCTCCCCCCATCCCTGAGAATTAAGGTAAAATAAGACCAGGAAATGACACTTCCCTATCACACACAAAAACCTGGTCCTTTTTTCTCTCTTATAGTATGGCAACTTCCTATAGTCTTGGCTGCAAATGGGTAAGTGAAATATTACTGCATTCTGTCCTACAGACTTGTGAGATAGAAATTACTTCAATTGGATCCTAATAAAAAGTACTGTTAGAAATTTATTAAACACTAATACAACAGCCTATAGTGAATTTATTCTTGTTTACTCAAAATTTTGTATACATAGATTTTTCATATTTTGATTCTAATATTGAATTTTTCTTTCTCCAAAAAGTTTAATTTTTCTTCCATTTTTTATTTTATGTTTTTGTCTTTGGTTTTCTTTCAGTAATTGACTCACATACCCCATAACTCAACCTTGCATCCTGAGCTGAACTGGTTGTTTCTCAATACCAGCTTCAGGGGGGATTGTATTTTCATAAAATCCAAGATCTAAAACTTTTATTTGAGAATGATCATCAAGGAAAGAAGCTTACTAACTCTTAAAATCCAGAGAATGAACTGTTTGTAGAGAGATGCCTGAAAAACCTACACTATGGAAGATACAGAATGAACTTTGGAGTGTGGTTGATTGAACATTTATTTTGAATGTACAATCTTATGCCAAAGGGGAACTGCACCCTAATTGGTTTTTGTCAATGTGCCCAGCATCTCTATTCTATTTTCCTCATATCTCTAATTAATGTAGTTTCCTCTTAGAAGGTGAAATTTTGTAGGTACCTGGAGTTATAAGATTTTAGAAGTGCAAGATGATTATTTAAGTGATTAATTGGGCACACTAGTCCCCCAATCATCATCAGGAGGGACTGAGAATTTTAGATTTACTCCACCCTGCTTAGTCTTTAGAATTCTAGCAATCAGGAATGTATACTCCCCTACTTAAATATTAAATGTGGGGGAGGAAGGTCCATGACCTGTGTGTGCTAGCAAGTGACAAATAAGAAACAACTGACTGACTCCTGGGCCTTCCCAAGCCAAGTTTAAGCCACCATTGGTACATGTAAGACTCAGGAAGTGACATAAAGAACAGCCTTTATATTTTGCATCACTTCCTGTGAGAGGGACTTGGCCATGGGACTCAATCCTGGAGGAAATCAAGCATGAGAACTCAGACTGCTTCTCTTAGATGATCACATGGTGAGTGATAAGTCTGACTCCCCTTTCCTTGGCTTTTCTGGAGACAGCAGCTTCTGGAGAGGCCCATATCTTGGGACTCCCCTTTCCTTGGCTTTTCTGGAGAGACCTTTGGCTGAGGCCTCTGAACTCCTGCCTGGCTTGGACCAGACTGGAGCAGATCTTCTTCCCTTTTCCCTTTCTCTCTCTCATTCTTAATTGCTTCCTTCTATTGTAAATAAACCACCATAAAATTCTGTTCTGACTTGAGTATTTCATTGGAATTTAGGATTAAAACCCTGGTGACCAACTAAAATATATATTCATTCCAACCATAAAATTTACTCCTGTGAACTTTAGATTATCCCCACCCTACTTAGTCTAACAAAATCAGGAATGTCTACACCCATACTTAAGGATTAAGTATCTAGGAGGATGGCCTATGATAGACATGTGCTAGCAAATGACAAATCAAAAACAGCTGACAGACCCTTGGGCTGTCCTAAGTCAAGCTTAAGCTATCATTAGTACAGGTGAGATGCAAGAAAGTGATGTAAAATCGTCTATATATTTCATGTCACTTCCTCTATCCAGGGTCTTTTGCGGTGGAGAGGTGGCTGCCAGCAGCTTCCTGAATATCTTGGTGTGGTGGCAGTTATTATCTGGTTTGGTCATGAGTTTCCCTTAAATACCATACTGGAGGAAGCCTAGTAAGCTAGATCAGGTGAGGTGTCTTCTCGGAGCTCTCTTGGAGTTTAGACTGATTTTTCCTTCTTTATCTTCCAAACATTATCCACTTAGAAGCCTCTAATCTTCTTCAGAAACCTTGTGGCAGAGGACTTTGAACTCCTCCTGGCACAGGCCATGTGGGTGAAATCCTATACCCTTTCCCTCTCTCTTCTCCTTGATTTCTTCCCTCTATTTTGATTAAACCACTATAGATTTCCAAAATGACTTGGGTATTTTATTTGGGATATTCACTGGCGACCAAAAATAAAACTTAGATTAGGTCATGACCCTAAATTATCCTTACACCCCTTATATCACCCCACTGAGCCATGCTGAGCAAATTTAAAACCTGCAATTGGCTCAAGTAAAGAGGAGGAAGGGACAGGAAGTATATGGATAAAGGACTATAAAAGTCCTGAACTTCCTGTCCAAAGGAGTCTTTGGCCTGAAGCTTGAGCTTGGAGGATCTTGGACTGGGACTGAGTTTTGGAACTACAACTTGCTGCTTTGACATGGGACTCTGGCTCTTGGACTGTTTCTGGTAAGACTGCTCCTGGATCTTCTCCTGTGGAGCTTAGTTTGAATGAGTAAGAAGCTGACCTTCCTTTCCTGACTTCTGGAGAGATTAGTTACAGGAAGGCCTTCCCCTCTTAGAACCCCTGTTTCATTCACTACTGGACCAGATCAACATTTAGAGTGATAGGCTAGACATCTTCTCTACCCTCTTTTATATTTCTCTATCTTTCTTCTTCCACCTTTTTGTAAGTAAAACTACAAAAACTCAGTTTGGCTTGAGCTATAATATTTTTAAATTGGCTACCACAGTATTATCTTAAAATTCTCATATATTTAGTCAAACCCTTAATTTAATTTCCTTAAAAAAGAATGCTATCCACACTGAAAGAAAGAACTGTGAGAGTAGAAATGCAAAAGCAAAACATATGACATCACTTATCACATGTATATACGGGTATGTGATTTAGGATTTAGGCTTAAAAAAAAATCCTCTCTATAGGAAAAATGAATATTATGGATTAGAATCAAGTGACAATATTTGTAGAACCCAGTAGAGTTGTTTGTCAGCTTTGTGAGCATGGAGGGAAAGAAAATGAATCAGGTAAACATGGAAATATTCTAAAATATAAATAAAAATTTCTAAAAAACATATATATATATATAGGGCAATTTTCTTTGAAAATTTCTTGTATTATGATGTTCAGGCTTTTATCATTATCTATTCATTATGGCTGTCATGAAGTCCAAAAATTCTTAAATTGTTTCTCCTGGATCTATCTAGGTCAGTTGTTTTTTTTTTTTTTCAGTAAGCTATTTCTTATTTTCTTCATATTTTTTTCTTTGATTTTGTTTCTTGATGTCTCATGAGATTATTAGTTTCTAGTTGGTTAATTCTAATTTTTAAGAAATGATTTTCTTTTGTAAGGCTTTGAACCTCCTTTTTCATTTTGTCAATTCTGCTGTTATTTTCTTCTTGCATTGTTTCCAATTCTCTTCCTCCTTTTCTCTCCATTTCTCCTAATTGCTTTTTCCAAAAGGTTTCCATCTTTTGGGCATGCTCTCTGTCTTCTAGTTGCTTAATTCTGGTTGTTAGGGACTGGTTTTGCTTTTCAGCTTTGTCTGCCCATCTATTAGATGCTTCCAGCTCCTTCTCCAATTGTGAAGTCTTATCTATCAAACTGCTGATCTCTTTCTCCCATTTTTTTTTCCAAAAGGTTTCCATCTTTTGGGTAAGTTCCAGTTTGAGATCTTCCAGAGCTTGTGGGTAGTTTCCATTTTGGGAGGCATGTTCTGATTTTTTTTTTGGATTTCCTCCTCATTCTCTTCTTTTCCATGGGTACTCCCTCCATAAAAGTTTTCAATAGTCACTTTTTTCCCCCCTTTCTTCTTGGAGGCTTGATTTTGGGACATGTGAGCCATCCCTTTGGTGGTTTTATTCCACTTTCTTTTTTGGTCTGGGGTCTGGGTGATGTGTGCAGTTTTTCTGTGAATTTAGGTTGCCTCAGACTAGTTCTTCCCAGCCTCTGAGGTTTCTTAGAGCGCAGGTCCCTGTGCTCAGCGCAGCAGCCCCTTTGCTCAGTGCAGCCTCTCAGCATGGTCATCCCTTTACTCAGTGCAGCCTCTTAGCTCCACCGCCCCTTTGTTCAGTGCAGGATTTTCCTGTGAAACCACCCTGAGAGGTCATTTCCTTGCAGTCTTTAGATCCCAAGGACCCTGGTGACCCCCCTTCCCCAGACAGAGAAGCTCCTCACTCACTCACTGTTCCAGTGAGCACTCTGCTAGCTTACTCTGGTTTGGTGGGTGGGAGGGGCGGCTCAGTTCACATTTTTGTGTGAGCTTTTCCTCCTCCTTATAGTGTGGAAATGTTCAAACCTCACATACCTTCCTTTCTGTGGGATACTGGGGAGTCCCTCTGTTCTTCCAAAGGTGATTTTTATGCTCTTTTGAGGTAGTCTATTTCGTTCGGTGCCGGGGAGGGGAAGCGAGTCACATCTAGATTGCAGCCATGTTTACCAGGAAGTCTCTCCTAATTGATTTTTTAAATCCTTTATGAGCTCTTCCAGAACCTGAATGAATTTATATTTTTCCTTGTTGTTTTGCATGTGCCTGCTCTGCTTTCACTGATCCTTTCTGCGTCTGTGCCTTCCTTTTTGTCTCTATAAAATTTTTCTATATTTAGGGTCTTTTTTTTAATGTTTGCTGGTTCTTCCAAGTTTTTCCTTATCTTTCACTTTTATCTTAATGGTAGGCTCTGATGTTAGGGTAGAAATTGTTGTCTCTCTTCTTTCTTGGTGTTAGCCTCAGCTGTATTTCTGTGTTTCTTCAAGTTTCAGTTCTTCCAAGAAGGTATGATGGCCTGTGGGCTGAGTCCTCTGAATGCTACCTCCCATTGCTAATTTAATCATGCTCTGAGACTCCTGGTTTCTTGCAGAACTTAGAGCACCATGAGTTACCCTCTTTGGGGGCTCAAAATATAGCCTCAGTCTTGTGGGATGGGTGTTTAGTCTCATTGTAGGCTTGATCAGTTCTGCCTTAGGACCTACAACCTTGTCTTGATCTTTGGCAGGGGCTGGCTTGGTCTCGGCTCACACAGTTCAGCATGCTGTGAATTGTCTTGCATTGGGGCTTGGGGCCTCATTCTGAGCCAGAATTCCTTTCCCAGAGTTCTTTAAGGTAGAATGGATGGAATCCAGTCTTTCTTACAATGGCTCCAGGCCTTACCAATGAGTTTTCCCAATTGGAGGGGAGTTATATCTTGCACTCCAGTTCCATTTAGTAGCTAATAGTTCTGTTAAACTTTACAAAATAATATTTATTTCAAACATCATAATCAAATATATACAAATCTAATCCCCCATATGTTGGATTTAAGCCTACTCTTTTGCCTTGCTTAGCTCAGTTCCTACAGGGTACATAGGCCAAGTTCCAAGACCAAAATCTCCCTTGGGATCAAGTTCCTCAGATCTTGACTTCTCTTGGTACTGAGGACATACAACATAGAATGGAAACAAGCAAGTAGTTCTTCCTTTTTTTGAGTTTAACTTGTGGTGCTCACACTGAATGTGAACTGTGATCTTTACCCTCTTGTTTGTATCAGGAGAAATAGCACACAAGAAAAAGCATAAGCCAGAAAATGAACTACTTTTTTTCTGAGAAGTTAGCTAATTTGGGTATGCTCTAAGTCTTATCATACCTATTACTCCTTATCTTCATTTTTCAAATTGGTTTTAATATGTATATATTATTGTTGGAAGAGAATTTCTCTCTCCATTATTTAACTTTGCTTGACATCACCCCTCAGTGACCTGGAGGTCAAAGACCACTGAGATGTGCAGGTATAGATAGGCCCTCTGAGAAAGGAAGTGAGAGAACACAAGAACCAACAAGACAGGAAGCTGATTCCACAGGCTTTCCCCCCTGGGGGACCTAGGCAAATTAAGAAACTATGATTGGTACCTGAGATGTGAGGTATGAGAGCTAGTGGGTATAGAAAACAGCTTATAAGTGGAAGACCAGGAGGTCTAGTCTTCTGGCTGGAGTGTAGAATCTGAAGGAACCCTTGTCAATGGTGAGCTTTAATCCATTGTGGCGACCATTAGAGTAGTGAGCTAAGTAACTCTCTACCTGTTTGCTACTTTTCCCTCTTTATTTCTGCTACTTTGATTTAATAAAGTTATTAAAGCTATTAGAAGCCTCATAATTTAATTTTTATTATTATATTTTATATGATATATATTTATAGTTTGTGATATTATTTTAATATTAATCTCTCAAAGAGTCATTGATTTTTGTTTGGTCTATTTAGTCTTTGGAGAGTCAATTTCATGATTACCATTTTTATATTCTAAACTTTTTTTCCTATCCAATTCCTCCCTCAAGAATTTTATTTTATTTTTTTTCTTTCCTTTAAACATCTGCTTAAAGTTATATTGAAGTTATTCTTGAAAAAATGTTTGCTACTGGCTATATTGATTTACTAAAATCTCCAGCTTTAGTTTCTGTATTGGAGCTTTTTGCCAAGATTAGTCTCTGTTCCATGCTATGCTGGGAATAGTTGGGAGTATATATCTGAGATAAGCTCCATCTAGACATTCTCTAATCAGAGTACTGAATCTTCTAGTCCCTCTCTATTGTCTCTAGAAAAAGCATTAGGTTCTCAAGTCATCTAGGTCTGGCTTTGACAGTATGCTAACCCAGATTTCTTTGATTGCAACAATTATCTGGGGCTTCTAAGACCTTAATCATGGAACTTTCTTAAGGAGGTAATCAGGTAGGTCACATTTTTATAGCACTTGAAAGTTTGAAAATATATTTATAATGTATTTTCTTATGTGAACCTTGCAAACATTTTGTGAATTTGTGAGAAATATAATTATGCCCATTTTACAGATAAGAAAGGTAAAATTCAGTAAGGAATATTGGAAGAAGCAGGATTTAAAACAATCATCTTGATTTTAAATCTAGCCCTTACTTTACCAATCTCCCTTAAAATTCCCCTACCATAATAAAGTATAATGTTTTAAATAAACAGTTGAGGTGAATTTGTTGTTGCTGATGGCTTGCTACTGGGGATGAGTTTGGATGATATTAAAGGTTACAACCACAAGGGAGGCCTTGAAGGAGCTTCCAACCCTACAAAACTCCCCCTCTAAGTCCTGAGGTGGTAGGAGTGGAAATGCCCAAAGGGAAGATCTGTAAAGTCTTCTTTAGAGAGCTATGAATATTTGTCAAAAGAAAACATAAGAATTTCAAGACCCCCTATCTCATTGTTTCATAAATGTGACCTGAATTCTCTGGGGGCTATGCTAAAAGAATGACACAATGTCATAGAATCTCATGGGAGAATGCACATTCTATGCAAATGAAAAAAAAAAAAACTTTGAAAAATATATCTCCAGTCTTTGGTGATTCACAAATTTAGTGACAGAAGAGATTTCAGATCTCATTACTTTCTTCTTTAAAAGTTGTTTACATGTTGATACAATTTTTAATAATCATTTTGACATTTCACAATCCATTCTCTCTCTTTCGTTCTCTCCTCACCCCTTCCCTAATATGACATGTAATATGATATAGGTTATATGTGTTCTATCATGCAATACATATTTTCTTGTTTGTCATCTTGTGAAAGAAGACACATATTACTTATATAAGAAAAAGTTCTTGGAGATAAACTAAAGCATTCTATGCTTTAATCTGCATTCAGATTTTATTGATTTCTTCTCTGATCATGGATAGCATTTTTCATTATGAGACTCTTGAAAATGTTTTGGATCTTTGCATTACTGATCATAATTAAGCCATTCACAATTGACCATTGTATATTATTACTGTCATTGTGTACAAATTACTCTTGGTTTTGCTCACTTGACTTTGTATCTCATATCTCATTTATTTCAATAGATCCATTGTGCAGTTGAGGAAACTAAGATCAAAAGAAGTTAAACAACTTGTTCAAGATCAGATGCATATTAAGAAACAGAGTTGGGGTTTGAACCCAATTTCTTCCTATTCCAAGTAAAGAAATGTTTTCATTATAACACGACATCTCTCTGTTGTTTTGGACTTGAGGTATATTGCCTCAGGGTGAGCCTGGCCAAATTCAGAAAGTTTTATTGCCTAGAAAAGCTCATGATTTGTTTTTTTTTTTGAAAGAAAAAAAAATCATGAAAACCATTTACTAAGCCATGCTGTTAGGAGGACCAAAACTCACGGAAGTTATTTCAAACCATTGAAATATGTATATTTATATTTAGATTGTACAACACTAGCATCACCTTGCCTAATCCTCAAATAGCCCTTCATTTTAATAGACCACACTTCAGTAGTTCTTATATGTGGGGTATTTTCTCAGTCATCAGTTGTTAATGTCACTTGAAGGAAAATCAGTGGGAAAAGTAACACATAATTTTCAGTGTCCTGGTTTCTAAACATTAGATAACAGACATAATGTGCCATTGCTGTTGTTGGAGATGTTGAGAATAAATGCCTTTTATGTTTTTCATTTGCTTCCCATTGTATCTGATTTGTATGTAGCAGTCATTTATTGCTTCATCTACTCCTCCACAATAAGGAAGAATTTCAACTTAAGAAATGAATTTTTTGCTGAGTTTATATCAGTGATGATTAGGAACTGAATGAGGCTAAGAAAATTCATAGATAACACAGACACTACTTACTTAGAAATGTGAGGAACTATTTTAGCATGATGAAACTTAAAAGGGAATTTGACCTGAGTTTTTCATACTTACTGTATTGCAAAATTCATAAGAGAAACAATTGAAGAAATTTTCTCATGCAGTTGAGTACAATTTATGTGTGCTCAAATATCAATAGGAAGAATGAGCCCAAGACTGAGTGGGTCTCAATACTATTAAACAAAAGTTCTCAGATGATTTTCATAACCCCTGAAACTAACTGCCAAAATGAGATTACTTAAAGATTCATAATTCACTTCTCTACATAGACTTTTGATACCAATTATAGTCATTGTTAAGAAGAGATTTGATGAGAGGGTTATCTTTCATATTTAACATAATTAACATATTCTTAAGTTTTGTTCAAATTTATTTCTTATAATTTTTTTTCAGTGTTGTAGGTCAGAGATTTCAAAGGTGCAGTCTGTATGTGGTCCCTAACAATCTCCAGAGAGGCAGAACCAGATGAAAATGTAATTGAGAAATACTTAATAAAAAGTGAAAATATGATAAAATATAGGTAATATTACATTTTAAAACAAAGTCAATATGTAGCTCACAGGGATCCTTATATACAGATTAGTGGCCCTCAGTTCTATTTGAGCTTAATACCACTATTGTAGGTGAGTTCACTAATCTAAAGAAATTTTTGATGAAGCCTTTTCATAAAGTGATAAATCTTCTCATTAAAATGCTATTTTTTTTCTCCTTAAAAATTGATCAATTTTCTGAAACTTTAGTGAAATTACTTTATTTAGTAGCTGAGGAAACTGAGGTCTGGAGAGTTGAGAAGTCATTTTGTTAGTTCATTACATTTTTGGTATTAAATTAGCATGTAAAATGAGATAATTTTACATCTTGTCATTACTTTTTTCTTTGACTACATATTTGTGTGTGCTGTAAATAATAGTCAAATTGTTGTTTAGTAATTTCTATACCTCTAACTCCTTGCAAAATATTCCAGTGGATATAAAAGAAACATCCCCAGCACTTTGTTCACTATATGACATAGAACAGGTGATTAATAAATGTTTAGATGAATATTAGATTTGGAGCATGGGAAAGATTTAATATAATAACAAATAGGGAGTCATTGCTTGTTTCTGGGTCTGATTTGTGGCATGATATCAAATAAATTTAGATGATGATATGTTTGGCAACATTATTTGGATGATAGAGTAGAAGAATGTAAGGGAACTGAGTAAGGTAGTATGAGGCATCAATTGGGTAATGTTAAAAGCCTGAAATGGTATAGTGGCAGTAGTCCATGAAAAGTTTAAGTATGAGTAATATGTTCAAATAAAAATCAATTAAACTTTGGAGAGGATATGATACCTAAAGAAGATAAAGGGAATATCAACAATAATAGCTAGCACACACACACACACACACACACACACACACACACACACACACACACACACACACACATATTCCTTGTTTATAAAACACAGGGGAGGGAGGGAGGACAGAGAAGGAAAGGGAAATCAAAGGGTAGTGATGCCCAGTTTTTGGTGAGCCCCATATTGCAAGGGTCTGACTACACACACATAGCATGGGGTGTCATTCTGTGGCTTGGGGGGAGGAAAAATAAGAATCTTTAACTATGCCTTCCCCTCTAGACCCCCAAGGGAGACTTTAATTTCTGCCAGGAAGAGAAGTAAGAATTTGATGGGGGAAGTCATTATTTTCTCTTTAGAGCAAGGGGGTACAAGGCTAGTTATCTATATATTCCCTTAAATATTTATGCCTATGATTTATGATGACTTTCATGCTGACATGTAATAGTTGTTTCAGTATCAAGGGGGAAGGAGGATTGTAGGCTTTATATCTAAAACTTGACTTTCCTTCCATTAAATATCATAGTGAACACATATTAAAAACAAAGAAGTAAATTTATCAACTATATAAATCATTGACAGTTTACATAGGAAAATACAGAATGAAGTACTTCTTCCATTTGAAACAGAAAAGCTGGGGGGCGGAGTCAAGATGGCGGCTTAGCAAGCAGCAAAAGTTCAGACCTCATGGAAGACCCTTCCTTAACAATACAGACTGAATGCTCCTAGGGCACCGAAATCCAAGCTGAACAACAGGACAGAAGCGGGGATCCCTCCTTCTGGATTCAAATCAAAAGGTACGCACCCCAAAAGCCAGAATCCGAGAATACTCAGGGCTAAGGGGAAGGCAGAGTGTAAGTCCCAGGACCCCTCCCCCACAACTTAGAGTGCTGAGCCCGTGGCAGCAGTGGGAACCTCTGAGCGGGCAAAGGTGCTGGTTTGGAGGGTCTACCTTGTGAGCAGAGGGGCACCAAGCTCAGAGCATCCAGCTTGGACAGTGGGGAGGAAGCCAGGGAGAGATGGGGCCGTGGCTGGGTCCCTCCATCAGGCTCAGGCCTCACCTTTGCCTCGAGGCACAACTAGATCAATCCAGTTGAACCTAATTCAATCAGAACTCCTCAGAGTTTAGGGAGGAGGGCAAAGGCACTTGTGGACAGCGGAGAAGCAGCTGGAGAGAACTGGAGAGAACCTGGGTGGACTAGCCTTCCAGGAGTCTTCAGAGCCTCAGAGCTTCATACCACATACAGCCCAACCCAATTGAACTCAATCCAATCAAAAGCATCCAGAGGACAGAGAAGCTAACATTCCTCCCCTAGAGACTGTACCAAGAGATCTGACAAAGCTCCAAGAGGGGAGACTGACAGCCCCAAAACCAAAACAAAATGAGAGGAGCAAGAGCACAGCCAAATACGGGGAGCAAAGAAGGGCTAAACTCGAGCAAACAACAGAAAAAGAAGAAAGAAATTACAATAGACAGCTTCTGCACAGGTAATGAGCAAAGAGAGAATGAAACAGAGGGGGAGGGATCAGCAAAGGAAAAATCAGAAATCCCAGCAAATTGGATACAGGCTTTGGGAGAACTCAAAATGCAATTCAAAACACAATTAAGAGAGGCTGAAGAGAATTGGGAAAAGAACTTAAAAACTAAGATAAGTCATCTAGAAACAGAAAATAGTGTCTTGAAAGCCAAAATCAACCAGCTGGAAAATGAGACAAAGGAGATGAAAGATGAGGCAAAGCAGATGAAAGATGAGGTGAATAAGATGAAAGATGACCTCCAAAGAAAATTTGACCAAAAGGAAAAGGACAACCAAAAAACTAAGGATGAAATCCAGTCTTTAAGAACCAGAATACAACAACTAGAATCGAGTGACTTCACAAGGCAGCAGGAATCTATAAAACAAACCCAAAAGAATGAAAAAATTGAGGAAAATATGAAACATCTCATTCACAAAACAGAGGATTTAGAAAATCGTTCAAGGAGAGACAATTTAAGAATTATTGGCCTACCAGAAGACCATGACAAAAGAAAAACCTGGACATTATATTACAGGAAATTATTAAGGAAAACTGCCCCAAAATCTTTGAACAAGAGGGAAAAGTGGAGATTGATAGAATCCACAGATCACCTCCTGTACTTAATCTCCAACTGACAACACCCAGGAATGTTATAGCCAAATTCAAGAACTATCAGACCAAAGAAAAGATATTACAAGCTGCCAAGAAGAAATCATTCAGATACCAAGGAACCACAGTGAGGATAACTCAGGATCTGGCTGCATCCACACTGAAAAAAAGAAAGGCATGGAATACGATATTCTGGAAAGCAAGGGAACTAGGTCTACAACCAAGAATCAACTACCCAGCAAAACTGACTATATTCTTACAGGGGAAAGTATGGTCATTCAACAAAATAGAAGAATTCTAAGAATTCATAAAGAAAAGACCAGACCTGAACAGAAAATTTGATGTCCAAGCACAGAACTCAAGAGAATCATCAAAAGGTAATTAAAAAAGAGGGGAAAAAAGAAAAACAAAAAAAAATTTAAGAGACTCAATAAGTTAAAATGATATGTATCCCTATAAGAAAAGAGGTCATTGGTAATTTTTAAAAACTGTTGTTATTACCTGGGCAGCAAAAAGAAGTATACTTAGAGGGAACAACAACAAACTGTATAGGATGAAAGGACAAGACATAAATAGGTATATAGATATATGCATGCAAAAATATATACATATAAATATGCATATATATATATAACTAGAGCTTAAAATAGGTTAATATTACAAGAAATGGGAAAAGAAACAAATGGGGGTAGATTTATATGTCATAAATAAGCTCATGGTGGGAGGGGGGAGAACATCAATTCACTGGAAGGGTAAAGAGGTCAGAGACAGGAAATACTCAACTTTTACATAATTTGAAAGTGACTCAAAGAGGGAAAAATAATCCAATCCATTGGGGGCAAAGAATAGATTTGAAACAGAAAAGCTCAGCCAGGAGAGAGTATTAGATATTACTCAATGAGAAGTTCCATAAAAATTCTAAGGTAACATAATTGAGGATAGGAACATGATGAAGACTAGTCCTTCCTCTTATGTCTTCCACAGTCTTTTCCTAAAACAACCTAAAGTAGGGTTCCACCTTCCTTCTTGAAATTGGAAACCAAAATGACCCAGAGATATTGTAGAGCATGTAAATCTGTAAAGGAATCCAAGAAAATTTTGAAAAGAATTGAAGAGAATTGAGCTCTGGCCTCTTTCCATCTCTACCTTGTCCCTAATACAAGGCAGGCATTTATGTCCACCAAGGAGAAAAGTCCCATACCAATGCTCTTTGGGACTGGGAATACATTCAAACACACAATGGTTTACATGTACTGGAAAGAATATCGCTGACTCTGGAATCAGAGGACCTGGGTTCAGATCATCCTACATTTGATATTTACTAGCAAGTCATGCTTTGTCAGATTTTGATATATTTGTGCAAGTCATATTTTCCCCTCAGTTTCCGCATCCCAAAAACAAGGTAGGCTGAGTAGATGGCCTCTGAGACTTCTCCCAGCTGTATAGATCTATGATGTCAAGAGAAAATTCACATTTTAGTATAATACACTGATGATCCAAAGAGTACAATCAAAGGGATTAACTCTGTGATATAAAGGAACAATACAAAAGACTTTGAGCTTGAAGCAATTAAGAGTGTGTGGCAATTTCAGAGAAACCAGGTGTTTTCATCTCAAAATCTTCACTTGATTCCAATGTAGGTAATTACATTGCATGTCTCCAGATCATTTCTCACATCAAATGGACTATTATCACTTATTAGGATATGAATTCACCTTTGTATCCTCTACTCATCACCAAAATGTAGCCAGTATTTTGCACATTTTTGAAAGAAAATAATAACTTGTTCTTTGGGGTCAGGTTCAGGCAGGGGATTGTGAATCTTTTAACCTTTATTTGACCCATTTTCTTTGTTTTTAAAGTCCTCATCATTGGGCAGGAATTGTATTTCTAGATTATATATTATTTGTAGAATTGGGGATCATTTTATTCTAGCAACACAAGTGGAGATCAGAAGAAGAGGATGAAAGGAAAGAATGAATTGGTTAGCACATTATAGCAGGGCACTGAATACTCACAGATTGAAATAGAGTTAGAAGTGGCTATTTAATGAAAACACAGGAAGATGATGACAGGAAAATTGGGACTAGGTGGAGATTAGATATGAGTTTCATGTTATTCATTAATGCTAATAAAAATTTTCAAGTTGTTAATGTAGTAATTGCTTTCTGTTGGTTTTTATCCTAGAATTTAAACCCCTTTGTTAAACCTGTGTGATATTTTTCTCAGGGTCAGACTTGAAAAGGGAAAATATATGTGTTGATAGCAGTTCATAATCTTTCATTTTCAAAGCAGTTTCAGATTGTTAATATAATTAAGAGCATCAATATATACCATCTTGTTTCTCTACTTTATTAGGGGCAGTCAACTGTTTTTCAAATATCCCTCATGAGACTTAAAAGCATTGTAGAAGTGTGGTTAGTTGGGTTTCTTGTTGTGGTGTTTTGTAAAGCATTGTGTAAAACTTGTGAATAATAGATGAAGCACAACTATAGAAACTTGAATTCATCCATCAGTGATTTAGTGGCACAGGACCATTCAGGAAGAGTAACATTTGAAGGAACAACTATCAACACAAAGAAAAAAAGGACAAAATTAGAAAATGTTCCAGGGAGAGAAAATCATTTTAAGAAAAGAATAATGCTTTTTATCTTAATATCAGCAATCCATAGATATTTTGCTTTTCAGTGGTGTTGAGCAAGCTATCTTAGTATCACTCCTCTATGTGTGAGAAGCTGCCCAGTAAGTGCTTCTCGGTGTCTATTGAAGTTCTGTAAAATAGCAGAGATAAGCCTCTGGATAGAAGCACAGGCTTGCTGCCCTCTTCTAAGCAATGATTTGGGAAGACAGCTTGTACTTTAGTATACTAAATTAACTAGGTAGACCATCTTTTATGTACCATTGCTGTTGCCAGGGTAATGTGAATTGGATGCCTTAGATTGCATAAAAAGACCTCAGTGGGAAACTACAGTCCATACTGTTTGCATTTTTATTCCAGCTGGGCCATGGGATTTGACTCAGAAAAGGAGTTGAGACTAGTGTTGTGAATGGGTTCTATCTCTCCTAATTGGACAGTCAGATTAAATACATTTATGAATCCCAGATAGATAAACTATGTTTTCAAAGACTAGGGTGCAATGTAATTAGCCTGCTTGATATTCAAATGTATTCATGAAGTCTTTTATTCTCTTTCTTTATTCTAAACTGCAGGATACTTTTATTATGATAATTATGAAGTCCACTCAAATTTCTGGTAGTCATCACTGTCCTTAGTGGAAATTCCTACAGAGGAACACACAGTTATCTAGTCATCTCCCCAAGAAAAGAGGAAGGGGCTAACTGACTCATAAAATGCAGCACAGTTAGTCAGAGGAAAAGTCCAAATCATCGATCTGAGACACTAGCAGTTGTTCTGATCTAGCTTTTAAAATCTTGACTCTGTACTATTTTAATATTTTAATTTGTTTTATTTGGTCAATTTCAAACGTTATTTCTTGGTTACAAAAATCATATTCTATCCCTCTGTCCCCTCACCCCACCCTTCCCATAGCTGACAATTCAATTGGGTATTACACGTGACCTTGATCAGAACCTATTTCCATGTTGTTAATGCTTGCACTAGGATGTTCATTTAGGGTCTACATCCCCAGCCATATCCCCCTCGACCCATGCAATCAAGCAGTTGTTTTTCTTTGGTGTTTCTACTCCCACAGTTTTTCCTCTGAATGTGGATAGTGTTCTTTACCATAGATCCGTCTGGGTTGTTCAGGATCACTGCATTGCTGCTAATGGAGAAGTCCATTACATTCAATTGTTCCACAGTGTATTGGTCTCTGTGTACAATGTTCTCCTGGTTCTGCTCCTTTTGTTCTGCATCACTTCCTGGAAGTTGTTCCAGTTCCCATGGAATAACTCCTTGACTCTATACTAGACCCATTCAGTTTCTTTTCTTTCTATCCAGGTAGTTTTCTCTCCTTATTACATCTATCTGGCTCATTGAAAACATTCCTGCTTATCTCTATGCCCAATATCATGTTGAAAATTAGACTTGTCTCTTCTAATTATTTCTGTTCACCATCATGTCTCTTGAGTTTCTATTGATGCCTCTCCCTTGTCTGCCATCATGCTATCTTGTGCCTCAAATTATATCTCCCAGCAGTCTATCCATTGGCTACTATCTTAATAATTAAATCTCTCAGGAATGAGAGAAACTTTCATTTTAAAAGACAACTTATGGCAATGTAAAACTATTTCTCTGATGACCCTGATGCTCTTCCTCAAAGAGTTATGAAATGATCTGCAGCTACTTTTGTTATCCTCTAACCCCAATAGCTCAATTTTCAGTTAAATCCTCTATGTCTAGTTAATCTAGTACCAATGTAAAAATAGAGCTCTCTGGTACTAGTTACTGTCCTTAAAGAGGAAAACACTTAATATAGAGACCATATATCCATGTCTATAGCCTGTCTTTTTAAGCCCTTTCAGCGTCCAAATTGAGATAAAAAAATCACAAGAAATAAAGACAATTTGTCTCCCTTTTGGAATCAGAACCTATTATTTCAAATATTATAATATTTTGCCAAGACTTCTTATTTTTACCTTTATGAAATTTCTTGCATGTTACCTTCTATTTACTCACACAGAAGTCACTCTAGTGTAAACCTTCACAAGTTAATTCTTGTACTAATGTAATAACCTGCTTTTTAGTCTCTATATTTCATCTCTCCTTGCTCTAATCTATCCTCCAATCAAATCCCAAAGAAATTTCCCTAAAGTACAGATCTGTTCCTTTCAATCTCCTTCTCAATAAACTTTAATGACTCCAAATATAAAAACCTCTAGTTAGCATTTAAAGGCTTTTATAACCTGATGCATCCATACATTTCCAACTTTCTTATTTTTACTTCCCTGCATGTATTCTAAAATTCAATGATGTTAATTTCCTTGTTGATCCTCGCACATAACATTATTTTCTTTTCTTTTTTTTTTAAATAATTATCAAACTCATCCATTTATTTCAGGTAATTCTGAAGATTTTTTTTTAAACCCTTACCTTCCATCTTGGAGTCAACACTGTGTATTGGCTCCAAGGCAGAAGAGTGGCAAGGGCTAGGCAATGGGGGTTAAGTGACTTGCCCAAGGTCACACAGCTGGGAAGTGTCTGAGGCCAGATTTGAACCTAGGACCTCCCGTCTCCAGGACTGGCTCTCAATCCACTGAGCCACCCAGCTGCCCCCCATAACATTATTTTCTAACTCTCTTTTTTCACTGGTTGTTCTCCATGCTTAGAGTTCTTTGCTTCTTTACCTCTGTCTCTTGACTTCCTTCAAGATTTAGTTCAACTCTTGCTTTCCCAGAAGGCTTTTCCCCATCCTAGTGCCTAAGTGTCTAACGTCCCATCCTAGTTTCTTCCCTCTGAGATTATCTTCTAAATTATGGAACTACATATATACTTCTAAATTATGGAACTACATATATACTTCTAAACTATGGAACATATATTCCACATACATTTTTGCATGTCATCTTCCTAATTAAAATGTAAGCCGCTAGAGAACAGAGACTTTGTTTTTGTCTATCATTTTGTCCCTAGATCTTAGTATAGTGGTTGGCACAGAGGAAGCGCTTAATAAATGTTTGCTGAATTACTGATTAAAGTTCTGCCTGTCCCATCAATTAATGTAATATAGATTTTTGTTGCAACAGACTACAAATGAAAGAAAGTACTAGACTATATGATATAAAATCACTGGTTGTTGACTGAGTAATTGAGATTTTCATTCATAAAGTCCAAAGGATTTTTAATAGGTCTCTCCGGGATGAAATCAAGAAGTGGGATAGAACAAAATTAACCACAGCCAAAGTAAATTATCTATGTTGACAGTGTCTTGACCTTTAAACAAGATGTTTCTTGGAAAGCTGGGTGATTGTGGAAATCTTGTGAAAATTGTCTCAGGGGAGCTAAGTGACTCAGAGGCTAGAGAACCAAGCCAAGAGCTTGGAGTTAGCTGGCCTCTGACACTTCCTAGCTGTCCCATGTAAGTAACTTAACCTCGACTGCCTAGCTCTTACTGCTCTTCTGTCTGGGAACCAATACTTAGTATTTATCCTAAGACAGAAAGTGAGGGTTAAAAAAAAAAAGGAGATTCATCAAGTTGAAGATCAACAGCTCCAGGTAGACACCACCACCATCCTAAGAACTTGCATAGCAGTGTATAAAGATGGAAGAACATTTCTGTGCTAGTCCTGGGAGAAGGGCTCTTGCTCTGCTCTATTATTCATGTTATTTACAAGTCACTGTGGTTCAAACCGTATACATCAATACAAAAAAAGATATACAAAGTTCATGAAAATGTTAGAGGTTTAAGCACAAAGAACCATCACTGTACACTTCTGCCACTTTTTAAAAGCCTTTCACTTGTAACATGAGCCTGTAGCACTTGAGGTGGCAAGTTGTAAGAGTTAGAAAATATCCTAGTCTTGGAATATGAAGACTAAGTAAAAAACTATCCTGTCATGGGCCAATTTTGTACTATTATCACATTACTTAATCTCTCTCAGCCTCTGTTGCCTCATTTGTAAAATGGAGATATTAAAAATCTACCTCATAGAGATGTTATGAAGACCAAAGAGATAATGTAAAGCAAACACTTTGAAAACCTTAAAATACTTTATAAATGGTAAGCAGAGACTGTACATGACCTTTTTAATATAAAATAAGAAAAGAAAGTGCCACTTCATCTTGCTTTTTTTTTAAAATATAGATCAGCTCTCTAAGATTGGTCTCATAGAAATTGGAAGTATAATTTCTTTTCTTTCGGTCTAAGGTCTAGGTTTAGAAATTTTAGGGTGGAAGAGTTGAAATTTTTTAATGTAGCCATAACTTTATTTTTTTTTAACTCTTGGCTTTTAGACATAGAATTTGGGATTATTTTCAAATGAATTCTTTCCTTATCCTGTAAGCATGCATACAATCAGATTTTCCAGGTTTAAAGGGTAAACTACTTTTCTATATATATTATATTGATTGATTTCATATTTTTTCTGTATAATTATTTCCTTAGAGTAGTCCTGTGTGTTCTTTATAAGATTATATTTCTCTTTGTGATACCACATGGCTATTAATCATGAACCTCTCTAATTTTATAAAAAATGAAATTTCAGGCAACCTAAAAGTAATGGGCAGATGCATGATGGATATAACAATGTGTCAGTATATTAATGGGGATGACTACAGAAGAGTACTTGTATGAAAGTCATTATCTAGGCCATTGATGATTGAAAAAGTTGGCTTATCAGACCTATAGAGAGATTATGCTATAGAAAATGGAAAGAATCAAAATCACAGTGCCACAATAGTTCCAAATGGGCATGAACCTTATTCATGACCTAATGCAACTCATCCCTTCTATAATATACCCAGTGATATCATCTAGACTTTGATCAATATTCTACAATGAAAGAAATCTTATTACACTGTACTTGTGTTAGCCATTATATATTAAAGTGAAATAGCTAATGGCCTTAAGATTTGGAAAGGTGGCAGCTTTACAGATAGTATGCATGAGAATTATTCAGAATTATAGGGAAATTATAGTTTGATTGTATCAGGGGAAAAGTTTCCCTTACCAGTAAGATTATACATGCAGAGAAAAACATTAAAAGGTACACTTAATATTTTATTTCAGTATTATATAAGTATATGAATCTAACTTTTTATAGGAAATTTTTGTATGTTGGGGGAGATGAGGGAGATGCAGTTTAAGAAAATCCCAAACCCATTCAATGAAAATGATCTCATATACTAACTGCAAAGAATTTGAAATTCATCTCATTTAAAATTTGTGGAAATTTTGGCCAAACATGAGCAGTATAAGAAGCCCAATTGTATTTTTTCCCTTAAAATCATTGGTATAATGTTCCATTGGAAGAAAAATACCTTCAAAATTTCAGCTCTCATCAGAAAAGGAAATGGAACTTAAACAGGGAACAAAAGTGTTTCCACATCATTTTGACGAATACTTCCCTGTGCCTGGAATAGACTCCTTGATCCTTGCTTTTCAGAATCCTAATCTGAATTTACCTCTTTCTGTCAAGGGCATCACTGCCCTTCCATTCACCTAATTTAGCAACTTAAAAAATAATTCTCAACTTCTCATTCTCCCTCCCTTTCATATCCAAGAAATTGGCAAGCCTTGGTTTTTCTACCTCTACAACATCTCTTATATTCATTCCCTTCTGTACATAGTTACCATCCTAATTCAGGACATCATCTCCTCTTCACCTTTTGAAATCATTCTGGCTATTGTAAGAAACTTAATTGTTCCACTGCCACAAATCACTTTGTACTTCAGTATAAACTAAGTATAGTAGAAGAAGTAATTTTCCTTATAAACACAAGTCTGATCATGCCACTTTCCTTAGTAAACTCTTATTATTTCTTGCCATCTCTGAGATCTAATGTGATCCCTTAATTATCCTCTTAAATTTATCTCAGGTGTCAGTTTCTATGCCCCTTCTTACTACTCTCCCCTTCCTCAAATATTTGAAAAATTATCATTGTTTGATCTCTACTTTGTTCTCATAATTTTTTTTATCCTGTATTATTTTAGTATTTATGTTATTTCCTCTAACAAAATTTTATTCCTTTTTTATGTTTTTTTCCTTTGGGTTGTAAAAATAAAAAATAATAATAATGATGGTGGGCAACATGCATATAGATAGAAAAACTGTTCCAACACAGGTTCAAAACTATTCAAAACTGTTTGGATACTTTTGATAGATGTAATCAAAAGTATCTTCAATGATGAAGTGAAGCTCAAATGTGAACTTCCCTTCAGGGCCAGGCACAAGGATGCCAAAGAGTCTCTTATTATAAAAATAAAGTATTTATTGTAATACATAAGGATAAATAAAGAATTTCTAATTCTAAGGGATTCTAAATCCATTCGAATAAGCTTCCTGGTCCCACAAGGGACACATTCTCCTTTGTTTCTCAGGCTACACTACTCCTCCCTGATCTAACTAACCTAAATTTATACTATTTAAATAAAAACTACTGCTATTATCCTTATAAATCTTAACTCTGCCTCCAAATTTTAAAATAGCAAAGGCTAGGTGGTTGAGTCTCAACAAGAATTCAGTTAGGACTCTGAGTCTTAAGAGATTCAGAGTCCAACCAAACACCAGGTTTTTCTTTGGTCTTCTCAGAGTTAAACAATCTATATAACCACAATAGATGTTCAATAGTGTTTCCCAAGTTGGGAAAGGAAAACAATAAGCTCCTTCAGAGTTTTCCCTTAGACACAGAGAGAGGCAATGATGTTACCTCCTCTAGCCCTGAGAGATAGTCTCTGAGAGTATCTCTGCCAACTGCCAGAGACCAACTCCCCAACTGCCAGAGAGAGTAATTGATACAGAAAAATGGTTATAGCTTTCATCAATCAAAATTAGCATGCTCTTTCTGCTATGCTTCAAACTCCAATTCTTTCTCAAGTCAGCCACTTTACTTCTTATCTCTAAACTAATAAAACAATACTTATTTTCTAATATCATCTTTAAGGTATATTTAAGGCATTAATGAAATCCATATAATTAAACATTATTGCTATAATGACTATGATCTTTTTGTCTCATTCTTAGTATCATTGTTACCCCTATACAGGGTAGGAGCTTGGGACAAATTACGTTCTGATTATTATCAGGTAAATCTTGAAATAGGAATGCCTTTATCCATGTTTGCCACTGTCATGAATGTGGTTGTAGGATCCAGATAAAAAAGGAAGATAATAAGGTCTTTCATATGTTTCACTTTAAAGAAGATATTGTGATGATTAAGAAATATTCTGAATTGTTGCAGTGATTCCTGGATGGGGAACTCTAATCATTCAAATGAGGTTGGTCTAGCTATCTCCTAGGTACTGAAGAGGAATAAGAAATTGGGCTGGATTTTATTTGACAAATTTTCTAAGATCTTGTATTGCCAATAAAAATTCCTTAAAATATTGATCAGGTTAAGAGATCAGGGTGGCAGGTTTTCAAAGAAGCAAATATGTTTCCAAATGTCTCCTTTGCATTTGAGGTTGATATCATGGTTCTACGGCATGAGATGTATTATTAAACCCTATGTTATTTTCTTAATTATTTGAAATAATGAATTTGAAGACAATTGCCTACTCTTTTATACAGTTTCTAAAAACCTCCCAAGTATGATCATTTCAATAATTTTCCTATATGTTTTTAATTAATGTCAACAGGCAGCTTCCAGATAACCAGTAAATTTTGTAACTCTAGCTCCAAAGTGAATATGATGCCTTTAGAGAACTACTTTAAGTATCATGGTGAGTAACAATGAACATAGAGCCATATGATGGTTATATTCCTGGAATAGTCTTTGAAATCCATACAAATTCAAATATATAGGGTTATATTAGTAGCAAAAATGACTACCCATTAAATTATGAACTAATTTCATTTGTGTATTCATAGAACAATTCATACACTACTCAATCTCTTTGGTTCTCTGACAAATTTGAGATGTATAATCTTTGGTAACTCATTCATTATCCAATATACCATTTTCAGCCTTTAAGTATATAATTGAAATGATATGTTAATGTTATGTAATAGAAAATGAGATTCTATAAGTTATCCTTCTTACAGAGTTTAGAGACTATTGGTATAACCCTCAGAAAATTAATGAATTGAGTAAACAATGCTTACATAAATATCACTTTTAAAGCTGTGATTTTATTTCAGCTCAGCTTCCCTAACTCATTTTTATTGTTTGATTTGGGCAAAATGTCTTTTTAAAAAAGAATTATATAACTGAGCTATGAAATTAATAGTAGTTGACAACATAAATCCCATGTGTGGGTTGGGGGGGACACAGAGCAGAAGCTCCAGGGCTCACTGTCTCTAGTGTACAAATTCCTAGGCAGTGCTTATTGAAAAACTACAAATTAAGATTGGGAGGGGAAATCTCTTTTATGGAACTTATAATTAACCCTTGGAACCATTCCCTAATATTTTACTGAGGCAAATAACCTAGCAAAACTCAACAAGGAATTAGATACTTTATCTGTATCAGTGTCACTTGCAATTAATCTGTCTCTAATGAGAATTATAAAGCTTATCAAAGATTATGTTTATGGCATACAATGATCTCTGAAGTGTCTTAGCTATCAAAAGCAAAAATAACAAATGATGTATAACATTTGAGATAATAAATTAGACAATGAGAAAATATTTTGAATATGATTGGACATTATTTTTGATGTATGAAATGTCTGTATATATTTATTTTTAATATATTTTATTTTTCCAAATTTTATATAAAACAATTTTTGTAATTGTTTCTAAAACTCTGAGTTCCAAAATCCCTCCCTCCCTTCCTACCTCCCCTCCCATAGATGGCAAGCAACTTAATCTAGCAATTTAATCTATAATTGTATGATCTTGAACAATAAATTTCAACACTGATCATACTGTAAGAGGATAATATAGATGTATGTATATATGTGTGTATATATATATATTCATACACACATAGAGACTCCATCAGTTCTTCTTTTTGGAAGGGGACAGTATTTTTCATCAAGAGTCCTTTGGAATTATCTTTGTTTTTTGTATTGTTAAGATTAGCCAAATCAGTCACAGTTGATCATTGCACAATATTGCTGTTACTATGTACAGTGCTCTACTGGTTCTGCTCACTTCACTTTGGATCACTTTATGCATGTCTTTCCAGTTTTTTTCTGAAGTCATATGGTAATCATTTATTATAGTACAAAAGTATTCCATCACAATCATAAAGACTACAACTTAATTAGCCTTTCTTCAAATGATGGGCATCCCCTTAATTTCTAATTCTTTACTATCACAAAAAGAGCTGCTATAATATTTTTGTACAGATAGATCTTCCCTACCCCCCTTTTTAAACCCTTACCTTCCATCTTGGAATCAATACTGTGTATTGGTTCTAAGTCAGAAGAATGGTAAAGACTAGGCAATGGGGGTTAAGTGACTTGCCCAGGGTCACACAGCTGGGAGGTATCTGAGGCCAGATTTGAACCTAGGACCTCCCATCTCTAGGCCTGGCCCCCAATCCACTGAGCTACCCAACTGCCCCCATTCCCCTGATTTTTTTTACCTCTTTTGGATAACAATCTAGTAGTTGGATAAAAGGATATGTACAGCTTTAGAATCCTTTGGGCATAGTTCCAAATTACTCTCCAGAATGGTTAGATCAGTTCACATCAATACGACATTAATGTTACAATTCTCCCATATCTCCTTCAACATTTGTAATTTTCTTTTTGCATCAAATTATTAGCCAATCCAATAAGTGTGAATTGGTTCATCAGAGTTGTTTTATTTGCATTTTCATAATCAACCTGAATGTTTCTGATCAAGAATCTAACAGTGTCAAAAGTAAAGAATTAGAACCCTTTAATTCAGTGTTTTTAAAAAGGATTATTATTATAATTCTTTTAAACTTAAAAGTATAATACTACTTGGATAATACTTTGAGGCATGCATCTAAATTTTAAAAAAAGCTATTTTTACACTGCATACATATTTGAAAAATGACTTCTTTCCCTATTTTTTCTCACAACATATAATTTGTAAGAAGTTTATTTAAGTAGCTTTTAGTAATTTATAAGGATTCTTCTTTAATAGTTAGATAAGTTCCAACTCTAAGATTTAGAGTAAGACTTAGACCAGGTTATGTGAATAACTGTGTATAGAATATATTAATTATAAGAATATCTAGAAATAGATATAGCATGTTATGTGAAAATTAAGATATAAAAGGAATAGAAATAATATTACAGGCTTCTGCTGTTCTCTTAGTGCCTATAAACTTTCCCTTACCTTGCCACATATTCTTGAAGTTGTTACATAAGGGGAAACAGATCATAGCCCCACAGTTTCATGACCAAATTACCTGATAAAGAGAGAAGGGAAAAGAAGGTATGTTTTATGTTCATAACCTCTGTTCACATCCCTGTTCATAAGCCCTAGACAAAATGTGCTGTTTGAACAGTAGTGAATTACTATCCATGCTTTAAAAATCTGTAGGACCTAAGAACTCAGAGTCTCAGATGATACTGAGAGTATGTAGGCTCTGGCTTTTGTGACCTACAGTTCTCTGACAATAATAATAAGATTTTACTCAGATCTTTGTCCAGGTTTTTCTATTTTACAAATTGGATGCTGAATTGGAAACTCCTCTAGGGCAGAGATTTGTTTTTTAATTAAAATTTCCTCTCCCCAATACTTAGATACTCTACACCCAGGGGATGATTAACAAATGCTTGCTAAACTGAATTAAATTGAAATATTTGATTCATTGTTTATTGGTTAACTTCTGAGTCTTCTTATGTGGGCATGAACTTTTCATAGCATTTAATATTTTCATTTCACAATGTGGGAGTCAGAATATTTCACTGCCAATTACTGCCAATCACTTTGTGTCCCTCAAGTATTTTATATATGACTAGCAATCAGCTCTAGACTGTGTAGTGATATAGATGTCACCATTAGATATGATAAATGTTCCTTTTCTATTAATATTTCCATTATGGTATACTGTCCTCACTAGAGATAACCATGGAAAATAAGGTGCCATTGACACAGCACATTTAATATTAAGAAGAATAATTTTATATAAGTTTATATCAAGAATTCTCCATAAAAATCCATCTCTAAAGAGTACACTAATTCCTGGTGTTCCCTGATAACTTCTGCTTACAAAGCAGATCTTTAAAATTATAACAATGTTTAATTATTTTACTAGATTAATAATTTTTGTCAATCATAGAATCTATTATTCTCATTTTTTATTGATTGATTGATTTATCTAAAACCCTTACCTTCTGTTTTATAATCAATACTGGTTATTGGTTCTAAGGCAGAAGAGTGGTAAGGGATAGATAATGGGGATTAAGTGACTTGCCCAAGGTAACACAGCTAGGAAGTGTCTGAGGTCAGATTTGAACCCAGGACCTCCCATTTATGGGCCTAGCTCTCAATTCACTGAGCCACCCAGATGCCCTCTATTCTTATGTTTTAGGAGAAGCAATTGCATTGAGAATTTAACCAGCCCCTGACCTGATCAAGATTACAGTGAGTTCAAAAGCTTACACCTAAGACTGAGGCAAGGTTCAACTGAATCAGCAGGGGGAGGGGGCTCTCAGATCTCTCAGTCCTCAGTCTTTCCATCATTAGCCCAAGTCTACCTATAATTAGATAAGGAAAATGAGCAAACAACAACAACCACAAAACACCTGTCTCTAAAGAATTTTTATGGAGACAAAGAACATGGTACAGATACTGAAGAGGACAGTGAAAGCAAAGGAAACACTCACAAAAGTACAAAAAAAAGTATAGATTGGATACAAATTCTGGAAGAGCTAATACATAACTTCAAAAACCAATTAATAGAGGCAGAGGAAGAGTGGGAAAGAGAAATAATGTTATACAAGATGAAATGGGCCAATTGAAAAAAAAAAAGAACCAAAAACTGACAGAGGAAAACCATGCCTTAAAATCAGAATTGACCATCTAGAAACTAACAATTTCATGAGAAATCAAGAAACAATAAAGTAGAATCAAAAGAATAAAAAAAGAGGAAAATATGAAATTTCTTATGGAAAAAACAACTGACCTAAAAAACAATATCTAAGAGAGATGATTTGAGAATTATTGGACTACCTGAAAGCCATGATCAAGGAGAAAAAAACAAACCTTGGACATCATATTACAAGAAATTATCAAAGAAAACTGCTCAGAGATCGTCGACCAAGAAAATAAAATTGAAATTGAAAGAATTCACAGGTCACCTCCAGAAAAAAATCCTCAAATGAAAACTTCCAGGAATATAAGAGAAAAATTCAAGAACCACCAAGTGAAGGAAAAATACTTCAGTCAGAAAGAAACCATTCAAATACCATGGAGCTACTATCAGGATCACATAAGACCTAGAAGTTTCTATAGTAAAGGTCTGAAAGGCATGGAATATGATATTTATGAAGGCAAAAGATCTAGATAAATTGAACCAAAAAATTAGAAAGAAATTTATTTATTACAAGGATCCACAGAAAGTCACATTTAACATTTTAATAAAGTTCATAATTGTATCTATGGTTTATTTTTTGACCCACCAGTTTTGAAGAATTAGATTGTTTATTTTCAAATTAATTTTAAATTTGACTTTCCATGGACCCCTGCTAAGTATAATTTTTATTGCATTGTAATCTGAAAAAGTTGCATTTATTTTTTCTGCTTTTCTGCATTGTTTGCAATATTTCTATGCCCTAGTACATAGTCAATATTTGTATATGTACCATATGCTGCTGACAAGAAGGTATATTCCTTTTTATTCCTATTCATTTTTCTCCAGATATGTATTTATTCTAATTTTTCTAGCATTTCATTCAGTTCCCTTACTTCTTATTTTTCAGTTCAATTTATCTAGCTCTTATAAGGAGTCTCCAAATATAGCAAAACACTTATGCCAATTTGTTTCTTCTCCAAGTGAAGTATTCTCCATATCTTTAACTCATCCTCATGTTGCATGGGCTTAAGTCCCTTTGCCATCCTAGTTATCCTTTTTATACTTGTCAGTCTTTCCTAAATTGTGGCTATAACTAAATACTATATGTATCCCCTGAAATTGCAGTATGATACATCTCCATTATGCTATAATTCATAATCACTTCCACCATAATTTTTGAATAGGATGGTGGATAGAAAAATTACTGAATTGAGGGTACAGGGATCAGGAACTCTAGATAGTAGTCCTATCTCTGCCAATAAATAGCAATTTGGTTCAGGATTACCAAATAGCTGAACTTTTATGGGCTTTAGATGTTCCAATTGTAAAATGAGGGGACTGAATTATATGATCTCTAAGGTCTCATTCTTTTCAACTACTACTAAGTTCCTAGTTTAGTTAGAATGAATGAGAGAAACATTCAGTTTTTGATCCTCATTAATTTAATATGGCTACTAGATTATGGCTACAGCATTTTACACAACACTAGATAAATTTGTCCCCCTATCAATTGTGTTAGATAATAGGAACAAAAAATGTATGCGTATAAATTAATATAAAGGTCAATCTTCTTACCCCATCCATTGATCACAAGCACTTCTATTAAAATCAGCCCTCTGGCAATGAAGAATATCATTAAATTTAAATTTCAGGGACTATTGCCATGGAAAGGTCTGCATATGCAGAATGACAGCATAAATGCAAATATCTTTGCCTCAGAGGCACTTTTCTATCATAAGAAGTCATTTTTTCTTATTAATAATTTTCAATTGGTGACAGAGTTATCACTTATCTGGCCAGATTCTTATTGCTATGATTGACATGTTGAGATGTGTGTAAAATTCTGGGAGGAACTAAAATAGGGATAATTTAATAAACTCCACAGCTGCCTTAGAGGTTTCCAGTGACTGGACACTATCTTCCTTACCTATTTTACTGGGAAAATGCTTTTCCCATTCTTCATTGCATCATCACCAAAGATTCTTTCAAAACTAATACTATTGAGGAATAAGCAAAGTTTTAGAGAGCTAAGAAAGTTACATTTAGAATGTAACTTGAAAACTGATCAATTTTCACATCCTTTGATGATAAGGCAGGGTTGCAAGTGAAATACTGGGACAAGTAAGTGGCACATTGGATAGGGTGTTGGACTTGGAATCAAGAAAACAGAAGTTCAGATCTTTCCTTGGACATCTTCTAGTTGTTTGACCCAGAGAAAATTTCAGTTTCAGCTTCTTCATTTGCAAAAATGGAGCCTTTGGTGTAACTCAATAATGAAAAATCCTTTTTTTTTTCCTGTGCTTATTCTTTTGTTATTGTAGTTTCTCTAGGCTCACACAATCAAGATATATGTAAGGGGAGGCTTGAACCTAGTCCTTCCTTTCTCTGAGATCATGTCTCCATATTCTTTATAATCTTATAAGATGAAGACCTGCCAGTATTGGAGTTATATGTAGTATTTTCATAATGGGGATACTATAAACACTGAAAGAAAGATGTACAAAATACTTTGGAAAATTTAAATTGCTATTTGTTTTTCAAGATTCATTCTAATGTGTGCATATTTATTAATAGATTATTTCCATGAACTATTACACTAATAATCATGTTCATTATAAAATGTACACAAACCATAAGTTTAAAAATGATAAGATATATGCATACCCCCACATATATGTTTATAATACTAAATAATATTTAATCCTAGATTCAACAAGTCACTGTATTTTATTGATTGGGAAATAACAGGGTCAGAACTACCATCTTAGGAAAATCATTCTGGCAACTGTGGAAAAGAAAAAAAAAAAGAATTGAGGTAGGGAGCCCAATTGGGAGGCCACTGAAAAGCCTCAGTAAAAAGTTATGAAGATTGTGACTCTGAGGATGGAGATTAGGGGAGGTTTGTGAAAGATATTTCAGAGATAGAAATAGTAAACTTTTTTCACTGGTTATATATGTAGAATGAGAAAGAGTGAGGAGTTGAAGCTGACACCACATGTCAAACTTGGAGAATGAAAGGATGGTGGTTCTCCATCTAGTAATAGGGAGGCCTGGAAGATGAGGTTTTTGTTTGTCTTGTTTGTTGCTTGTTTGTCTGGGAAGGGATTATGGATGGGGCAGAATTAATGTAATGAAATCACTGACAATGATATCAGTCAAGCAACTCAACCAAGCCAACTCACTCAATCCCTCCTAAAATGAAGAAAATGAGGATAGGAAGGAACTGTTACTCATAGGTAATTGTTCTGTCTGAAAAGTCTGGTTCTTCTCATAGTCATGTTAAAGTACCATCTGTCTGTCTGATTGGAGAGGTGATTGAAGAATTCTTTCCAGAATTTCCAGTTAAGAGAGGAACCCAGGCCAGTATTTCCTATCTTCCTGTACTTCTTTGGACTTCTCTTCCCCCACCCACACAACCCCACATTTTTTCAGCTTCTTTTTCATATATTGTCTTTCCCCATTAGATTGTAAGCTCCCTGAGGGTAAGAATTGGGTTTCTTTAATGAGGGTATCCTCCATACTTAGTCCATTGCCTGACACAAATTTGGTCCTTAATGTTATATTGTGGAGAATAGCTGTCTTTCACAGGTGATCATTGTACAATATTTTTGTTACTGTTTATAATGTTTTGCTGGTTCTGCTAATTTCACTCTGCATCAGTTTATGTAGATCTTTCAAGCTCTTTCTAAAATCATCCTGATCATTTCTTATAGCCATTTCTTATAGTATTCCTTCATAATCATAAACCACAAATTGTTCAGTCATTCCTCAATTGATGGACATCCCCTCAATTTCCAATTCTTTGCCATCACAAAAAGCATCTCTAAGTATTTTTTATAAGTAGGTCCTCCCCTCTACCTTTTTTTGTTCTTTTTGGTGATACACAACTAGCAGCATTATTACTGGACCAAAGTGTATGCAGTTTTATAGCCCTTTGGGAACAGTTCCACATTGTCCTCCAGAATGATTGGATCAGATCACAATTCCACCAACAATACATTATTGCCCCCATGTTTGCCACATCCCCTCCAACATTTTGCCCCTTACTTTACTTACTTTGAGAAGTATAACCAACAAAATGAGGTTATTGGTATCAGGGATTTTTTTGTTGTTGTTGTTTTTTGCTTTTGTCCAGATCTATATCATCAGTGTAAGAAAGTCCTCTTTTGGAAATTCTACTGATACAATCAAACAATTTATCTAGAATATATGTCACTCCATTTTATGTGATTGAATAATTAGCACACAAACACCAGTGCTTGGATAACTATAGGTAAATCCTTAGGGATTTTGATATACATGTCATCACATTAGTATGAGTCATTAACTCTTCCAGGTAAGTTTGAAACCTATTCATACCTGCTCAACCAGAGCAATTCTTGTTCATGTTCTATATAGTGCTAAACATGCTGGAGGCATATGGACCATATGCTTTTTGAAATAATCTCTCCTGAGAAGTGGGATTAGATGCCTTACTAAAAGAATGATATTCTTGAACTATGTCAAACCCATCTGGAAAGAAACATTTCTTCTTCTTCTTTTTTTTTGTATAGTCTCATTCATTATTTCTGCAAATATGTATTAAGTATCTTCTGTGTATTCAGTTTTATTTTGCAACAAGGAGGGTTATTTCAAAGAAATATAAAATATAAGCTACCTTTTGAGAAAAGATTGTTAGTCACAACCAGATGGCATCCTGTTCTCCTTAACAAATTTAGAGCTTCTTGTCTTTGGGACAACTAATGCCAACCCTGCTAATGAGCATATACTTCTATCTTTTTCTGGATTTATGTCTCCAAGGTCTATACATTTTTCTCACCTGAGGACCACCCCTTGTCATTCCTTGTATAATAATTTTATATTGCACAATATTAAATTATATAAAGCTAGCCTATACCTGAATGAATATACAAATAAATAGAAAGTTTCCCTCTTGGGAACTACTAAATTCCTTTCTCTTCATGTTCATTTCTTCTTGGTACTTATACATTATTATCCATTTTGGACATCCCCTATTCCTCTTAGCTCTATCTAGTTTTTGTAAACCCTGTTCCTCTCAAAACCATCTGTTTCCCCTTTTTCCTACTCTAATGGTATCACAAAGAAATCATGCAGCTTAATCTATTATCTATATTTTACTGTTTTATATGATATGAAAAATATTTTCTAAAATATAATATAGTTTTTCTTCTCTTGACTTTAAGCTGGCTATTTTGGGCTTTTTCTTAGATTCTGGGACATAAATAAGTATTACTTCACATCTGCCTATAAGAAGTGATCATCTGAATTGAAAATGTGTTAGCTTTATTATCATCATCCCTAATGTACTTCTTAATTAATTTGCCAATACTGTGCATTCAAAATGTGATACTTTGCTTTCAGAGTGTGAGTTTTTGACATGAAGCGAGAAGGGTAATGATTGGGAGACAAGGGGATTTTCTATAATAGTGTTTTAAATTTTGGAATAATTACTCCATGCTCAGTTCTCTATATCTGTCCATCTAATGTTCCCTAGGTGGCTTTTAAAGAACACTGTATTCAGCCTCAGATTGTCAGATTCTAAACCAAGTACTTCTGTTAAACAACCTCAGGGTGAAGATTAAAGGTAATGTTGCACAAGTTGCATAATCACTTAAGGTCTCCTTATCCTCATCTATAAAATGGGAAGGTTGAAGCAGATGCTCTCTAAAATTATTTCGAGTTTTAAGATATGTGACCCTATACCAGGGACAACGTTGTCTAGTTGCTAACCTATTTTTGCTACTTCCCCCCATACTCTGAGTGTCCCATTTACCTTGGCTCATCTAAGGACAGACTAAGGCAGAGCTGTCAAACAAATAAATAGATCCCTAAGGCAACATATTAACTTATAAAAACACAAGTTAGCATTATCTATATTGTTTTATATTTTTATTTATTTTACTAACATTTTTCAATTTTAATATGGTTCAAGTAGGTATACCTTATTGAGAATTTTGCTGGCCACCATTATTTCTGTGAATTTGATACTTCTAAATTAAGGGGTTCCATTTTCTCTCAGATATCTTCTTGTGACTTCCTCTGCCAGTTTGGTCTATAATTGTTTTCACATGTCACTTCAACATTATTACACAATGTTAAATTGAAGTTGGTTGATCACTAGTGACATGGAAGACAAACTGTCTTATTTTAGTGGTTCAACCATCAATTAGATTTGAGTGATTATTGCTGGGACAACCATAGTATAGTATATACATTTATGTATTTATTTTTTTAAACCCTTACCTTCTGTCCTAGAATCAATACTATGTTTTGGTTCCAAGGGAGAAGAGTGGTAAGGTCTAGGCAATGGTGGGGGTTAAGTGACTTGCCCAAGGTCACACAGCTAGGAAGTATCCAAGGCCAGATTTGAACCAAGGACCTCCCATCTCTAGACCTGACTCTCCATCCACTGAACCACCCAACTGTCCCCTAGCATATTCATTCAAACGGAGGACATGTTGTAGGAAGTTTCCATGTTGGTTTGGTTGAAAAGAAATACTATCTAAGCAAATATCCTGGACCACTGGAAAATAGATCTATGTTTTGCTCATAATAGGTGTTCATTCATTCATTTATTTGTTATTAAAATTTAGAATCAAATGCAGTACATACCTATAGTGCCAGGTACATAGTAAGCTGAGCATGTTGTATTTATGAACCTTTAGAGTCCTAAGCTAAAACAAGCTCAGTTGATCCCACTAACTGCAATATCAATGTGGTAGACATCCATGAGTAAAGGCCACCAAACAGACACACTAATGAGGGGAGAAATGACTCAGAAAACAACACAGATGAAAATTCTCATGACAATTAGCATTTAAATCTGGTCCAAGAGTGGTTGCTCTTGTTCTTACCTGGGCACAAGATAGGGATATCAAATCCCAAAAAAGGTCTTTATATGATACTGACTCCTGTAAAAGATCAAAGCAAGTTCACATCTATATATTTTCTCTTCTTAAATGATTCCTTAACTAGTTCAACTTCATTTTCCCATCTAGATTATTTCAGTAGCAGCCTAATTCATTTCCTTTAGCTGGGTTTATATCTTTCTAATGTATTATTCAAATTAATATTCCTAAAGCATAGTTATGGATTACTTCAAGGAGAAAAGAGAAATTCCTCCATTTGATGTTTAAAGTTCTTCACAATCTAGCTCTAATCTACCTTTTCAAGCTGATTACATACTATTTTCCCTCATGTGGTCTATGCTCTAGCTTAATTGGTTTGTTTTCTGTTCTCTGCATGCAAAATTCTATCTCTTGCCTTTCTTTGCTTCTTTGTCTATATAATACTTAACTAGTATATTCCCTGTTTCTGGAATGCTCCCCCTTTTCTATCCCATCTAATGGAACCTCTAGATAGTATCATAGATCTGCTCATGTGCCACTTTCTAAAGGAGTTACTTCCCTATTCTCATAATCTCCCCCCCCCATTACTTTGGATTTTTTTGAATATGTGGGTAAACTGCTATTTCTTTTGTATGTGTATATTTTGGTGATGAAAAAAGGCAAGAAAAAATATGTGTAAGAAAAAATGATAAAATCTGTGTGGGAAGGAATACAACTTGTCAGACAAAGAAATGTTGAAAAGAGAGTCTGTTCTGAAAAACTGAGAGAAAAATATCCCTCAAATAATTACACTATGAGAACCTCTTTGAAGTCAGAGTACAGATTGAATTGAAGATGACTGCATTTGATTGTTGTACATCAACGCATTTGCATGTAACTTTTATCAGATTTTGTTAGTTCTCAAAGTGTAAATAATTTAACCATTTAGGTAATTTGAGAATCTTAAATGAAGATTTTAGTGATCATAAATGATAGGTGAATTTTTGAGTTTCACATCACAAATTAGAGATGTGTCACTGCTTGTGAGGAGAATCTGGCTTGAGATGTTAAAGAGTAGAAGATAAAAAGGAAACAGATATAGTATCAGGCAATGAAATAGCACAGGAGAAATCAGAAATAGAATGCACAGGAGGTGATAAAAGTAACTGTTTAACAGAAGACAAGACAGGAATGATCAAGCATTTGTGTAAGCTGACAGAAGATTTTAGCTGTTTCTCTGCAAACTACATTGAGTGCACTGAGATATTGTTTGACTAAGAGAAGATTGGGTGAAAAAAGGCAGAATTGTTCTCTGTCAGAATTTTCTTCTACTTGTGTTCATTCTGAAAGAGCAGAAACTTCTCTGTGGTTTGGTTCAGTTCCTTTTTACTGCCTTTCCATATTTGAAAGGGTGAAGTGGAGGAGAGGAAGACAGAGTTTGCATCTGCTTTGCTGTGAGAAGAAAAATGGCTGTGGTGAGAACTGTTTGTTCAAAGCATTATTACCTGTTACCTTCAAGAGCTAACTGGGAAAAGACTCAAATTCACTATTGCTATTTCTTGCTTAGTAGTGAGAAATTTTCCAGAACAGATTTATGACAGTGTAGGATGGGAATAAGTGAGTCAGATGAGAAAGAGAGAAGGGGAGAGAGAGAGAGAGAGAGAGAGAGAGAGAGAGAGAGAGAGAGAGAGAGAGAGACAGAGACAGAGTGACAGAGAGAGACAGAGAGAGACAGAGAGACAAAGAGAGAGAATGGAGTGCAATTACATCTATGAGCCATAGTGACTGCATTGTTAGGTCTAGCATACATAAATACATATGTGTGTATTTGATGTACATATAGCTTTATTGATATAGATATATCTTTAAATCTTTCATTTAGACTTTTTGGTAGATGGACACAATTCAATTTAAAGACATTGGAGGAAGCCTGAGATTATGATTCAGTTTGACTAGACCCATGTTACTGTTATGGTTTAAGGCATCACTGGCAAGTATTGGCAGAGTGCAGAGCCAGAACTTGGGGAGCTGCTATGTTCCCCCTCTTTCCAGCACTTGAGGACATTTTTGAGTGCTCCACCCCTCTGTCCATCTGCCCAAAGCAAGCACTCCCTCTACTCTTTGAGGTAATGGTGGGGGCAGGAGGGCTCACAGGCAACTTGAAATTACAGTCTGGGCATGAGAACAAGTAAAACTTAGGCAGTGCTGGTCCAAGGTTTCATAAAGATTGCTATATATTAAAATATTTTTCCTTCCACCCTATCATAATTCTATTGATATACTGTGAAGAGAGAATTAGACTCTTTTATTTATTTTTAATGTAATCAATCAGCAACCAAGAATTTGAATTTGAAGTGCCCCTACTTAGTACTTGTTATGTTACTAGGTAAGGGAGCTCACAAATCACTTACTAGAATGACCACAAGCACTGTCTGTGCTAGGCGAATTGGGAGGCCGGATTGGTTCCCATGAAGTGAGAAAGGGACAGGAAGTGACATGGAAAAAAGGATATAAAAGAGGAGATTGAGAAGATTGAGGTGAGCTTCCTTGACTCTTCTTAGAGGACTCTCACTCTTGGTTGGTGCTTTGCTGGGACACTCTCTTCAGTGTAAGCTCTGGTGAGATTCTTGGTGGTCATAACCTCTTGTGCTCTGATGATTCTCAGTGGACTTTTCAGCCTCTCCTGACTCTTTGGATTTCAGCTTCCTAATTACGACTTTGGGTTCTGGTGAGACTCACTTTTGGACATAGACATACATTTGTGGTCTAGGATTTAGGATATTTGTAGCTAAGTGATTTTTTCCTTCCTCTTTCCTATATTTCACATCTCTACCCAGTTGTAAATAAATGCTGCTTACAGTTATTTTGACTGGAGAAGTTAATTATTTTTATAAAGGTGACCATAATTCAATTTTTTTCCTTCTTATATTTATCAAATCCATTTCTATCCTTAAATCTGTTTAGTCAAACCAATTCTAAATCTTAAAAAATACACACATCTAGAAATTTATTATGTGGTCTCACCAGTATCATTTCTTTTGCCTGTTGATTTCACCAAATTGCTTTTCTATGTATATATTTTTTTCTTTTAGCAATCTACTCATTGGGTTGTATGAGGTAATCAGTTAAGACTAGGACCTTTGGTATGAGCACTTGAGCTCTTTTGGGGGACTGCTTTCCTCCTTTAGTGTACACATGCCACCCTGCTCTCACCTGTGGCTCTAAGAAACTGTTGCATATACAGCAGCCACACCCACTATCTCAGTAAACAGGCTTAACTAGATTAAGGGTAACCAACATGCCTCAGAACCATCAGTGAATGAGGGGGTGTCTCCCCCAGGAATATGAAAACTTCCTCTGGTGAAAGGAACAGATGAGAAAAAAAATTTATTTCCATGGCTGTGAAAGTGGCAGAGGTGGACACTGTGAAGGGTTTAGAACTTGGTTAGATATTTAGGAAGCCAAAATCATTTACTACATCCAGAGCAATAACTAGATACTATTGTCTTAATTCTTGCCATGCCAGTGGATGTTGATGATCTGGGAAGAAAGAGGGAGGCAAACCTGACTACTTTGTGTGACTGCCAAACATAAATACAATTCATGCACAAATTGACACAAAGTACCATAATGTCACTGATTCTCTTTGAAAATTAAAGATGAACAACAACCTCCTCACTATTCATGACATCTTTATAAAATCTATGGTTTTTGCTTGTGTTTTCTATATTAGGTGCTATTTAATTACATAATTGTCTAGAAATGACATTTAATATTTCTGATGTTTTACATTTATTTTTCTGTTCTCATACATTATTTTCTACATAATGATACAAAATATTTTGAGAAATCTATCTATATATATTTATGTATATTTTCATTAATATTTCCATTTAGAAGATAAAAGAAGTCTTTCACATTTAATTGGCCAAAAACTTAGGGTCTATATATTTTTTTATTTCTTTAAGCTTATCCAGCTATGACAGAGGAACGTTAAAGTCTTCTCTAATTATTGTTATTATTCTTTTGATTCATTTAGCTTTTTCCTTCATAAATTTAGCTGCTGTGCCATTTAATAAAAATTCATGTGATATTAATATTGTTTTCTTACCTATAATAACATTCAACAAAATAATTTCTTTTTTTATAAACTATCATTTTTGCCATTTGAGTCATCTGATACATAGTAAATTTTGACTCTCATTATCATTTGGTATATGATATTTATCATATATGTGTTTCTTCTATGGACCAAATTGTTAGGTTTTTAATTTCATTGGATTATTTAATCCATTCACAAGTATAGTATTAAGAATATTAAGATGGTACTATTTTCATTCTTTTATATTGATTTTAATTTTTCTTTTAAGTAAGTATTTTGTTGCTACAAATAGTTTCATGTACAGTATTTTGAGGTTTTCCTGCTGCCAGTCTCTTTTGGCTTTTAAAGTAATTTTCCATTTGTCCTCCTCCTTTTTCTTTTCCCTTTCAAATATGGTTAGCATATTTTCTAATTCCTGAGATTAATTTTTTTCTTCTTTTTTCTCTTTGTCCTTTATGAAGGAACAGTTTTTGGAATATCAAAATAGAACTACCTCCTCTAGCCTATTCTTATTTTCTTTTGTGATGTGAAAATTAAATTGAATTGTCCCCTGATTATAACAATGAAATTAATTAACTCTCCCTTGATTGGGAAGATTAAATTATAACCCCTGACTATTTTTAGATTTAATCACCAAATGTATAAACACCTTACTTAGAGTAATGGGAAGATCTGCCCATTTTTTTATATTTAATCACCAAATGTGTAAACACGCTATTTCACACATTAAGTGGGAGGTCTGTGACCCAAACTGTGAAATAGTGGGTGATGAATCAAAATCAACTGATTGCCCCTGGGCAGTCCTAAAAGCAAAAGTGACAACTGTGATTGGTAGAAATAAAAATTAGGGGAAATGATGCAAAAGAGAGTGCCTTTAAAAGGGAGTGACAACTGTCTGAGTGTAGTTTGATTTGGAACTTTCACTTGGAGTGGAACCTCCTGTGAGAGAGAGTTCTACTGGGAGTTCTACTGGTAGTTTGACTTGGAGTGGAGGCCAATAAAGAATCTACTGACTGGACTGACATGTGGTGAGTGGAAAGCTCACTTAACTGTTGATTTTTTTCTGAAGAGATTGGCCTTAGGCTTCTTGAGAGACTTCCTCAGGTCTTAGACTTTGCTGAGGCCAGCTAAAAAGTAACTTTCCCTGCCCAGGAAGGGCTGAGATTAAATTACTTAGTGCTTAGGCTAGATATCTAACCCTATTCTCTCTCTGTTTTCCTACTTTATTCTTCTCTATATTTTGTAAATAAATTATAAAATAGATCTCTTTGGAATTAATTAAATTCCTGGCAACTACTCTTAAACAATCAAGTCTAACCCTTTTAAAAATAACCCTCCCCCCACCCCCTTACAGTGGCTATCATCCCCTCTTCCCTTTGGTTCCTGTCATTCCTACTCTTAGAAATATAAATTAAAGTAGGAAGCAATGTTGACTGGAAAGCAGTGCCAGGTTGTGGGAGTCACTATGTTTCTTTAATCATGTTGTGTAGTACTTCCTCCTGTTTATGGCATTATTGACTACTATTCCCAGAGTCAGATTATTCCCCTTATTTTGACTTGGCTTCCACTCTCTCTACTTATCACCTTAAGGACTGGCAGGCAGTGAGAATCCCTAACCATACCACATCATCAGTGTTTTTTTTTTCCTGTTCCTTTACCATATTTAAAGAAGAAAAGTGATAAATTAAAGAGCACTAAGAGGAGTACAAACCCTGAGATGTTTGAGATGGACTTAGAGTTTATTCTTTTTGATGATTTTTTGAGGAAAAGAAAATATTTACCCGGAAGAAGACAAGATTTTAAGGGGTGGGGAAGGGCATGATAACTGCATCCAAATATTTAAAAGATTGTCAAATGATATTGTAATTCGACTTAGTCTGTTTGATATTTGACTAAAGGAAAAATTCCCTAAAAATTGAAGATACTTGGATAATGAATAGTATACCTTAGGAAATAATAGAATCTCTCTCTTTAAGGATTTTTATGAAGAAGCTGTATGATAACTTGTTGAGTATTTGTGGAGTTTATTTCTAGTCAAGGTATAGTTTAGATGAGATGACCTATAAGGTCCCTGCCAATTTTAGAAGACACAAAATGCCTCCTAAGGGTTTCAGAGAAAGACTTGAGGATTGAAAGCTTTCAGCACACCAATCCCAAACCCTTCATGACTTTTCAGCTTTGGTCTATTAAAAAATGGTTGGGGCATATGGAAGGATGCTGTCTTAGGAATAAATGGATGCCATTTTGGAACTTATACTGAAAAAGCAGCTATATGTGGCTGAAGAGTAGGTAGGTACAGAAATACATATTCAAATTGGTAACACGTAAACTATTACCAGTAATTTTGAGTATAGTATTTCAAGTACTCTTGATATTAGTTTATAATAAAATTGCAATCAAACACTTAAATAATCAGGTTATCTGGAACTCCTGGAAGAGAAATTAGCAGAGACTTTTAGTCAATTATTGCACTGATTTGAAAAGCAGAAGTTAATATTACAATGACTTTCAGCATTAGACATTACAACTGATCTATATGCTGATGCCAAGGAGTTTGAGACCCCCAATTCTTTCAAAACTGGCAACTCTCATATTACTTGATTAGAAAATTTCCATTTGAATCTTATTTCCCTAAAGTGTTCTGACCACTTGAACCTCATTTGAATTTACATACTTTGATGGAAAAGAGTTGGATGATTTATTAAAGTATATTCCTAACCTGCAAGTTTGCCAGACTTTCCCTTATAAATAATAGAGAAGTGTAAAACAATGACTGTGGGACAAATTTTCACAAAACCCAATGGGAAATGTCATAAAAATTATTTCATGTGAGTACAACTTAGTGTTATAAGTCATTATTAAATATCTGAAAACAGTCCAATTTACAGAATAAGGATGGACAGAGAATAACAATTTTACACCTCTCCATTTTTGACTAGTTCATTTAAGACATTTGTTTCATGAAATATAATTTAAAATATGATTGGAGTGAATATAAAGTACATATAAATTTGAATTTCTGATATGTACACAGGAATTAAATAATGAAAATCTAATTGGGTGTATCAGGAGAAGGACCAAGGATAGTTAATATTTTCTCAATTTGAACATTTGTCATAAATGAAGGAAAGAGTGGGACAGACACACACACATGGTCATAGAGATAGGGAAAGAAATAGCACAAGAGGCAGATATATATATATATAAAGAAACAGATGCAGAGGGAACCACAAAGAGACATTGATCATCTCAATAACCTATTTCCTTTATCCTTATTTTACAGGCAAGGAAATTGCCACTAAGATAAATTAAAGGACTTGATTACAGAACTATTTTTTTTAATCCTTACCTTACATCTTAGAATAAATACTCTATATTGGTTCCAAGACAGAAGAGTATTAATTGTTAGGCAAAGGGGGTTAAGTGACTTGCCCAGGGTCTCACAGCTGAGAAGTGTCTGAGGCCAGATTTGAACCTAGAACCTCCCATCTCCAGGCCTGGCTCTCAATCCACTGAGCCACTAGCTGTTCCCAGTTTAAAATTTTCTCTCTGATACTAGCTATATGATTATGCAGAAATTAACTACCTCTCTGCAATTTAGTTCTCCTATTTGTAAGTTAGAGGAAACAGAGAAGAGATAAGATGGAAATACATAAATATATAGAGACGGATAAAGAATTGGAGAACAATAATTTGGAAATCATAAATTTGAATATTAATGTTTCATACTGTACTGGTAGGGGATCAGAAACCAAAGCTTGACAGGTATAAGAGATGGGAGGGAACAGAAATATAGGAGCACCACTTCCTTCCCAGGCAGAGCTGACCAAAAGAAGGTGAAATTGTATCAATGTCTATAGCTGAAAGGTAAAGAGGAAATCCCCTTCAGTCTCTGGTTTTGTTTCCTTCCCTGGATGAATATTTTCTTGAACCCCTTAGTACATTTGAAGAATGAGATGTTTAGTTCTTCTGTAATTTATAAGATCTATTTGTTTGGAGATTCTGGATTGGTAGGTTTAGGGAAGAGGGAAAAGTAGGAAGTCCCTATTTCTATATCACCCTAAATTCCCTTCAGGGGTTGAGGACTCAGTTCTGGGGACATGGGTCCCTGAGAATTGTTGGGGAGTCAGGCTGTTATAATTTCCTAATATAGAGAGATACAGCTTTTAAAGATATCAATGGAAAATCTTCTGGGTGGATAGTATCTTGTATTCCCCAAATGAAAAAAAAGAATCTATCCACCACATTGGAGGAAAGATGGCTTATTTAAATTCTTCAGATCAATGAGGGATTATAGCAGGTTAAACTCAGTGAGGTTGTTCTTCTCCTTTTCTGTGCAGAAGGGATCAGAACTCCTTTTCACCTTTTCTTGACTGGAGGTTCCAGTCCCATCCCCCATTGTCAGCCAAAGTTCCATTTCCTTCCTGCATGAAGTTTCCTTGTAAATCAAGTCCTTGCAGTGCAGCCTGTACCTCTCTCATCCACAATACTATGTTTAAAAGTTTATGTAACAATTTCTTCATGACAATTTACATCATTTAAAAAAACAAAAATTTTTCAGTTTCTGTGTCAATAATAGGTAAATATTTATAAAATACCTTGAAATTGAAAGCTCTATATACAGGTGGAAGACTTTTAGTAAAATAAATTATAGATGATTTCTTTTGCAAAAAAGAAATCATAGTATAGTTAATAATCATCTGTGAATAAAAATAGCAAATATTTATATTCTTTTGCTTAAACTAAAATTCCAAAGGCTAAAATCATAGTCAAGTCAAATAGTTCTATTTAACTATCAGTTTTTCAAATTTCCTCTATGGCCTTGATGCATTGATCCCCTCTCTTGGGATTCATAGTTTCTGACTTTATATTGCTTCTTCCTCTTTGGCCCACAATTATGGACAGTTATCATTGGACTTAAAAAAAAAGCAAACCTCAAAAACAAATTAAAAAAACAAAAACCTTTCTTATTTTGTCTACCTTATTATGCTTCATTGCCAAAATCCAGAAAAGGACTCCCTTATCTGCCTTACTACAAAACCATTATCTAGATAGAAATTAAACATTTTTGAATAAAGTTAAATTAATGAAAATATTCTTAACATTTGACTTCTTGTCTTTAAAATTAATGCTCTGGACATACTAAAATACTTTATATAGAACTTCACTTATTAATTGGTCTGCTTACTGGCAAAACACACATCCATACAGACACAATATAACTAGCTAAAGAATTAGAGACCTCATTTGTTTTGCTTTTATAAAATTCAGCTCACCTAAACAGTTTCTTAGGTGTTATATGAAAGGCATAGTATTTTGTTGTTAGATTTTTTTTTAAAAGATGATAAATCACCCAAACTTATTTATCTATTTAGTGCCATACCCATTGAACTACCAAAATACTTCTTCACTGATTTAGAAAAAACCATAACAAAGTTCATTTGGAAGAACAAAAGATCAAGGATATCCAGGGAAATAATGAAAAAAAACACATATGATGGGGGCCTTGCAGTCCCAGACCTCAAACTATATTACAAAGCAGCAGTCATCAAAACAATTTGGTACTGGCTAAGAAACAGAAAGGAAGATCAGTGGAATAGACTGGGGGAAAACGACCTCAGCAAGACAGTATACGATAAACCCAAAGATCCCAGCTTTTGGGACAAAAATCCACTATTCGATAAAAACTGCTGGGAAAATTGGAAGACAGTGTGGGAGAGACTAGGAATAGATCAACACCTCACACCCTACACCAAGATAAATTCAAAATGGGTGAGTGACTTAAACATAAAGAAGGAAACCATAAGTAAATTGGGTAAACACAGAATAGTATACATGTCAGACCTTTGGGAGGGGAAAGGCTTTAAAACCAAGCAAGATATAGAAAGAATCACAAAATGTAAAATAAATAATTTTGACTACATCAAACTAAAAAGCTTTTGTACAAACAAAACCAATATAACTAAAATCAGAAGGAAAACAACAAATTGGGAAAAAATCTTCATAGAAACCTCTGACAAAGGTTTAATTACTCATATTTATAATGAGCTAAATCAATTGTACAAAAAATCAAGCCATTCTCCAATTGATAAATGGGCAAGGGAAATGGATAGGCAGTTCTCAGATAAAGAAATCAAAACTATTAACAAGCACATGAAGAAGTGTTCTACATCTCTTATAATCAGAGAGATGCAAATCAAAACAACTCTGAGGTATCACCTCACACCTAGCAGATTGGCTAACATAACAGCAAAGGAAAGTAATGAATGCTAGAGGGGATGTGGCAAAGTAGGGACATTAATTCATTGCTGGTGGAGCTGTGAACTGATCCAACCATTCTGGAGGGCAATTTGGAACTATGCCCAAAGGGCGACAAAAGAATATCTACCCTTTGACCCAGCCATAGCACTGCTGGGTCTGTACCCCAAAGAGATAATGGACACAAAGACTTGTACAAAAATATTCATAGCTGCACTCTTTGTGGTGGCCCAAAACTGGAAAACGAGGGGATGCCCATCAATTGGGGAATGGCTGAACAAACTGTGGTATATGTTGGTGATGGAATACTATTGTGCTCAAAGGAATAATAAAGTGGAGAAGTTCCATGGAGACTGGAACAACCTCCAGGAAGTGATGCAGAGCGAGAGGAGCAGAACCAGGAGAACATTGTACACAGAGACTAATACACTGTGGTATAATCGAACGTAATGGACTTCTACATTAGGGGCGGTGTAATGTCCCTGAACAACTTTCAGGGATCCAGGAGAAAAAAAACACACCATTCATAAGCAAAGGATAAACTATGGGAGTGGAAACACCGAGAAAAAGCAACTGCCTGAATACAGAGGTTGAGGGGACATGACAGAGGATAGACTTTAAATGAACACTCTAATGCAAATACTAACAACAAAGCAATGGGTTCAAATCAAGAAAACATCTAATGCCCAGTGGACTTACGCGTCGGCTATGGGGGGTGGGGGGAGGAAAAGAAAATGATCTATGTCTTTAACGAATAATGCTTGGAAATGATCAAATAAAATATATTAAAAAAAAAAAAGATGATAAATCTTCTTTGAATTTAAGAATGTCAGGATCTATTAGGTAGTGGCCAAAAAAATCTCTAAAGTAAATTAGAAAGTGGTTAAGTAAAAGAAATGATCAAACAGAAAAACATGCACAATCCAAAGAGGAAAGGATATCTTTCAATTTGAGATCAAGACAGCTGTTGAGAGGGAGGCATTCAGAAAGAGTTTGGATTCTGGAGAAATAACCTTTTGCTAGTAGTTAATAGTGATGATTATGATATTATGTTGACTATTTTAGGCATGGGGTTAGTATGTACAAAAGCAGGTAAGAGAGGGAAAAATAGAAGAGGGGGCAGAAAATAGTATAGTTTGACTTGAATCCAGAGTTTATTAAGGGGGTACTATAACAAGACTGAAAAAGGAGGCTGGCATTAAATTGTGGAGATCCTCATATGATGGGCAATTTATTCATTAAGAGATGGGAAATTACTGAAAAAGTCTGAACAGGGAAGAGATATAATTAGATATTAAGTTTCAGATCCTTCCTTATATAATTCTAAATTCATGTCCTTGTCTTCTTTGATAGCTTCTCTTCCAACTCCCACATTCTGAGTATAAATCTTCCCAAGTCATTGTTCTTAACTCTTTTCTTTCTCTCTTGGTGATTTCTCTCTTAGAAATCTCTTTGACCCCATAAGTTGAATTACTGTCTCTATGGAGAGATGATCATCTTTATGTCTAGAATTGATGATCCTCTTGAATATCCAACTGCCCAATATGAAACAAACTTGACGTCATTAATTAGATATGTTAAATTCAATATGCTTATTGAATTCATTAACTTCTCTCTAAATCTTTCCCTTCCTTTCATCTTTGCTATTTCTTTTTACGCCACCATCATTATATTCATCATCTAGTATATAAACCACAGAATCATTCTGAATAGAAGAACCAAAAGAAAGAGTTTTGCAGATACACACTTGTCTACACAGGTAGATCTTGCATGAGAGATAAATTTTTTTCTTGACAATGTCAAATGCTGCATAAATTTTAGAAGGTGAATACTGAGAAGAAACTATTGGACCTGAAAAAGTCATTATCAACCTTCAGTAGATTGACTTTAGTAGATTGATGAATATAAACCTAGATTAAATGTATTTGAGAGGTGAGTTAAATGGTGATAAAGTCTAGATGTCACACAACATATGCATAATACCAACCTTTTCCTCAAAGTTGATTAAGTGGATAAGGGATAGAATGAGATGCTTTGATTGAGCAGCCAGGTCAAGCAGTTTTTTTATGATAAATCTTAGCATTTTTTAGGGTACAAAGACAAGGAAAAAGCCAATGGAGAGAGATGTTGAAATGTATGGCATGGGGCAAGGATGCAAAAGAGACAAGAGTGAGAATATGGGGAAAAGGGAAGATGTGGAAATGTTAGCCTATGTCAGGAGGAGAACTACCTAATTCTTGAAGAGTTAAAGGACAGAATAAAATGGGAGATGACAGATTTTTTCAAGTGTATAGGTGATGAGAGTGAAGAATGGAAGGAACAGAGGTCAGCCTCAATCTTTAGTAGAAAAGGAATGATGAGTATTTGCTGATAAGAGCTAAAGAACAATGATACTCTAGTTACTCTATTAATCTTCCCTTATACTTTGGCCTTTCCTTCTTCCTTTTCCAATATTTACACAATATTTAACAAATTTAACTAACAATAATCTCAGCTTTTTAAATGCCTTGCTCCATTATTTTATATCCACTCATACTTTGCCAGACCACAGAAATGGGCAAATTGTATTTGGATACAACCATGCTGATTGGACTTACTACAAATTCACATATTCTATACTAAAATGGGCCTTTATTGGTGTATGGATTTTAATGCTCTATTTACCAATTGGTAATACCCCTTTCCAAAAGGGTTGTTCTAAACTTTTTATTTTCTCACAAATTTCCTACTCTATTCTCCCTCATCCTCCCTTTTAGTAGGAGACCTATTCTCAAATATTATGGAGAAAAGATGTCATTCTTTTGCCCTATTCTACCTATTAAAATATTTTATATCATCCCCAATTCCCTTTTCCCTTGCTCTAGTCTCTGAGGAAGAATTGATCCTCCTCCTCACCAAGCTGTTCCTTTTATTTGTGCTCTTGATTGTATTCCCTTTCACTTTCTCTGATTGCTTTTCAATATCTTCCTTATTCTTTAATATTTTATATTCTAAACATTTTTATGCTTTCTTAAAACATGTCCACAGCTTCCTAATTCTTTAAGAATCTTCACATGTCCTCAATTTATCCAAGCAAACTTTTTGAAAAAATATGTTTACACTTCTTGCCTCTTTCTTCCCTCAAACTCACATCTAACCCATTTTAATACTCTTTATAATTGGGCTCCAAGCCATCTTACTGTACTGATTTAATATTATTTATCTCTTGACTCTTTGCCTTCCTAGTTTCCATGCATAGAAAATACTTTATCTTTACTTATATGTGATATACATTATATAAAATATATAAAGTCCTATCCCTACACAAGGCCTTCTCTGATTCCCCAGTTTTTGCATACCAATTTCCTAAATTTGCTTTTTTGTATACATGCTGTTCCCTCATCTACCACTACTGCTTCCATAGGATTTTAGTTTTTTATGACAATGACATTAAAAAAAATTATCCACAGTCTCAAGAACAGCACTCTACCCTGAGTAGATGCTTAATAAGTACTTGTTAAATGAATGAATTAATTTAATATCTAATGGCTTGAGAAGAAAGTTAGTGGCAATGAATAAAAATTTTATTGATTGACAAATGAAATAATATTACATACATTTATATTGAACTGAATTAGTATTGGTTCATGTTTTGCTGTAGTACAGTTCTGCTGCCTACATGATTGGGAGATTAGCAGCAAGGGAATAATGGGAATTCAAGGCCCTATGCAACTTGAGTGTAGGAGAATATTGCTGAAATGGGGGAGGGGCAAAAACTGTTAAGAAATGGAAAGTTAGATCACAACAGAGGAGATGGATTTGGAGAATAATCACTTGTGAATTTGCTAATTATTTTGCTCTCTTTTGTAGCTAAGAGCTAGGATTTTAGTCAATGATACATATTTTAGTTGCTCTTCTTAGTCATTAAAAGCATTAATGATGGTCTTGCTATTTGTGTTCATGGGTATGAATGAATATTCCATTATGCCCTTTTATTTCCCCTAGAAACAGTTTCAGCAGCTAGTTTCATTATTCAAAGTAGAACTTGAATTTGAATTTACACTTTAGGGTTGTCTCTCTTCAGCTGGTAACAAAGCAGCTGTTTAGATATCTTGCTATAATCCATCATCTGCACATGTCTTACCCAATGGAGCTGAACTGCAGAGAGTTTTTGTTTACTGATGGACTGACTGTACTTCCAGATTTTGTAGGTGTTAGTGTTTATTGTGGCCCTTTGATGATACTGATAAAATCACTTAGGAAACTAAATGACAGCTGTGGGAATGAATGCCCAATCACTTCCCTACACCTATTGAGATCTTTGACTTTTCTAGATGTGTAACCTTATGTCATGTGAATAAGATTACCTTTCTGCTAAGAGTCAGGAAGTACTTTTGCAGTGACTATAATTGCTGATTCTCTTGAACTAACTTAATTTTTTTTTTAATTCTGTCAAAGGTAGCCAATTAGTAGTAGCAACTAAAGTTGAGAGTTTAGTTTCTAAGTATGGTAATCCTGGATACATAGTAAACCATTAGGTAATACCCCATTTCACTTGATGATAGATCATGACTTTTCAGTAATATCACAATGATCTCTTCCTTATAAAAAAGAGAAATTCCAATGGACATTAGTATCTGTTCTCAAGTCTCTAAGGATATTGTCTGAAAATTTTTTCTTACTTTAAAAATGATCCATAATTGATTGCACATTGTGTTATACTTCTGATGACAGTACACTGCTATCAGTATTAAGTAAGACATTTCCAGGAGGATTACTATTAGAATGAAATGGTACAGAAATAGTTTCTTTTTTTTTTCCCTTTGCACACTAACCTAGCACAGTGACTGGTTCATTGTAATCACTTCTTTGAAAACTTTTTGCATTGAATAGATAATAGATGAAGAACACTTTTTTAACCCATACCTTCTATCTTAGAATTAATACTGTGGATTGGTTCCATGGCAGAAGCATGGTAATGACTAGGAAATGAGGGTTAACTAACTTGCCCAGGGACACAGAGTGTTAGGGGTAAATTTTGTGGTTGGACCGAATGGAATTTTATGGTGGTTTATTTACAATAGAAGAAAGAAATTAAGAATGGGGGAGAAAAAAGGGAAGAAAAAAGCTGTCCCTGCCTGGTCTGAACCTGGCAGGAGTTCAGAGGCCTCAGCCAAAGGGCCTTTCCAGAGGCTGTTGCCTGCAGAAAATCCAAGGAAAGGGGAGTAAGCTTTAAACTCACCACATGATAGTCTAAGGGAAGCAGTTTGAGGTCTCCCGCTTGCTCAAGCTCCTCCACAGTCAATTTCCACTGCCCAGTCTCTCACAGGAAGTGGTGTGAAATATAAAGGCAGTTTTTACATCACTTCCTGTGTCTCACATGTGCCAATGGTGGCTTAAACTTGGCTTTTGGACAGCCTAGGGGGTCAGTCAGCTATTTCTGATTTGTTACTTGCTAGCACATGTGGGTCATAGACCTTCGTCCCCCACACTTAATCCTTAAGTGGGGGTGTATATATTCCTGGTGGCTAAAATTCTAAAGACTAAGCAGGGTGGAGTAAATATAAAATTCACAACAGCAAGGAAGTGTCTGAGGCAGGGTTTGAATTTAGGACCTCCCATCTCTAGGCCAGGCTCTCAATTCACTAAGGCACACAGCTGGCCCTGAGATGAAAATTTTTAATGGCTCATGCAGCTTTTAGATCAGAAAGAACTTCAAATGGCCTGGACATTTTCCATAATACAAGATCCCAGGATGCTAAATATATTTTGGAGAGTATTTGCAGGGCTAGGGTGGGAGCAGGGGAGAGGTGAGATTATTATACTTTTTTCTTTTTGCATTTGCTTTAAATCCAAGCTTATGCCTTTACTTGTTTAGAGTGCTCTCTGTTGAGGAAACTCCTTCTACTCAGGCAGATACATGCATCATGACTGACTGATAAACTACTAAGGTCAGGATCAACTGGAAGATTAAATTTAGGGTTTCTAGGTGAGGACAATAACACTAACCCACCATTATCCTCAAGCAACATTAAAATTCGTATAATGATGAAAGAGTAGAAGGAAAAATAGCCCTTTATATCCAATAGTATTTTAAAAATTTCTAACTTTAATTAAACGTCAACTTTAAATAAGGTTAACTTAAAGTAAACCTTATGATAATAGATCAATAAGATTATTATATTATTATATTATATCATATATATCATATATCATCTATGATTCATAGACCAGAGTTGCCAGAAAAATCTTTCCCAAATGCTACTTTTATTATTGCTTTTCACCCCTGCAAAAACTTTCATTGGATCCCATTTAACTACAGAAAAAAATAGTCTAATTTAGAGAAATAATAAAGACTTTTCACAATCTTTCCATTTCTGGAGCTATATTCTGGAGTACACCATTATTGGATTGATTTATTTCTGTATTATTTGTTATGAATATATCAGATACAAATACCCTAATTTAAGTAAAGAAAGTCTTCAATTTGCTGACAATTTGTGTTTCCTGGGCTAAAGGATAGCTATGCCCATTGGTAAACAATATGTTAAATTGACTTCTGAAATTAACCCTATCTTTTTCACTTTGAACCTCAAATTGAAGTTAGTATCAGCTTTTTGTCATGCTCGGAATGAAATGGTACACTTCACAGTGATCACTATAGTATGATTTTAGAGGATCCCAGTAAAGAATCAAATAAAGATATCCCCATTCCAAAAGCCTTATTCAGTGAAGAAGGAATTGGCTAATGCATTTCTCTGGAAGGAAAAAATGATCTGGGGCAACATTTAATTTATACTCTACTTAACCTTTTTATGTTGTTGACACTGAAGATAAAGGCAAACAGAGAAGAAGGATTAAAGGTCCATCAATGATGCCCCTGGATCAAAGCTATGTGTTCCACAAAGGTCTGTAATAATAGCAACTATTAAGACATGTTTATGCAAGGGCAGAGAAGGGTATACCTGCATTATTAAGGAGGATAAAACAAGAGGGAAAGTTACTTTGTATCATAACCAGGTCACCAACCAATATCCTGATATCAAATGCATGTAATATAACCTGTTGCTTTCTTCTCCTGGCAATTATTTCTGCCCATGCCATAGCTAGAACAATAAAGTCAACAAAGAAATGTGAGGAGTTCAGTAGCACTATTACCTAAAGGCTGTCTACACAATTAATAATTTAAAGTAATTTCATCTACATTTGTTTTCAGACTACTTTATTAAAAGATAATGATTTGTTTTCCAAAAGTAGTGAATTCCCAATAAGGAATAATGCTAGGTATAGATAAAATAATTCATCTCTATTTCATAAGAACTTACTTTATATTGAACTTTAGTGTGTCAAATTATTGATTAGTGATGTCTAAGAAGTGTTGACTTTTAAAAGGAATTGATACTTATTACTGAGGTAGAAAATAATAACAATAAAAGAGGCATATATTGGTATGCTACATATGTAGACATGCACATTATCAACTCATGGCAGAGGGAAGAAATCAAAGAAGACAAAATTCTAAATTAATGAATTTAGAAAATTTTGGTGCAACTTATATTTTTGAGTTTTGGATAACTGTTGGTTTGTTATCAAATAAAAGTCTTTTTTTCTTTGCATTGTCACAAAAAACAAAGCTTTGTACAGAATTGTAACAGATCATATGGACATAGATGCATGCCAACTATATTTTGTTAGCACTCATTTCTTCCAGTTTTCATCATTAACATCTTCTAGGCTGTTTAAAATAAGGTTTTTTTTATTAGTCCAATATAACTTGGTAGATAATTTGTATGATTTAATTATTGTATTTGTTTTTGAATTGTTTTACTTTCTAAAATTTAATATTATTAACTTATTTTGTCTCACTCTCCATGGAGACTTTGTTCTCTGAATTATGATGAAAAGATGTAAACATGAAAGCAATTGCTAATTAAACAGTTGAAAATCAAAACTGTAGAAAACTCTATTGCTAACCTAAATCAAGTTGGCCTAAAACCTAAAGATGTTGGTGTTCATATTGGCAAGGTTTAATAAATAGAGCACCCAGCTGAAAATCATGAAAGCTGGATTATTTTGCTTGGCTATATGATCAAATTCTTATGATAATCCCCATGTGTGTCTCAGTTTCCTTTCAATAACATCTGGATATTCAGGAATCATTTGCAATTGACTATTATTCAATTCTATTTAATTAAAAAAATAGAATGAGCATTGCTCTCTATCTCTGGGAACTTTAGATTATTCCACCCTACTTAGTCTAACAAAATCAGGAATGTCTATACCCATACTTAAGGATTAAGTGTTTAGGAGGATGGCCTATGACAGACATGTGCTAGCAAATGACAAGTCAGAAACAACTGACAGACCCCTGGGCTGCCCTAAGTCAAGCCTAAGATATTATTAGTACATGTGAGATGCAGGAAAGTGATGTAAAACTGTCTATATATTTTGCATCACTTCCTCTCTCCGACTTTTTTTGATGGTGGAGAGGTGGCTAGCAGCATCTTTCTGAGCATGTCAGCATCTTGGTGTGGTGGCTGATATTGTCCGGGTTTAGCAGTGAGTTTTCCTCAATATCATACTGGAGGAAGCCTGGTAACCTAGTTCAGGTGAGGCTCTTCTCTGAGATCTCTCAGCGTTTAGGCTGATTTTTCTCTCCTTTACCTTTCAAATACTATCCTCTTATAGAAAGCCTGTAATCTTCAAAGACCTCGTGGCAGAGGACTTTTAACTCACCTGGCACAGGCCAGTCAGGAGAAATTCTATACCTTTCCCTCTCTCTTCTCCTTGATTTCTTCCTGAGAAATCCTATACTTTTCCCTCTCTCTTCTGCTTGATTTCTTTCTTTTATATTGATTAAACCACCATATATTTCCAAACTGACTTGGGTATTTTATTTGGGATATCCCCTGGCCACCAAAAATCAAACTTAGATTAGGTCACAACCCTAAATTATCCTTACATTTCTTTATCTTTTTCTGTCTCTACCTTAGTCTCTAACTCTTGGTCTCTGTTTATCTATGACTCCATTTCTTATCTTTGTCCCTTTTTCTCTCTGTCTCTTCTTATCTCAGCCTCTTTCTCTGTCTCTGATTTTTTTCAGTCTCTATTCCTCTGTCCCTTTCTCTGTTTCTCTCTTTCTCTTTCACATTCCTCTTTTCTTTCTTATTCTTTGACTGTGAGGTTTGGGGATCACTTTGCTGTCAATCCATCAGAATGCATAAGAAGACCAGTAAGGATCTCAATTCTTTACAAAAAGTAAGCTATTTCTCTGCATGCAATTCCTACCTAAACTTCAAGATTTATTGTGAATGATACTTCATGGAATAAAAGACTCTGGAATGGAAGGAATCACATTCTCATTGGCATTCCAGAATTTGAATGCAACTACCCTTTATAATACACTTTGTGAAGGATCTCTTCTGAGTTTACGCTAATACTTAGTGGTATGGGTCATTATAGTTTGGATTAATGTTCCTTCCCTCTGTAATTTTAGAATAATCTAGGTATTGTTTATAACATTATTTCTAATAAGCCTCCATTATGACCCCCATCCCTTAATTTCAATCATATAATTATTATCAATTAATTTTTCTAAGGGGACATTTGAGGAAAAGGTAGATTAAAGATAGACATTACAAAAAAATCCCTTTAACCTATTTGTGCTTTGCATAAGCATGATCACTAGGGAGAAGAAGCTCAAGCTAAAAATACAAAGGTAGTCAGACACACATCTAAAGGAGTTGTGGAACTCTATGCTTGTCTGTATTTCAACTGATGAGTCATTTCTAGACTGTCAAGTAAGTCAGATGTCTTCTATACTGATCCATCTTTGGACTCAGCTTCTGCTGCCATTAACTCCTATTGTCAGTAAGATAGTAGATGGCTTTCAAAGATCCCATGTTTTCCTTAGTCCACTTGACCATTCCAATCTCAAAATTTTTGTTTATTTAATGTTAAGAAAGAATAAACATGAAAAACAGGGTCCAAGTTAGCATGGGCACATATTGGCTAGATTGAGAAATAAATCTGTCATCTGACTTCCCCAGACCCACAACTCAGAGTACTGTTATTTACTCAAAAGCTGTCAGATATGAGAGAGTTATAGATTTTCTATTTGAACCTTTTGTTTACACACTAAGTTCTCCCTCAGCCTTGACTTCATACTCAGCCCTTCTGACTTCTTAGTCAACTGGAAACCTCTTTATTACTCCAAAGTATCAGCTACTTAGTCATTCATGACTGGAATTATGCTCATTGAGTATTTACCTGTTAGAATGAAATATTGTACATACTTCAAATAACACAACAATAATGGAAAATCTAGGCCTACTCCAAGAATGTGGATCTTAATGGACAGTCCCCACAATACAATGGAAAGTAATCATATAGCCTTGGCATGAAGACTTAGAAAAATAGGAATCTAATATTAGAATCAGCCCATTTCACATTTGTATTACTCCAATGATTAGGAAATAGTAAATTCCCCCATATCTTTAGGTTTAAATGTATCTCTTTAGTGAAGATTAAAATTAACTCTCCCCTGATTGTGATGATTAAAATTTTAACCCCTGCCTATTTTTAGATTTAATCACCAAAAGTGTAAATACCCTCCTTAAAAGTTGAGTATGGAGATCTGCCCATTTTTATATCTAATCACCCAAAGTGTAAACATCCCACTTAATCATTAAGTGGGGAGGTCATTGACCCACAAGTGCAATAGTGGATAATGAATCAGAATTAAACTAACTGCCTCTGGGCAGTCTTAAAGCAAAGCTTCAACTGTGATTGGTAGATGTAAAATAGGGTAAGACACAGGAAGTGATACAAAAGAAGTGTCTTTAAAAGGAACTTTCACTTCCTGTGAGGGACAGTTCTTCATGTTTGAAAATGGAGACTGGAGACAATTCTTCATTCTTTGAAGTGGAGGCTGGACCTGAGACCCTGTTCCTGGTGAGGCTGTTCTAAAATCTCTTCCTTTGAAGTGATACATGGTGAGTGAAAAGTTGACTCTTAACTGTTGGATGTTCTAAAATAAAAGTAACCTCAGGAGAGACTTACCTTTTGAGAGAGAGTTCCCTAGGTCCTTGGCTTTATTGAGGCCTAAAGACTAACTCTTCCTGCCCAGGTTGAGCCAGGGGCCAGGAGTAAATTAATTAGTGCTTAGACTAGATATCTCACCTTATCCTCTCTCTGATTTTCTTACTTAAATCTTTCTACATTTTGTAAATAAATTGTAAATAAATCTCTTTGTAATAAATTAAATTCCTGGAGACCACACTCAAATAATCCAGTCCAACCTTCTAAAAGTTAACTCTTTTGACCCTTACACTTTTCAATTCCTGACTCTTGCTTCTAGTACTTCCCTATGAGTCAGAGCAGAATGATTATTAACCCTTTTCTGAATTTTAAATTGGATATAAAATTGGATAAAAAATTGGATATGAACGATAATGCCTCTCAACTTCTCCTCCCTACCCCAAAATTTTTCTCAATAAATAACATCCACTTCTTCAAATTATTCTAATAAAGCCCAAACTTGAGGGCCTTCACTTTCTGCCTATCCTACTTTATGTTGTCTCCATCTTTTCTATATCCTTTTAAAAATGTAATAGTTAATATAATAGAATACAATCCTTAAGCTATGGTATATCCTTTGTAAAAAATAGCAGGGCTATTACATTCTGAGTCTGAGAAATTATCCTTTTCAATGTGGATTATGATAGTATTAGATGTCCTGGCTACCATTTTACAATTGACATATTGAGCTTTCAGTCCAGTAAATACCCTACATCATTTTCTGCCCAAATCAGTTCAATTTTATAGTCTTTCAAGATCTCTTTGAATCCTGACTTTGTCACCTGGTTTGTTAGGTATCTGTTTGTGATTTATAAATTTGACTAAAATGTCATCCACATCTTTCTCCAAGTAAGAAGTAAAATGTTTAACTGTATAGCTCTTTATAGGATCCTATATTTTTTATGATGCTTCCTATATCATCTCAGTAGAAAATGAAACTCATATAGAACTTTCTTTTTTCCTGAAATGGTTATCTTGTTCCATTCTGTATTAAAATTATTTTTATATGTCATATCTATCCAAGCTTACAACTACAGCAACCCTCTTTTATTTATCTTTTTATCTCTTCCCAAGACTTATCTTGGTACTATAATAATGGAATATGATTAATGAATTTTTATCAATATGATCAGAAGAATTAAAAGCCTTATCAACCAGGACAAGTTTTAACTAAGAAGAATTATTTTTAAATAATGGAAGACATATTTTTTTATTTTTCAATAAAACCATGAAAAACGGAAAAAATGTTCTAAACTTTGGTTTAAATTTAACTAGTTTAAATTTAATAATTAATTTAAATAGTTAAAAGTTAAATAAGTTTATTGCATAAAACCAAAGTGCAGATCTAACTTCATAGGGGCATATTATGTAATCATTCAGAAAATACAAACAAAATTTTAGTGAATATGAAAGAAATTGAAAGATACAAAGAAGAGCAATCTGAGTTGAAGGAGACCAATTTAATCTAGTTTCAAGCCTAGGAAGGAATTAGCAGACAAGTAGGAATAGTCAGTAGCAATGATGTATTTATAAGGATTTGCAGAATAATCTTTGAAACCATGTTATTGGTCTTGTCTTAGAAGTTCTTCTTCCCTGCTGCTATCCCTGCCAAGGCAGGGGTTTTCAATGGAACAATAAAAATTCTATTCAGTGGTACATGAAATACAGAATAGATACTGCAAATGCTAGAAAGTCTCCTGACACCATAGGAAGATGGTTCTAGCATAGGTGAAGATGCAGCTAGACAGGCACAACACTTTGGATTCCCAAAGAATTAGAACCAGGAAAGGTTATAGCAGAAGGGCTATTTTTTTTTTGCAGACAGGCTTAACGAAAGGGCTAATCAATGGCAGAGGAGGACTTGATTGTCAGTAACCATTCATATGTATAAATGATTTGTAAACTGTGTATGGTTCTGTGTATAACCCTCTGTACATAAAACTCCAAGGTATTGTAATAATATGAAAACTCAAAGTCAGGTCAAAACCTTGGAAAGATAGCAGCATAAAACATAGTCCAGGTTAACTGACATTAAATAAATATCAAAATAAAATTTCTATGAATTGTATGTATTAAATTTAACACTAATAGTAAAAGCTAACATTTTATGGTACTTCAAAGTTTTCAGAATGTATTAAAAATATTGCCTCATTTGATTCTAATTGAAACTCTCAAAGTAAGGTGCTATTATCATTCTCATGTTATAGAATGGGGAAAAGGCTATAGACGAGTTTAATTGACTTGTCCAGAGTTATATAGCTAGTTCGTATCTGGGGCTGGATTTGGAATCAGGTCATTCTGACTCTAATTCCACCACTGAATGATTTTTATTCTTAAAATATTTACTTAGTGCCCATTTAATACATTAAAAGTTTGTTTGTTGGGTAAAATATAGAGAATTCTCTAAAATTGTTATGACATCTTTAATTGAACATTTCAAAAATTTTGTTTGGGGGCAGCAAGGAGGGCAGTTGATGAAAAGTGGGCCATGTGTTCTCAAAAAATATATTCTCTTTACATTTCCTTTTTTAAATTAGAATTTAGGAAAGTATGAATGAAGATATTGACTTCGTCTTTCTCAATATTTGCCTAGACTTCATTCACAGTGTTTCTTCTGTTTCAGTCTTCATGCAAATTAAAATGTGACTTATTTTTTTCTCCTTTCATGACATCAGGTTACAATGATAGTAAAAGGACCAATTGTGATAGTGGCATCACAGCTAATTCCCTAGATCTGGATGATTAGGAGAGAAATTTTATTTACTGAAAATTTTTATCTCTGATTGTGACCAAAATGTTCTGTGAGGACAAAAAGTTTTTCAATTAATTTTTTATTTTAATTCTGATTTAAATTTTATTTTTAAATAACTCAAAAACATAATAATTATTATAACTGCTTCCTAACATAAAACATCTCTTAGGAGAAAGTGAGGAATTTTACCCAAAGCTGGAAGGAACAGCAGACAAATTTCAATCTACCTTCAACTACTACAGGAACCAGCTCATCTGAACACTGACACAGTGTTCAGTTGCCTGCAGAAACAATGAAATGTTTTCCAAGATAGCTTTTAAAAACGCAAAAATAAATTGTTACAAGAAATAATTTTAAAATTCCCTATGTAGCCCTCTAAATATACTAAAAATCAAGTAGTTAATATGCTAGAAATGACAGATAAAATAGCAGTCAACACCACGACACTAAAATAGATATTTATTTTGCATCATTCCCCAAAGGTCAATAAAAGATATCATGTTTTGTTTTGAGTTTATTCTTGGACTAGGAGAAGTAGAACTAACTCAAAAAATCTTTCAAAGTCAGAGCTTATCCCAGAAAAATCCAGGAGCAAAAGAATGAAATGTTTCCCTTGATTTTAAATTTCAACAGAGAAAGGTAGGTCAAAATATAGCCACAGACATAGATATCCCAAGAGATTCCTGTATCTAAATCTTTGAACATAGGAAAAATATAAAACCTTTGACATGAACTATTTTGGCATGGAAAGAAGTCTTTACCCTTGTATTCAACAGTTCAGACAAAGTATGAGTTATGCTACCTAAACCTTAGCAAGAAGTGCTATTTCTGTTTAATAGGATTCTGTGATTTCACTCCAGACATAGCAGTGACTGACATGGTAATTGATTTGTACATGGACAACTACTATGTATTAGAGTCAGGAATTGAATCTAGGTCTTCTTAACTCTATGTCTTTTGAATTCACTATTATACGTCTCTCACAATTTGCCTTCCCCAAACTAAGTATTTAGTAAATGTTAGCTGAATTGAATGGAAAATTTAGGAACTTTATTGAGTATATGTTTCAATAGCAAAGTTGTGGCATTAACATCTCATAAAATGTGGACAGAAACATTTCCTATTATGCCAAGTGTCATATGAAATTTCAGCTCCCAACCTGTTTTCTTTCAGTCCATTTCTTTTCCTATATCTCCCACTGGTGCATTGGCAAAGGATTCAGTAGTCCTTCATTTCTGAATGAGTCCCATAGAAATAAAAATCACCTATTTTAGGACTATGTATTTAAGCAAAATCTCTGAGACCAACTCACATGAGTAGTTTTGAACTCTGCTAGAGATTAAAATGAGCAACCACCTGTATATCTGCCTATATAACTCAACAAGGCAACTTTTCCATGAAATGGTGACATGTAAGCAAATTTTACCATAATTGCCGGGGAAGATTGTCAATATGGAATAGGTAGGTAGAGATTTATTAAATTCTGAATCTCCTTTTAATTCCACAAATTTGAGCTTATATTTAAAAGTCACAAAGCTAAAACTTATAAACTTGTATTTAAAAGTCACAAAGCTAAAAATGATTTATTTGGGATATCCCAGAGACAGATTTCATAAGAATTAGAAGTTTTCATCAAAACTTTAGCTACAGCGCACTGTATCAACCTAATGAAATCTGATTAAACTCAATTAATCTTACAAACATATACTGTTTCTTTTAATCCTGATTGCACCAGAAAATGCAAAATAACATTGATGAAGAAGAGGTTTTTCAAATGGACCAAACTATAAAGTTCAGTTGTAAATGAATCTGTTAAACAAGAATTACAATTGAATATTTTGTGACCAGTGGTAGGGTTACCAACAAAGAAACAAGAATAATCCTAAAATTAAAAAAAGGAAAGTTGCTAAATTTGATTACTTTTCTGAAATATTAGATTATATAGCATGAAAACTTCATTCATTCGCCTGAAGAGCAGTCTAACTATTATTCTATTTAAATGTTTCTGTTCACTTAGATGATAATTATTATTGACCTTCAAAAAGAAAGGTCAGATTCCTTATCATGAGTTTAATGTCTTGGTGGAAGAGCTACTATTTACAATGTGCCAAATGTTTTGATATGTATGATTTGCCCAATGGTGCCTTAATCTCCTTTCTGAAGGAATTAATGAATGGTAAAGCAAAATAGGAAGATAAAAGTGTTATGGGTTTATTTTTCCTCTGAAATATTATAAAAAAATTGAATGGTTTGATGGGGATATGATTGGAAATGTAGACTCTAAATGATCCCACTAGTGCAAATATTAATAATATGGAAATAGGTCTTGATCAATGACACATGTAAAATTCAGTGGAGTTGCTTATTAACTACTGGAGAGGGGTGGGAGAAGGGAAGGAAAGAACATGAATCATGTAACCATGGAAGAATATTCTAAATTAATTAATTAAATAAACAATTAAAAAATTATAACTTCAATGACTCTTCATGAATCTCTTGACTCTTCTGAGAGAATATTATCTATATTAACTTATTATAGTTTAAATTAGAATAGACTGTATATATGTCTTTGATCAAATATTTGAATTAGCCCTAAAAATTTAATTTTCATTTGCATATTACTTGGGAGAAAGCAGAGTCTTCAGGCCTTCTCTATTTTGACCAAACTTTTCTTTGTGCTGGATCAGAAATGCAACTTTTTAAAAAATCATCCAGATAATATAGACAGGAAAAGGCATCAGGAGTCTTGAGGTTTATATTAAATCTATTATTTTCATAATTTTACTCCTGATGTTCATTTTAATTTCATGGACCCTGACAAATATATAACTTGGAGTTAGGAAAATCCTTTAAGTCCATTTGAATCCCTAACATTCAATCTCTCTCCAAAATTTATTTCAGGAATTCTACACAACAGAATTTCATAGCAGTTTTGTTAGAATTAGCATTCATGTTTTTTTTAGCTCCCATTATATTCATAAATTGATATTTAAACACATGTAGGGGTATGAACTAAAGTGACTATGTAGAGAAAGTGGTTACAACTATGCCTTTATTAATATATATATATTTAAATATCTTTCCATATAAATATTTATAATCTACATTTATATAAATTCTGGCAAAGGTATAGCCATCTCCACTTTTTCTCTAGGCAAAAACAGGTATATGTATTTGTATATATACATATATATGCTTAAATATATGTAACTTTTATGATTATTTTCAGTAAATAAATTGCTTCTCCTGGTCCTTGAGTTGCACAAAAGTACTGATTCTTTTGTGAAATATTGCCTTTACTATGAACTAACATTCCTTGATAACTATAGTTAATATGTGATCATAATGGTGCTAATGTAAACTCATTATGAATTTGTAGAAATATTTTAGGTCATATAAAGTTTTAAGTTATATGCATAAAAAGAAAATGCCTTTCATTTTTTGAAATAAAAAATGGAAAAGTGATCTTTTATTACTATTGGTTTAAGTATTCAAATTCTGAGTAGATTCATGATCATAATAATTTTTAATGCATACTATTCTATTAAATATAATTGGAAAATTTTTGACAGGAAATTTCAGTGGTACATTTTAGTAATCCAGCAAACAAACCTAGAAAAGAAAAAATCATACACCAAATCACCCTCAAAATCTAATATATAGGTCAATAGATCAGACTGATAAAGGGAAAGGGGGTTTACTTCTTGTTAAATGACTAAACTTCCTGGCTTAAGGCTAGAGTAGGGACTTGAAAAGGAGCATTCAAATTATTTGGTGACTTCTAAAAAACTAAATCAATAACTTGGCAAATGATGTAGTAAAAGTGAAATTGAAATGTTTTTTTTTTTATAATTGGATAGCAAAAATAACAAATTTAGATTTTCAAAGAAAATCACCCACTTATGTGGAGGGGAAGCCAATTTGATTATAGAATATATAGTCAAATTAAAAGGTCAGTAATTTTTTGTAATCACATTGTCCCAGATTAATGGACTTCCCCATTATCATTGCCTTCTTACACATAATTTTCTTCCATTGTAATATCATATGGCACAGTATCATTCTACATCATTAGATTTTTCCTTTTGCTGATGTGGTAATCAGCATGTTACTGTGAACAGAATCTCCACATAGTGGATTGTGATGATATATGATTATAGAACACCAACTGGAGAGGAAGACGTTTTCTTTTAAGTATGAGAATCCAAAAACTTGTCATAGATTTCTTTTTTTTCCTTCATCATATGTTATTCTTTCTAAGAGTATATTTGTCATTTGTAAAATTGTGAAGTATAATATCCTCTGTTTAGTCACTGTATTCATAGGGAAAGTATCATAGCTGAATAAAGACCAAAGCCCTATAACAGCTCTGGAAACCACAATGGATAGTGATTTTATTTTGTGAAATAGAACTATATATAGTTTATGAAAATGTTAATCTCAAATCATCCTTAAATGATATAACATGTTGAGTGAGCTATCTTTAAAGATGGATAATTTTATTTGTTCCTGCATTTTTCTCTGAGATAATGATAATCAGTAGCTGTGTGGTTAAATATGATGATAGTTTTCATAAAACAAATACATGCTAATTAAAGGTTGCCTCATACTAGTATAATTGTAGAAATCTGTTCTATCTTATTATGTTTAAGTCCATCATGACATATCTTGACTTCATTGGCTTGAGATGGAGAAGCACTTGAGAGCTCCTCAGTCCCAAACATGTAAATCTGGGCATTTGTTGTCTTCCAGGAGAGGGAGCTTCCTTAACAGTCTTTCATATTAATATCTTCCCAATTCTTGCTTTTTATAGCTAATAAGGTTGAGATGATTTATGCTCAGTTCTTTAGAGACAGATATATTAAAGGAATGAAGAATCTTTAGAAATTAATAAGGGTTAAAGGATTAAAAAACAAATCAAATTAAATTAATCTTGGCCTCATTGAAGGAAAAATTAGGAAAATACATCATGAAGGCTTATTGAAAAGAAGATAAGATTGAGTGAAAAAGCAGGCATATGTCCCAGATCCTTGAATATGTCAATATTTATATCATTCAATAGTATTCCTCTGATGTCCTGATAGGTGAAAATGGATGACTTAGTGAATTGAGTGTCAAGCCTGAACTTAGAAAGGCTCATCTTCTTGAGCACAGATCTGGCCTTAGACATTTATTAGCTGTGTGACTTTTGTTAAGTCACTCCTATTTTTCTCAATTCCTTTTCTGTAAAATGAACTGAAGAAGGAATTGTCAAAGTATTCCAATGTCTTTGCAAAGAAAACCACAAATAGGATAATGAAAAATCAGTCATGACTGAAATGATGGGATAATATTTCTCAAGGATACTTTACTTCATCAAATGCATATGCATTTAACTTTAATTTACCCTGGCTTTTAAGATTATTAGAAAGTACTTCTGTATCTACTATTATTGTTTCTCTGTAGATTATTGTCCTAAAGATGGGAACTCGAGGAATTAGTCAAGTAGAAATAAGCAAAGTTTCCTCAGAGAATTGAACAGCTAACTGTTGAAACAAAACATAACTCAATGGAATTAGAAAGTGCTACATGAAAGTATAGGACAACATAAAAGATTGTATAATCTAGAATAGGTGTTGTATTTTTGTGTGATTTTCTTATGGCTTACTTCTTTACAGTCATTCCTTATCAATGTCATTGACAACTTCCAAATTGGCTATATCAGCATAAACATTAACATTTGTTATTTGCTGCAAGACCAAACACAATTTTGTGCAGAATCTTACAGAAAATATACTTCTCTAATGTACCAAGGATTGGTTAAGAAATATGGGTACAGTAACAATTGGATCAGATAACAACCACTTTGTACAATAACAAATAGTTTAAAAAAGTACAATTGGTGCCCAAGATCCTGGTGATGAGCCTTGCTGAATTTAGTAAAACTAAAATTGGTTTTTGAAAGGGATTAAAAAAACCCTTTCATGCCAGGGCTATAACTCAAAACTTTCTTTACCTCAATTAAAACTTCTAGGTCATCTCTACCACAAAAAGAAAATATAATAGAAATAATAATAAAATAAAAACACTATCTTGTGGTCTCTTTTTAGTAAGACATCTTTAAATGTGCTATATTTTCCATTTTTTTGACAAAAGAAAATAACTTTTCACCTCCAGAAACTTAGAGCTTGATTGGTTGTTGTCCTTTGTACTCATTGAGATACAAAATCATATCACTGCTGATATCTTTTGACTCACGCATAAATTTCAAGTTAGCTGAGGCAGAGTTGCACAATCATTCATCACTCTTTTCCAGAGTCATCAATGTCCAATGACAGGACAAAAATCATTATGACTAGTGATGACTTCAGATACAATGGATAATTTTGGCTTCTAAACAACTCTTAGCACTCTAAAGCACTTACTTCTGCCATTTTGATGGCCATTGAAACAAATTGTTCTCATTTGCCCCTTCTACCAAGAGAAATCTTCACATGCTAGGGTAGATATCCCACTAACTCACTGAGAGATTTGAGGGTCATCAGTTGCATTCAATTTTTTTTAGCCTCTCTGCCAAGACCAGTTATTGGAGTGTGGACAGTGTACATGCTATAGTTTCTTAGAGTTACAGATGAGAATTGGTTGGCATGTTCATACTGAAGAAGGAAAGTTGAAAAAGGCTCAGCAAACTCTTATATCAGAGGTACTAGATTTCCCTGAACTCCCAGGATTAACTGACTTAGTTCAGAAAAATTAAATAGATCCAGAAGTTTATTATGAAAACTTATTTGATTTATATAGACTTTCTTTTTTTTTTAACTTGTGATTTTCAGTTTTTTAGAATTGAAAATTTTTATTTAATTAATTCAGAATATTTTTCCAGTGTATGATTTATATTCTTTTCCACAACTCCCCCCCCCCCCACCCTGTAGCTGACACTCAATTCCACTGGGTTTTACCTGTATCAATGATCAAGACCTCTTTCCGTTTTATTGATAATTGCACTAGGGTATCATTTAGAGTCTACATCCTTGATCATATCCCCATCAACCCATGTGATCAAGCAGTTGTTTTTCCTCTGTTTCTATTCCCATGGTTCTTCCTCTAAATGTGGATAGTGTTATTTCTTATAAGTCCCTCAGAATTGTCCTGGATCATTGCATTGTTGCTAGTAGAAAAGTCCATTAATTGATTGTACCACAATGCATCAGTCTCTGTGTATAATATTCTCCTGGTTCTGCTCCTCTTGCTCTGTATCACTTCCTAGAGGTTGTTCCAGTTCACATGGAATTCCTCCAGTTCATTATTCCTTTGAACCAATAGTATTCCATCACCAACATATACCACAATTTGCTCAGCCATTCCGCAATTGAAGGGCATCCCTTCATTTTCCAATTTTTGACACCATAAAGATCCCAGTTATAAATATTTTTGTATATAGACTTTCTTTTTAATCAAATATATGATAATTTATTTCTATAAAGGTGACCCCCAAAAAAAGAAGTTTATTAGTGCCCTTAATCATAGAAAGAACTGGGTCTGGAACTCAGGTTTTCTGATTCATAGTCCAATTTACTTTCATGACAGTTCAGGTCCTACCACCTTTTAAGAACCTTAAATGACATTAGTAATTGCATTTCTAAGAATTATTTTCTCATCCATTATGACCATTATAGTTAGGAAGACCTTTTATTCATAACATAACAATATAAAATTATTCTTTCTCCAGTATTTCACAATATTTCACAAAAATTATTCTTTCTCCAGTATTAACTTGCTTCTGTATCTTTATAGTTTTGCTTCAAATTCTTTGACTAAGTACTGGTTGACTTTTTAAAGTCATATATGTGTATAGGTTGTGCAAAACATATATGTGTATAGGTGTTGCAATTATGTATAAACTGTGAAGATGTTTAGAGAAAAATGCATATATATGTATATGTAAATGTACATTTAAAATGAGAACTTCAAAGAAAGAAATGCTATATTTTAAATATAATTTTATATTGCTAATCATTATCACTTAGTGGCTAGAATTCCTGGTCTCAGATGGCTGCCTGGTCCTTAGCAAGTTACTTAGTCCCTGTCTGCATCAGTTTACTCATCTATAAAATAGAGGTTAAAAATAATAGATATTTCCTAGGCTTGTTGTAAGGATAAAATGAGATAATTCCTGCAAAGCCCTCTGCAAGTTTTAGCATGCTATATAAATTCTATCTAGTTATAATTATATTAGAATTTTGTCTTAGACATTCATTATGGCTATCTGGTTTATAATATTAAATAGTAGCCTATGAAGATTTTTTAAAGCAGAAACAAATAGGTACTTATCAAATCAGTTTTTTAAAATTAAGATAAAACCTAAATTCAAGAGGTATGAAACAAAATCCTAAACATTATTTTCATCACTACTTTAAATGGAGTACACAATTTAAAGTCACTTCAATTATATAAAAATTAAATGTAACACTGTGTGTAACCACAGTGGGCTATTTGGTAATGTATAATTGGGGGTTGACCAAGTCTCAGTAAATAATCTTCCCTTCTTGTAATCACAACTTTTAAATACTGATATATTTTACTCCCATAAGTATTTCTAGGAGACCATTAGCACAAAATCTGTACATAAGATTCTCTGCAGTTCTTTAAATATGGGGTGGGATCAAAAGGATTCAAATTGTTCCATTTGGTCCCATAAGGCAGAGTAAAGAGCAGCAGGGAATGTTGCAACAAGGCAAATTTAGATTTCATTTAAGGAAACATATTCTATAAATTAGAACAATTCAAAGGGAAATAGACTGCCTTGGGAAGTGGGATATTCCCTTTCCCTGGGGATCATGAAAGAATATCTGTAGAATTACATTTTAGGTATGTTGTAGAGGTGATCTTGTTCAGATCAAAGTTGAATTTGGTGGCTTCTGAGGTTACTTGTACCTCTGGTATTCTGTGATTCTTTAAGACCTCTACCAGATATAGAAACATTAATTTAGTTAATATTTTTCGCTTATGTCTTTTTTCCTTTGCTTGATTTTGAACAAGATGTGATAAAAAGAACATAGACTAATGAATAAAGAATCCTCTTTGAATCCAGGCATACTGGATTCAATTTCAGCCTCTTTTACATACAGTAGTATAAGCAAGTCAATTATCCTATCTGTACTCTATGCAACTATTAAAAGACTAAAAATTAGAGAATATGTTATGTGTACTAGCATAGGGAGTTTCTTATACCAATGAAATCTAGGTGGCACAAAGCATAAAATGCTAGACTTGAGAAAAAAATCTAATTTCATATACTGCATTAAACATTTTACCTTGCTCAAGCCATTTAACATCTCAACTTCAATTTTCTCATCTGTAGAAGGAGGAAAATAATAACATTTAACTCACAGTGTTATTGTGAGGACCAAAAGAGATAATATAATTTAAAAATGCTTTATAAGCCAAAAAGCCATGTTGGTCAACCTATAGAAAGCATGCCAGAAGGGGGCACTTAGAGCCCTCTCTTTGGGAACACTCGCTCTTGTCCTGTACAGAATTCACCAGAGTTCATTACTAGAAATCCAGAGAGATATGGAGGTAGGGCTGTTCCATTCCCCTTCTCCATACAGTTTGTAGTTTGGGCACTTGGTCTCTAAAAGGTTCATCATCACTGCTGTAAAGTATTATAAAAATGTTATCTAGTTATTGTATTATAAGGATGGTAGTCATTCATTATAGATATTTCATTTATAGCTTTTTAAAAGCTTAAATTACTCTATAAATGCTAGATGTCCTTTTTTTACTAGAACTGAGATTTTATTAGCATAGAGAAGAAATACCTTTAAATAGAAGATTGCTATTTGCTCCAAAATTTGTAGTTCTAGAGTTGCATAGGGACAATAAGTAACTTGTGCAAGGTCACAGTGTGTATCAGTGTCTTAAAGATTTTTTTCTTCACTATCCCACACTTGCAGAATTACCTCCACTATTCTTGTCTTATAACAGCTATTGTTGTAAAAATAAATATATAAAAGCCTCAATTCTTTTCTAGTGGTTGATATTTGTAAAAAGACAATTTTTTGTGTCTGTTTTGAAGGAATATTAGTCTAAAACATTTTTGTTTTAGGTCATTCACATCAATAGTATTTTATAACTCTGTGCTCCATAGGGGATGTTTTCTTTTTTGGATTAAAATAGAATGTTTTTTCCTTTGTGGGAGAGTGAAGTACAGCTAACAAAATAAAATCATTTGCATGTCTTGCATGTCTATGCATCCGAGGCAGCATCTTCTACTAGGCAACATTCCATGTGACAAGGGAGATTTTAATATTGTGGAAGCTGGTAAGATACATTTTAAAAAGAGGAGAAAAACACCTCACTCAAAAAGAAATACCCTTACAACATCCATTTTGTCATCAACTGACCATAGCTCTTGGTCTACTATTTATTCAATGCATTCTCAGAACTCTTCATGAGGGTATTGTTCATTATTGATAGGGATTATCACTATGAAATCAAGAAAGACAAAGTGTTCCTTGAAAATTGCACAGTGGTTTAACTGAGTCTGGAGCTTCTGTGCCTTCAGCAAAATTACTTTCTCCATTAGGTTTGGCAAAATGTGATTGAAAATATAATAATGAAATTAATATAAAACTTATTATGCATAGCTCTCTTTGCCTAGAAAAAGTAAGAGGATTTCGCAAAACAGATGCATGCTCTAGTACTCTTTGGTGATCATCTATCATTCATCACACAACAAGATAGATGGTGAAGCTAAAAATGGCATTAACCAATAAGCACTTTCCTGTCATGTTAAATTTGACATCATTTTCTAATAAAACCTAACATAGACAAGATCATATGGGTGAGAAATGAAAACTTTTCTTCATTTTTACTTCCTGCCTTCTTTCCTTCTCTTATTATTGGAAGAGATCTGAGAAAGCTCTCAAAATCTGAAAGGTTGTCATGACATTAGTTAGTAAGTTATGTTGGGGAAAATGACAATAGCACTTATAATCTACCATGTAAGCAATGTAAATGAAGCATGAGGCAGTCCTATTTATTTATAAACTCTATAAGGGAAGATAATCACTGTTTTCCACGTTGGATGATTAAAGAAATGCCAGTACATTTTAAAGATTTTATATAGTCCATGGGGTTTTAACTTTAATTGGGACCATCAGAGTCAGACAAGATTTAAAGTCCATTCAGGAAATAGCCATATATTGTGGTAATCAAATTAGGCTGTTTGAAAGTGATGTCATTTTATATCAAATGCTTTTTTCTGCACAAAATATCCAGATATAAAGGCCCCAGCTAATAGTTTATAAAAACAATCTTTTTTAGGATTTAAAATTTTTATATTCTTAAGATTTTGTGTTCTTCATTCTTTGAAAAATATTACAAGCTTCTCTTGCCAATATATATGTTTCTCACTGTAACTTTCAACTCTCTTAGTGAAAGGAAAAAGGAACTAGATAAAGCAGACCTGCTATTCTTATTACTCTGGGCAGAACTTTTGCAATTTGTATGTCTGAGAAGTAAGTAATCGAGCTTAACTTTGTCTACCTCTGTGAGGATGTTGCCAGGAATGATAATACAGTTACAAAATAGAAAGCACATTGAATTCCTTTGCTATTCAGACCCCAAATTACTATTGAAGCCCCTATTAATTTTCTAACTATACACCTAGGTGGGAAGATTATCTTTACTGTTTTATTACAGTTTAATGATTCCCCCTCTATTATGGTACCCTTTCCTCTGGTTGTGCATGAGTCTTTGTTGGACAAAGTTTGGCTAGCAAGTACACAATCAACTAAATGTTTCTGTTCTTTGTATATATCAGACAGAATAGTGTTTTCTTTAAGGAGATTATAGGAGGACATCCTACCACCAATTTCTCCACCTCAAAAAAATTCTGGAAATATGATTCTCTTGTTATTGAATGTCACATGGAAACCACAGAGTCTTTAAGAGGGATATGTCTTAATAAGAAAGAGCATAAAGGGCTAAATACTATATAGTTTGCCTAAATGCCTCAATCTTTTGCAAGGAAAATGCTGTTACTCTCCAAATGCATTCAGTATTCCTACCCTTGTAGAAGGCCAAAATGCCCTCCAGAATTAAGCAGGTTAAATAGAACTAATCAGGTCAATGATGTGTCTAATAGCTATTTATGTTTTTTTTTTATTAATTAGTTATTTTGAAGCCCATCTTGTAATTCCATCTCTACTTGTTATACATTCCCTTTCTCTTTAAGAATATTTATTAAAATTCAATATTTATCAACATTTTTCCATTTTGGCTTCTTTGTTTTCTTTAATTTTGTCTTCCCAACATTTTTCCTCCCACCTCTAGCTCAGCAATTCTGTTTACAAAGCTTTTATCTCTTCCAAGAGACACAAACGTGACAAACATCATATCATAGTCCTTTATGGACTGGAATTTTCTAATTAGGTCACGGAAAGAGTAAGTCAGAACCTCATAGATCATCCAGTTCCATCAGAAAAATACGAGTAAGCAATCAATTTCTAAGCACCTCTTAGAACAGAGGACACTATTCACTATAGCAATTGACATGGCCCTTTGCAGAACAAATCTTGTCAGACCAATATAGTATTATTTATGAAATTATAATGAGTTTTGAGTTTAAGGAGAAAACATTAGCTAGACTACAATTAGATCTGAGTATGGCTTTTTAGTCTATTACAAATGCCATTCTTAGCAATTTAGGGAAATATGATTGTGATGCAAAAGGCATCTCCAACAGACTTGATTTCCTTCATTGAAATATAGTGAACAGTTCTAATTTGTATGGAGGTTCATGAAAGTGTGAAGTTTAAAAGAAAATCCTATAAATTGAGTGAATAGAAACTATTTTCTGCCATTAGGAGGGTGAAGATGTTCACAGAACTGCCATCAAATCTTAAATTCTAACATCTTGAACTCTGGGGTCCTGTCTCTACCACAATGAATACCATACACTGAGGCAAGAACCTGTAAGTATTTTCTAACCTATGCAAGGGTCTAAATCATAGATTCTTAGTTATGGAAAATACGTAGTTATCATATAACCCACCTTGTACCCAAAACATTTCTTATAGAGTATATCCAATAATATTGTCAGAAAACCTCAAGTCAGTATGAACCCATGACTGAGGCACTTCATTCAGTTTTTGGTTACTTCTAATTTCTGGAAAGTTTTACCCCTTATATTCAGTATAAATTTGCCTTTTTGCATACTGTCAGGGAAGATTCTGTGAAGCTAATTATATACCATTATAAGCATTCACTCCTTGAAGGATTAGTGGAGCAGAACCATGAGCAAAGCAACTATGATCACTTGTGTTGCTAAGGAGTTGAAGAAATTAGATAAAAGTTAGATTATAGTAGAGTACAAAAAATAAAGGAAAGAAGAAAATACAAGATGTCAGAGAAATGTTTAATAGAAAAATATAGGTTAGGCATGTGGCAAATGTAGAGGATGATTGCTATATAGTCCTAGGGTTGACTGTTATCTTTTAAATGCCAGGGTATAATAAGGAATGACCTCATCAAATTTGGTGAACACTTGTCATGGATTTCTGACAGAACATGAACAGGGAATGCCATTGGCAGACATAGATGACAGCCATTAAGCATCATTGGAAGGAATCTACAAATCATTAAATTACCAACTACTTGAGTATTTGAGTATGTATAGGTGCCAAGAATATTCTAATTAATTTGATTTTGAGTAACTTATGTCATTTCATATCCTGCCTATTTTTTTTCATTATTTGTACTGTGTCTCTGATTTGTCTAACAATCCGCATATACACATTAGGTTATAATGCAATTACTCAATCAGCTACCATTTATTTAGTGCCCACTGATAAACTATTCACTCTGGTAATCACTGAAGATGCAAGAAATGCAAAAAAAAGAAAACAAACAAACACAGGCTATGCTTTCAAAAATCTCACAATTTAGTGGGGGAGGAAACATGCCAACAAATTTACAAATGAAATGTATAAAGGATAAAGTAGAAGTAGTATCAGAGGGAAGATTTTAAATTTAAGGAGGATTTTTAAAATTTTCTTGTAAAAGATGAGATTTTAGCTGGGGCTTAGAAGAAATTGTTGAGAAAGGAGGCTATTATAGGGTTGAAAGATAGGCAATGAAAATACTTGCAACTAAGAGAAAGTATGTCCTAGAGAAGGTACAGAAGTGAAAACACTGTCACTGCATCAAAGAGTTTATTATTGAATAGACATAGGGAGTAATATAGTTAAATTTGAATTTTAGGAAGATAATTTTGGTAGTTGTTTGAAGAATAGATGGGAGTGTGGAGGAGTTCATTTCAGGAAGGAAGTCAATCAGATTATTGCAGTAATCAAGTGATGAGCATCTATGCCAGGATGATGGTGAAGTCAGAGAAGTGAAGGGGGATGATAGAAGAGATGTTACAAAGATGGAAAAGACAAAACTTCATCACTATTTGGATATGGGCATAAGAGAGAGTAAAAAGTCATGGATATCTAAGATCTGAATTTGAGTGACAGAGAGTGATGATACTGTAAATGGCATTGGAGAAATCAGGAATAATTTTGGTAGGAAGATGACCGATGCAGTTTGGAATACATGGTGTTTAAGATGTCTTTGGGACATGATTTTTGAGGTATCTAATGGATTTGGGGAAAAAAACTTAGGAATAGAAAATTAGTTCTGATATGAATTTACATAAAGATGATGACTTGCCACCGGCAAGGTCCAGCCTCACTCATGACTCCAGGGGTTCCTGTCAGGTGGCGAATGGTCAGTCAAGAAAATAACAAATGGAAGACAGCTGTATATTTTTTGACCGTGGGCATGCTTTGCACCTGATAGCTGCTCTGCCATTCCCAGGCCTGATGTTTATTTTTATACCCATTTTTTGGCACACAGATACATTACCTAACACACATGTGTAAATAAAGATAATTGGAAAAGTGAAAAAACATTAACTTTTAACAAATCACTTGATTAACATTCTATATTCTTTTATTGTAATTACAGATTCTTGACAGAATAAAGGTTTCACACAACTTTCTCATTACCCTGTGAGGAGCTTGAGCTTACAAACAATCAAGGAAATTTACTTATTACTTTTAATAAAAAGAAATAATCAATCAGAAATTCTTAAAGACAATTCAACAATCATATCATTGAGGTTGAGAGGTACTGGGAACACAATTCAGATTTAATATTTGATCCTTTTTCAGGGTTTCCTAGGGTGTTTCTCAAGGGGAAGAATCAAGTCACTGAGGCATGATGAAGCTTGATGTACCTGCATGTTTTTTATGGGTCTTTATGATTGACTTGTATGCTGGCTTCATGAGAATAAGTTTCTGTGAATGGGAAAGTTCTCGGCTTGGCTTGTAGCTACAATTTTAGTGGAAGTTATGTACTTAAGTAAAAGTTAACCCATGGGAGCCTTTTGGGATTGGGTTTAAGGGTCTGATCTTTTGGTGATGTTTTTGGGAAATAGAGTATGGTATTTTGCTCATGCATTATTCCTTCTGAGGCTAGGGGGAATAGAAATCGTGTCAATTCCATAGGTAAGGAATGTTAATGAGAGAGCTCATGCAAGGGGGACTGAGTAGGCAGTCACATCTTGCCAAGGGCCACTCTGTGGTCTCTTTAGCTACCACAACTGACCTTGTCAAAACACTGTGGCCTGATGCCTCCCAGCAATGACTGAAACATGGAAGCTGATAAGATTACAAAAGGAAAAAATATAGAGGGAGAATAGTCCAGGATAGCACCTTAAGGACCCCCATTGTAAACAGGTATGAAGTTGATGAAAATCCTCTAAAGGAGGCAGAGAAGGAGAGGTCATGTAGGGATTTTGAGAACTATAAGAGAATAGTGTAACAAAACCTTAAAAAATAATTAAACAAAAGAAAGAGAGTGATCAACTCTAGTTTCTAAGGCTGCAGAGATCAAAACAGATAAGAACTAAGAAAAAGCCATTAGATTCTGTTTAAAGATGGAGTATCATGTGCAAAGAACAGCAAGGAGAACATTTCTCCCTGGATCAAAGAGTACATACAAGAGATTAAAGTATAAAAAGGCTTAGACTAGTAAAGAAGCCAAGTTATGAAGAGTTTTAAATAATGTGCTTTCTCTCTCACTTTATATATGTATACATATATATATATATACATATATATATATATATATAGTCTTTGAATCCTAAGTACCTAGAATAGTGCCGTATACAAAGCAGGACCTATAGAAATGCTTTTTGAATTAATATATTTGTAAGTATTTTGATTATTGTTTTTATTTTCTACCTAAAGATGACATACAAATATGTTGGACTTTTATTTATTGTTCTACACTTCTGTTCTTTTTCTATCTCCCTGAGACCAGTCAGAGGTCCTTTTAATTATACCCTACAGTAAATGGCCTGGTACCTACAGAAGCAAAGATGACTGACATTAAAATAATTAAAAACAGATTTCCTACAATGAACTTATTAAATATTAAGGGTCATTATTATAATAGCTTAATAAAAAGGCACAGGTTATGCCTGATGTCAAACTGAAGTGATGATTTATCTCTGGTTGAAAAAGAGGTGAAAAGAAGTAATATTTTACTGTAGAACTGAAGTAACATTTCATTTTAGAATGTTATCGAATTATTACTGAAATATTTCAAGGGATCCCTTGTAAAAGTAATGTTTTGCCAGCCCCAAAAGGCCAACTACTCAACCAATCATTGATGAGAATGTGCATACAATGCTAATTTCCTGAAGTAAGTTTTTGGATATGATCTGAGATTTTAAATTGAATACTGCACCTGGAAATTATTTGTTCTTTCTGTACAAATGAACAAGAAAATGAAAGCTATTGCTAAAGACCAAGTGCTGGCAAATGTCCCCAGGCAGAAGAGTGATGAGCAAATTCATAAACTATGACTTAGTCAAATTCCAAGGTGCCTAGGAAACATATGCAGCCAGCTCTGGGTAAAAAAATAAAATAGGTCATAAAGATTAAGGGGGAGGGAAGGATCTGCATACTGAAATACAGCAACTGTCACAAAACTCAGAGCAGCCAGGCAATTAGATTTAGTAACTCAGATCACTGCAAGGCATCAAATATCAAAAGAACCAAATAGGAAGAAGATTCATATTCATACCAACTTGTCTTTTTAAATCCCTCTGTTGCTGAAAAAAGTGGGAGACTATGGGTGTGGAACATTACATATGCTGTCACACTTAGTTAATATATTTCTCATGAATATATATTTTTCTTATTCTTTATTATTAGATATAGTTCCCTTGGGTAAAGGAATGAGGCAGAAATTAATGTCATGAAAATACTATCAAATGAATGAAAAAAATTAAAAGCTATGTTACACAAACTGTCTTTGTATGATAAAAGGATTTCAAAGGCTAGTAGTAGTCTCTCGGTGACCGAGAATGACAATTGTCTTTGTGCGTTTTCATCTACGGTGTACCCTCATATGGCTTTGGAGTCCAAAGATTGAGGCACAAAGTTTGTGGCACATGGGGCATTGAACATCAGTTATTACAGGAGGTGCGGTTGTGGCCTGGTGTCCGCGTTCACGTGCAGCGGGAAGACGTAGACATCGCTCATCTTCAAAGTGGTGGCAGCATGGTTAATGTGGGTTCGCCAGCTGCTTCTGTCAGAGGCAGCAAGTTCTAGTTCAGAGGCTATAATTTATATTTCAACTTGTTCCTGTAAGATAAGATACTGGATATAATATTTATCACCTTTTCATAGCCAAAAATCTGAAGAGAACAGATTCATACCAAAGGCAGGCCCTCACCCAAACTCTCCCAACATTCCCCAACAAACTAATTTGAAATAAGCCTGCAAATTGAAATTTTATTTGGCAAAGCCAATGAAAGTTCAGAATCAGCCATTCTTCCAACTCAAGAAATCTAATAAGTCATAAAGAGAGCAATGATATAAACCCATGTGGTTGTAACAACTGGGTAAGCACTAGTTGGTTGTGATGGAAGCAGCAATATAATTGGAAACTCTCAAGACAGAGATGGTAAGGGGATCTGACAACTAGTCAGAAAGAGGGGCTCTTCTAGTCAAAATGGAGTAGGGGACCTGAGGAGCACTATCATTTCTGTTCCCAAAGGAACATGGGCCCTGAGAAAGAGTGCCATTTCTTATATTTTGCCTGATTTCTTAGAATCAGAGAGCAAAATAGAAATGGAAATAATCCAATAATCATATCCTAAAAGAAATCCCCTAATAAAAGTCATTGGAATATTATAGCCAACTTCCAGGTTTCCCAGGTCAAAGAGACACTACTTAAGACATCCTGAAAGAAATCATACAAATAACACAGAGCTTCAGTCTGAATCATAGAAGATTTAGCAGCTACCCTGTTAAAGGAGAGGAAGGATCAGAATGCAATATTCTAGAAGTCAAAAGAGCTTGGATTACAATCAGGAATGGTCTACCCATCAAAAATGAATATGATATTTTAAGTATTTAAAAAATAGATATTCAGTGAAATAAAGGGTGTTTAATCATTCCTGTTGAAAAGACAAGAGCTAAATAGAAATTTTGCCTTTCAAATGCAAGAACAAGGGAAGCATAAAAAGGTAGCATGAAAGAGAAATAATAAGGGAATCAATAAGGTTAAATTGTTTATATTTTTTTCTGAGTAGATGATTCACTTAACTTTTAAGAAATTCATCACTATTAGATCAGTTAGACTCTACATAGAATGAAAGAATAGGAGTAAATCAGTTATGTTGGAATTATGCAAAGAAAAATATGGGCAAAAAGTAGGCTTACCTGACTATACTAGAAAGAATTACCTCAAATAAAAGAAATATGTAGAGATTTTATAGTGGATGACATATTTTTTTGGTGGGAGACAGGCAATGTTTGAACAAAGCTCATATAAATTGGTTCAAAATAGAAAAAAAATATATACCCATTGAAGTATGTATAAAAACCTGTTACTCAAAATTGAATTAAAAGAGGAATGAAATAAAGAAGGGAGTGATAAAAAATAGAGGGCAGAAAAAGAAAGGTAGTGGTCAGAAGTAAAAGAAACTTTTGAGGAGTGACAGAATAAAAGAGAGAGAAATTGATAAATAGAATGAAATAAGATAAAGAAAAATTCACAGTTAATAATTATAACTGAATGTAAATGGAATGAACTCATCCTTACAATAAAAGTAGATTGCAGAATGGATTCTAAGTCAGATTCCAACAATATGTTGCTTACAAGAAATCCACTTGAATCAGAGATACACATACAAAGTTAAAATCAGGGGCTAGAGTAGAACCTTTAATGATTTAGTTTAAGTTAAAAAAGACAAGAGTAGTCCTCTTACGGGTAATCATGGCTGCAATCTAGACGCCACACGCTTCCTCTCCCCGGCACCGAACGAAATAGACTACATCAAAGGAGCATAAAATCACCTTTGGAGGAACAGAAGGACTCCCCAGTACCCCACAGAGGCAAAGGTACGTGGGGCTTGAACATTTCCACACTAAAATAAGAAGGAAAAGCTTGCACAGAAAAGTGAACTGAGCCTCCCTTCCCCTACCCCACCTCCCCCACTAAACCAGAGTGAGCTACCTGAGCACTCACCAGGACAGTGAGTGAGAGGGGAGCGTCTCTGTCTGGGGGGGCACTCCAGGGTCCTTGGGATCTGGGGACTGCCAGGATAAGGCATCTCAGGGAGGTTTCACTGGAGAATCCAGCTCTGAGCTGTACTTGGGGCGGGCTGCGCTGAACATCTCGGCGGAGCTGAGCACCAGGGGCGGACCACGCGCTAATTATCTGGGCGGAGCTGAACACCTGGGCAGTGTGGCTGTGATCAGGAACCCAGCACTTTAAGAAACCTCGGAGGCTGGGAAGAACTAGTCTGAAGCAACCTAAATTCACAGAAAAACCACCCATATAACCCAGATCCCAGACCAAAAAGGAAAGGGGAATAAAACCACCAAAGGGATGGCTCACATGGCCCAAAATCAAGCCTCCAGGAAGAAAGGGAAAAAAGTGACTATTGAAAACTTTTATGGTGGAAGTACCCAAGGAAAAGAGGAGAATGAGGAGGAAATCCAAAAAAGTTCAGAACACGCCTCCCAAAAGGAAACTATCAACAAGCTGTGGAAGATCTCAAACTGGAACTTATCCAAAAGATGGAAACCTGGAAAGAAAAATGGGAGAAAGAGATCAGCTGTCTGACAGATAAGACTGCTCAATTGGAAAAAGAACTCGAAGCATCCAATAGAAGGGCAGACAAGGCTGAAAAGCAAAACCAATCCCTAACGACCAGAATTAAGCACCTCGAAGAAAGCGAGATGATAAAACAGCAAGAATCAATAAAGCAAACCCAAAAAATTAATGAATTAGAAGAAAACATAAAATATCTCACCGAGAAGGTCACAGACCTGGAAAACAGAGGGAGACGAGAAAATCTCCGAATTATCGGTCTCCCAGAAAAACCAGAGGTAAACAACAAACTCGATATTATTCTACAGGAGATTATAAAAGAAAATTGCCCTCACATTCTGGAGCAAGGGGGCAAAATAGAAATAGAAAGGATTCATAGAACACCTTCTATACTAAATCCCCAAAAGACAACTCCTAGGAATGTAATTGCCAAATTCAAGAGCTTCCAAGTAAAGGAGAAAATCCTATAAGAAGCCATGAAGAAGAGCTTCAGATATAAGGGGGCTCCCATAAGGATCACACACGACTTAGCAGCTAACACACTAAGAGACCGCAAAGCATGGAACACGATATTTAGAAAAGCAAGAGAGCTGGGTCTCCAACCAAGAATCAACTACCCAGCAAAACTGACTATATACTTCCAGGGGAAAGTATGGGCATTCAACAAAATAGAAGGTTTCCAAGCATCTGCTAAGAAAAGACCAGAGCTCTGTGGAAAGTTCAATATCCAAGCACAGAAAGCAAGAGAAACATGAAAAGGTAAATATTAAAGAAAGGGAAAAGGAGATAAATCTTATCGTTTTCTTTAAGTCAAACTCTCTTCTATAAGGACTATATTTACATCAAATTATATATATTAATATGTGGGGAAAATGTTTTGTGTAACTCTCATAAATTGTATCATCATAAGAGTAGTTAGAAGAAACATGCATAGGGAAAGATTGGGGCATTAAGAAGATTTGGGGAAAGTTGGGGCAAAGAAAGGAAAAGGGAGGGGGGAACCGCGATAATACTAAGATTAACTTCAAGAAATAGGAGGGGAATCAGTACAATAATCTTTCCCATATAAAGGTACACATGGGAAGGGGAGGGGAAGAACTCTCATATGAGAAGGATAGGAAGAGAGATTAAAGTGGAATTACTTAAACCTTACTCTCAGTGAAATCAAATCTGAGAGGGAAGAACATCTAGATCCAGTGGGATCCTGACTTCTATCTTATCCATTAGGGCAAGAAAGAAAGGAAAATCAAGGAGGGGGAGGGGGGAGGGAGTACAAAAAGGGAGGGAAGGAGAGGGGGGAGGGGAAGGGAGCATAAAAAGGGAGGGGCTAGAAAGGGAAGCATCTCAAGGGAGGGGACTAGGGGGACTGACCTAAAGTAAATCACTGGTTCAAAAGAAGAAAGCTAAAGACGAAAGGTCAGAACAAGGGGAAGATATCAAAATGCCAGCGAATCCACAAATAACAATCATAACTTTGAACGTGAATGGGATGAACTCACCCATAAAACGTAGACAAATAGCAGATTCGATTAGAACCCAAAACCCTACCATATGTTGTCTTCAAGAAACACATATGAGACGGGTTGACACTCACAAGGTTAGAATTAAAGGTTGGAGTAAGACCTTTTGGGCCTCAACCGATAGAAAGAAGGCAGGAGATGCAATCATGATATCTGACAAAGCCAAAGTACAAATAGACCCGATCAAAAGGCATAGGGAAGGTAAATATATTCTGCTAAAAGGAAGTATAGACAATGAGGAAATATCACTAATCAACATGTATGCACCAAATGGTATAGCATCCAAATTTTTAATAGAGAAACTAGGAGAATTGAAGGAGGAAATAGACAGTAAAACCATATTAGTGGGAGACTTGAACCAACCACTATCAAATTTAGATAAATCAAACCAAAAAATAAACAAGAAAGAGGTAAAAGAGGTGAATGAAATCTTAGAAAAATTAGAGTTAATAGACATATGGAGAAAAATAAATAGGGACAAAAAAGAATACACCTTCTTTTCAGCACCACATGGCACATTCACAAAAATAGATCATACACTAGGTCATAGAAACATGGCACTCAAATGCAGAAAAGCATAAATATTAACTGCAGCCTTTTCAGATCACAAGGCAATTAAAATATTGATCGGCAAGGGTACATGGAGACCCAAATCAAAAATTAATTGGAAATTAAATAACATGATACTCCAAAATCAGATAGTTAGAGAAGAAATCATAGAAACAATTAACAATTTCATTGAAGAAAATGACAACGGAGAAACATCCTTTCAAACCTTATGGGATGCAGCCAAGGCAGTACTTAGAGGAAAATTCATATCCCTGAGTGCATATATTAACAAATTAGGGAGGACAGAGACCAAGGAATTGGAAATGCAAATCAAAAAACTTGAGAATGAACAAATTAAAAACCCCCAGAAGAAAACCATACTAGAGGTCCTAAAAATTAAGGGAGAAATTAATAAAATAGAAAGTGACAGAACTATCACAACTATTAAGCTAATAAACAAGACTAGAAGCTGGTACTTTGAAAAAACAGACAAAATAGACAAAGTACTGGTTAATTTAATTAAAAAAAGGAAAGAAGAAAGGCAAATTAACAGCATCAAGGATGAAAAGGGGGATCTCACCTCCAATGAAGAGGAAAGTAAGGCAATCATTAAAAACTACTTTGCCCAACTATATGGCATAAATATACCAACCTAGGTGATATGGATGAATATTTACAAAAATATAAATTGCCTAGACTAACAGAAGAAGAAATAGTTTTCTTAAATAATCCCATATCAGAAAATGAAATCCAACAGGCCATCAAAGAACTTCCTAAGAAAAAATCCCCAGGGCCTGATGGATTCACCAGCAAATTCTATCAAACATTCAGAGAACAGTTAATCCCAATACTATACAAACTATTTGACATAATAAGCAAAGAGGGAGTTCTACCAAACTCCTTTTATGACACAAGCATGGTACTGATTCCAAAACCAGGAAGGCCAAAATCAGAGAAAGAAAATTATAGACCAATCTCCCTAATGAATATAGTTGCAAAAATCTTAAATAGGATACTAGCAAAAAGACTCCAGCAAGTGATTAGAAAGGTCATCCACCATGATCAAGTAGGATTTATACCAGGGATGCAGGGCTGGTTCAACATTAGGAAAACTATCCACATAATTGACCACATCAACAAGCAAACCAACAAGAACCACATGATTATCTCAATAGATGCAGAAAAAGCCTCTGATAAAATACAACACCCATTCCTACTAAAAACACTAGAAAGCATAGGAATAGAAGGGTCATTCCTAAAAATAATAAACAGTATATATCTAAAACCATCAGCTAATATCATCTGCAATGGGGATAAACTAAATCCATTCCCATTAAGATCAGGAGTGAAACAAGGATGCCCATTATCACCTCTATTATTTGACATTGTATTAGAAACACTAGCAGTAGCAATTAGAGAAGAAAAAGAAATTGAAGGCATCAAAATAGGCAAGGAGGAGACCAAATTATCGCTCTTTGCAGATGACATGATGGTCTACTTAAAGAATCCTAGAGATTCAACCAAAAAGCTAATGGAAATAATCAACAACTTTAGCAAAGTTGCAGGATAGAAAATAAACCCACATAAGTCATCAGCATTTCTATATAATTCCAACACAGCTCAGCAGCAAGAACTAGAAAGAGAAATCCCATTCAAAATTACCCAAGACAAAATAAAATACTTAGGAATCTATCTCTCGAGACAAACACAAGATCTATATGAACACAACTACAAAACACTTTCCACACAACTAAAACTAGACTTGAACAATTGGAAGAACATTAACTGCTCATGGGTAGGATGAGCCAATATAATAAAAATGACCATCCTACCCAAACCCGAACACAGAATAGTATACATGTCAGACCTTTGGGAAGGGAAACACTTCAAAACCAAGCAAGAATTAGAGTTACAAAATGCAAAATAAATAATCTGGATTACATCAAATTAAAAAAGTTTTTGTACAAACAAAACCAATGTAACCAAAATCAGAAGGGTAGCAACAAATTGGGAAACAATCTTCATAAAAACCTCTGACAAAGGTTTAATTACTCAAATTTATAAAGAACTAAATCAATTGTACAAAATTGTACAAAAAATCAAGTTTCCCCAATTGACAAATGGGCAAGGGACATGATCGGGCAATTCTCAGCCAAAGAAATCAAAACTATTAATAAGCACATGAAAAAGTGCTCTACATCTCTTATAATCAGAGAGATGCAAATCAAAACAACTCTGAGGTATCACCTCACACCTAGCAGATTGACTAACATGACAGCTATGGAAAGTAATGAATGCTGGAGGGGATGTGGCAAAGTGTGGACATTAATTCATTGCTGGTGGAGTTGTGAATTAATCCAGCCATTCTGGAGGGCAATTTGGAATTACGCCCAAAGGGCGATAAAAGACTGTCTGCCTTTTGATCCAGCCATAGCACTGCTGGGCTTGTACCCCAAAGAGATAATGGACAAAAAGACTTGTACAAGAATATTCATAGCTGCGCTCTTTGTGGTGGCCAAAAATTGGAAAATGAGGGGATGCCCTTCAATTGGGGAATGGCTGAACAAATTGTGGTATATGTTGGTGATGGAATACTATTGTGCTAAAAGGAGTAATAAAGTGGAGGAATTCCATGGAGACTGGAACAACCTCCAGGAAGTGATGCAGAGCAAAAGGAGCAGAACCAGGAAAACATTATACACAGAGACTGATACATTGTGGTACAATCGAAGGTGATGGACTTCTCCATTAGTATCAATGCAATTTCCCTGAACAATCTGCAGGGATCTAAAAAAAAATTCCTACCCACAAGCAGAGGATAAACTGTGGGAGTAAAAACACTGATGAAAAGCAACTGCTTGACTACAGGGTTGGAGGAGATAAGACTGAGGAGAGACTCTAAATGAACACTATAATGCAAATTCCAACAACAGGGAAATGGGTTCGAGTCAAGAACACATGTGATAACCAGTGGAATCATGCGGCGGCTATGGGAGAGGGAAAGGCGGGGGGGGGGGGGGGAGGAAAAGAAAACGATTTTTGTTTCCAGTGAATAATGTATGAAAACGACCAAATAAAATAATGTTTAAAAAAAAAAGACAAGAGTAGTAATAATGATCTCAGGCAAAGGAAAAGCAAAAATAGACCCAAATAAAAGTGGTAAAAAGGGAAACTACATTTCGCTAAAGGGCATCATACACAACGAAATAATAGTAACATTAAACACTAATGCAACAAATGGCATCTCATCCAAATTCTCAAAGAAAAGTTAAAGGAATTATAGAAATAAAAAGACACTAATAATAGACTAGTAGTTTCTTCTTTCTTCTCTCAGAGCTGACCACACCTGACCATGGAGTAAATAAGAAATAAGTTAAGGAGATGCATAGAATTTTAGAAAAGCCATATATGATAGGCCTTTGGAGAAAATTAAATGAGAATAAAAAGGATTACAATACTTTTTCTATGCTGTAAATGGTACTTTCTACCAATACTCGGTTTCAAAATATATTACAAAATGCTCATCATAAAACCAATCTGGTACTGGCTAAGAAATAGGGCAATAATGGCTTAATTTCTTAAATATATAAAGAACCAGATCAAATTCATACAAATGAGGACTGTCCTTCAGTTGATAAATGTTCAAAGGATATGAACAGACAGTTTTTAGATTAAGAAATCAAAGCTATAAATAGTTATTTTTTTATATATAGTAGCAGCAACATTCTGGTGATGATCAGTTGTGAAAGACTTGACACTCTGATCATTACAGTTAGGCAAGTGAGTTCCAAATGACCCTTGATAAAATGTTATCCACCTCCAGACAAAGAACTGATGAATCCCAAGTCTCCTTTGAAGTATACATTTTCAAATCTTTATATTTCATGTGGGTGTGCGTGTGTGTTTTCTTATCTAAAATGGCTAATAGAGAAAAACTTCGCAAGACTTTACATGTATTATCAATATATCATATGTTTGCCTTATCAAGGAGTAGGAAAGAGGTAGGATACAGGGAAGGAATTTAGGAATCAAAATTTTAAAAAATTCTAAAACTGTTCACATAGGAAATATTTGATAAAGTCAATAAAATAAATTCTAAAAAAGGGAAGAGCTTCAGTCTTACAATATTTCAATAAGAATTATTGACATCAGAAGTTTTTTTTTCCTATATCAATAGACTTTTTCCAAAGTCCCCATAGATCTAATTGTTGGGAACTTCAAGTCCAAGTTATTTTCCTCATATTTTTGTTTTCCTATTAAATAATCATGATGATTGCACTTTACTAAGTGTTCAATAACTTTTTTGTCTCATTTAACTGAACTAAATATTCAATTGATTTTATAGAACTATGACTATGGAACAGGGAGACCTTCCATGAGTGGTTATGTTCTATGATTAGGAGTGAATCTGTATTTAGAAGGAAGAAAGTTTCTGCCACTAATTATTCATTGGCTCAACATAAATTTGTCTCACTTTGCATATTACCAAGCAATGTCTTATCTGAATACAGTTGATATTTAATATCTATAGTATTTGGGCTCTTAAATTACTTTAAGGATTTGTGTCTCTATTGAAAGACTTAAAACACCCTGTTGAAAGAATTTATCTTCTTCAAGTCAATTGTTCCAGACATTTTAGTAGTCTTACTTATAAACTTGTACATATCTTATAAACTCCAAGAATGTCTACACTTATATACCTTTTTGTTGTACCACATTTCAGAAGTTTGCAAGCCATTTTGCTGCTTAAAGATAAAAATACATTTTACCACATAAGAACAAAGCATATATTTAAAAGCTTCTTCAGACATTTTTTTCTGAAAAACAAATGATTTATCAAAATGTACCATGATATTAATGAAAATTACAATACTGAAATTGAAATTCTAAAAAAACCCTCAGACTTCTAAATATGTAGAAAATGAGAACAAATTTACCTATTTTCCCTAAACTTTGAACATTTCTCCCAGACCCAGCATGGATAGGACCTGAATAACCCCCATTATTTCAATAAGTAAAGAGAATGGCAATAAATATAGTATTGACATGATGATTTTTAAAAATTGTCATCAGAATTGACCAAGAAAGTAACAGAGAGACATAGAGTGTATGAAAATAGTCAGAATACTTCAAACAATGACCTAGGCTCAGTTTGTAGAGTATAAGGTATTATTAGGAAGGCAGATGAATGGAAAAGAAGGTGAGCCAATCCTGTAGGAAAGTTAAAAAAAGCCTGCTTTGCTGCGCACTGCTACCTACAAAATGTCAAATGACCTAGAGGAAGTCTTCCTAAAATGTAGTAGGGCCTCTGTAGACATTCAGTGGTAGAACATTGATGACAACTGTCTAAAATGAAAAAGTGTGACTGAGTTCTAAGCTGCACTCAAGAGGGAATCCCAACAGAGACATCACTCATCCACTGATCCATGTTTAATGGAAAAATATGTTAAAAAGAAAAGAACTAAAATAAAAAATCAAGCCCTTTGAAGTAAATAATTCTAGCATGTGGAATTCATAAAATAATTTTCTGGTATCTTCAAGTACAATACGATCTTGACATAACCCCAGTTTCTCAAAGGATATTTTGGCACAATGAATCCCTGATCACATCTCACCAAATTTAGTATGTAAGTAGGCTGATAACGAACTTTTTAATCTCAAGAATAGACAAGTTATGCTGAGAGAGGTTCATCATTAAGCTGGCCAAAAACTTATCAATTCTTTACCTAGCAACTCCAGATAAATATCTACCAATTCATAAAGACTAGAATTCCTATAATAATAATTACTCATGACTTTTAAACCAATGATCCTTAATATTAACAACTTTTTCAACATATACATCTCTATATATGTTTCTAATAACCTGGTTTCTATCTTGTAATTTCTCTAATTCTTTCAGGAAAAATAATCTTTAGATATGGACCTCCAGAGTATGAGTCCTTGGCTCTTTGCCTCCTGACTTAGAAATATCTCTTAGCAGATTAGTGAATGAAAAATCACTTACCCTAGTTTATCTAGCTCTTCCAAAATTACACTTTACATTTGATCTAGCCAGAAATCTAAGTCAACCTAACATGAATATCTTTTTATTTACTGGATGTACATAGTCCTTCAAACTCCAAATCCTAATATCTCTTGTTCTTTATTTGGGAACATTATTTAAATTAATAGCACAATTATAACTTGATAGGATGAGGGCAATCAGCTATCAACAACTCACCAGCTTTGTGATAATAATAGACAAAACATTCCTTTCCCTGGACATTATTCCCTTGTAAAACTGTCTTCACATTAAATATAAGTTCCTTGAAATTAGAAAGAGTTTTATACTTATATTTGTACCCCAGAGTCCAGAGCAGCTCCTAGCACTTAGTAGGCACTTAATAAATATATTTATTCAGGCATCTATATTTAGAGTACAGCCTATATTTTGACATAGTCTATGTTCCATTTAATGCATTCTATAATTTTCTGCAATCTCAATAGAAGAAAAACTTCAAAAATAAAGGGAACAGAGTTTCAGTGGAGGAAGGGCAAAGTATGTGCTAGCTAATATCTCTAGAGAAAGGGCTAATAGAGGATAAGGAATGCATGTATGTCCCATATAGCAGCACTGGGTCTAAATCCTACATGTTCTCAATGCTAATACCTCAAAAATTAAACAGTTATGTTTTGTATCTTTGTTTTCAATCTTAAAAAAACAAATTTGGGGGGGGGACCCACAGATGTGTATAGTGGTAGAACCACTCCGGGATGCCCTTGAATACCCAGCTGAGTGTTCTAACCTCTGGTTAGTGAGAGTGAAACTGAATCATTTTCTCTCACTGGCCAGTTACCCAAATGCTTTGGAGACAATTGATATAAAAAAAAAAAACAGTATCTCATATTAAGAGGGAATATAAACTGAGGATCAGAACCAGGGGTCCCTAACTCTAAGGGATCTAGCTAATTTCCCACCATCCTCTATGTCCCTCTCAAGAGGGAGCCTTTTGGTCTTTTGGCTAACTTAACAGCTCCCTGTTTCTATCTAGGTGTCCCCCAAACCGACTAAGCTATGTTACCCTCAGTAGTTGGTTAGATTTATTCCCAAAAAGCTGTCTCCAAAAAATTCATAATGAAAGAACTCCAAACAGCTAAATTCACCCAACAGGTCTGACCCCTGAGGTAAAACCTCAAAGCTGATCTGACAGGATTTTTTAGATAACACCTTCTGAAACGCACAGCAGGTATGGTCAGATCCTTTTCTAGACATTTCCCAGCTAAATAGAGTACCTCCAAAGATGAATTAGGGGTATACTCCTCCACAGTCAGGTTGATGTAGAATATCTCTAATAACCCCTTCTTTCCTCCACCATTCCCAGACAGGAAGCTCCTAACCTCCAAAAGGAAGTCACTACTCTCTAGCAGTTGTCACTTCCAAACTGTTCCTTGTCTGTCTTCTGCCTGCTAAAATCCTTCCCCTTGAGTTCCTAGTCTGTGCCTTAAAGACAGCTTTATACTTCTCTTAAATCTTATCCTTTCTCTATCCTTTTCCCATTACATCTGAAGGTTACATAGACATGTTTAAAATGTTACATTCTCTATCAAGGATCAGGTTCATATCCCCTCTTTTGTCTTTTTGAACTATGATTAACTTTCATCTTTTCATGTTATAGTTACATATCTAGGATGGAAAATGAGGTTACATTTCTTCATTCTTTAGGCTCCCTTATGGTGGGGAGAAAGAGTAAAATAGCTTATTGGACCCTTGAAAAGAACTGATATTTATTTTTGCCTGTTTGCTTTTATGATGGGCTTCAATTCTGTTATTCTTGGGTTTTTTCCCCTTGTCCTTACAGACTTGACAACCAATCCTCTTGATGGAAAATCCCAAGGGTATATCAAACACTTCCACTTCACTTTACATACATATACATATATATATATATATGTTAATATATATCAGCTTCACGCACACACATATATCTATAATACAGTATAATACAATTTAAACTATACATTTTAAAAATATATTTTACATGTTGATAGTATTTGTAATCATTGTTTTCTGACATTTGGGAATCTGTCCAGTTGCCTTCATCCCTTTACCCAAGATGGCAAGGTGATATGAAATAGGTTATATGTGTGTTACAACACATATTTCCATGTTCATCATGTTGTGAAAGAGGACACATGATATACTAAAGAAAAATTCATGATGGAAATAAAATGAAGAGTAGAATTCAATCTATTTTCAAATTCTGTCAATTTCTTCTAAAGTGGTGGATAGCCTTTTCACAGTAAATAATTTTAGTATATAAAGTCTATAGAATCATTTTCTGGTATCTTCAGGTAAAACATATTGAAATGGCCACAGTTTTCTTTTTTAACTTTTGAATTTTTGTTTTTCTTTTAATACATTTAACTTTTTTTCCAGATTATGTCAATATAATTTCTTAATATAATTTTTTTCTTATTTTGCAATACATATTCTCCCCTTCCCTCCAACCTCTCCCACCTCACTAAGACAAGTAATATAATATAGGTTATACATTTATTATGTAATACATATTTTCTCTCAAGTGAAAGAAGACAAATATTACATGAAAGCAAAGGGTGATATGTAACGATTTTCATTTAGACTCTGATAATTTGAAGACGTCGAGTCTTTTTTTGTCCTGAGTGCCTTGGAGTAGTTCTGGACCCTTGCATTGCTGATAATAATTAAGTCATTCACAGTTGACAAGCATATATTATTGCACTTATAGTGTACAACATTCTCCTGGTTCTTCTCACTTCACTTTGTATTAGCTCACTTCCTACATGGCATTAATATTATGATGTTCTAAGCTGAAATCCTACTGGATTTACCTCCCAGAAGATTGGCTTTTCAGGAATTCCCTGCTAAACTGCCAGGAATCCTGATTCCAAGGTCTCGATGACGTGAGGACCTAGACCTCAGACCTCCACAAAGTGCATCTAACACTGAAATGGAAATACAAAACAGACAGAAATACCAAGTCCATTTCTTGGAGTCATAGGACCTAAAGAGAAGGGGAGGGGGAGAGTCCTTTCATCATCTGGTTTAATAAATGTTATCCATGTTGATGATGAATCTAACTTTCACCTCTAGAGACCATTATAAAGAGAGTGAAACTATCCCAAGATAGTCATTTTAAAAGGACACCCTGTTATGGCTATGAAGCCAAAGAAAATGAACATCTACTTTGGTGGTCACCTAAGAGAAATGTCTCATGGCATCTCTCTTTTGGTTGCATTTGTATTACTTTGTCTTTGGTACATGTCAAAACTTTGTTATGCTCAAATTCATCCTTTCATATAGATAATTTAAATGATTTAGTTATGAATCTTACCCAACCCCAACATTTTATCTTTTTTCTTTCAGGTAACCTAATGTTTTAGCCAATTTTCTTGAGATATGAATTTTGTCTTTCATAATACTCATTTTGTTAACATTTTTTCTTCTCTTTTGAAATTCCTGAAATCTCCTTTCCATTATCCTAATCCCCAACCATCTTAATTCCATTCTTGTCTCTTCCTGGCCCTCTTAGGTGAATCTTTTATTAAATATTTTGTCAGCATTAGGACTCAGTGTTGCTTTTCTTCCAATATGTGATCATCTTTAACTCATTAAGAACTTAAAGGCCAACTCTGATTTTCTAATATCTGAAAAAATGACCCTTTTGCCTTATATGGGTGGAAATCGGGCCTCTGTATCACTTCCCACATTTTCCTTACAATTCAGTGCTTTCCTATGACCCTTTCATGTACTATCTCAATCTTTTGAATATAAGCTCTTTGCAGGCAGTAAGTTTCTTACTTGGTTATATTTGTATCCCAAGCACTTAGTATGATGCCCAGGCCATATTAAGTGCTTAATGAGTTATTTCTCTTGTCTCTCCCTGTCTATCTGGCCATTGTCCTCTCTGTTTATCTGTCTGTCTTTCTGTCAATCTGCCTATCATTTTCCCATCTATATATCTGGTCATCTATCCATCCACCCATCCATCAATCTATCTATCCTATGTGACTTGCATTTTTTTGTTTTGTGTTTTAGATATCCAGAAATCCTCCATATCTTTCTTCTTTGAGAATTCTTTTGTCCAAGATTCTTTGCTTCTCAAGCTGCTCTAATATATTTTAATGGAAGTGAACACTTATTTTTTCCTTTATGCTACTTTGATTAATTTTATTTCCTGGACTTTTTCATTTTTGTTTTTTTTTGGATGATTAATGACCTCTTGAAATTCTGTTATATTTTCATTTTCTGGATTATGTCAGACAAGTTTCATTTTTGTTGACTATAAATAGGATAATATATATATATATATATATATATATTTCAAGTGTTCTACTGTACTTACTAGCTAACTATTTATTTAATTTTATTATGCCTTCCTAGCATTTTTCATTAGCTTCCTCAGGTTGCTTCCTAATATAATGATATTTGCCACCTACCCTAAGAAACATTCTTATTAGTTTTATCTCTCTTAGTTTGGTATTTATCAAGTTAACTGCCACAGCATATGCTATTTTATATAAATCTTGATTTTTAAAATCTTTTCTTTGAAATTTTGTGGGGTGATGGATTAATTTGTGATAGTTATACTCATTGCAAGCTTTGTTGATTTGTTTTGCATTTATATATTTAGTTTTATCTGCTTTTTTGATTCATATTGTCAAACTCAAAATTTCTTTTTAAATTCCAGTTTTAGTATGCTCATCTCCTTTTCTAAATAAATTGAGACTTTAATCTTGTCTTTGCAATGTGTTTCATTTTATAACTTTTAGAAGAGTTTGTATTATGTCTAAAAGTTAAACTGACTCATTTTCCTTTAATTTTCCTTCCTTTGACTTTGAAACTCAATGAAATGGTTTCTTATTCAATTGAGCCTAACATAGCTCAGATATGAAATTCTTGTTAATACTTTTCTTTCTTTTGTCTATGCTACCTTCTTGTATGAATCTGTTGTGAGTTGAATTGATAAGAATTAGTATGAAGCCCTTGCCTTTAAATGGTAAAAATATGCTGCTAGATTTGTATGTAGTGATATTATGCATATCTTCAGTTCAGTTCTTCATTTCATTCAACCTAATGACAGATCCCAAGAGTCAATTTTCCCCAGCCAGCAACCAGAATGGGAGAAGTTTCTTTTCTTTGGCTACATTCCCATATTTGGCTGCCCCTTTAAAACTATTATCTTGAGATTTACTTTTTGTAATGGTCTCAAAGGGTAAAGACAATGATCTTCTAGAATCCACAAAAAATATACACTTTATACAATGAGTTAACAATTACTTTATACAAAATACTTATATTTATCAAATATTAGTATATAAATAATATATGATACATACAAAATATAAAATATACAATTATTCAAATTATACAAATATACATATCCAAGTCCTTAAGAAAATAAGACATGAAAAGAAGAATTTGAAGTCATTAATATTCACATTAATACCATAAATTACTACAAAGAATAGAAATGCAGAGAATGTAGAGACTTCTGGGTAAGCATGTCTGCAGATTATATGTGGCTTGCTTCCCCTGCTCAAACCCAATGATACAGATGAACGCAAAATCCCCCCCAAAAAAATTCTCATAAGAACGGAGGAACTATACAGTAGGGCGAAGGACTGAAGGTATGTGGTATTTGGGAATGTTGACACTATAAGAGAATGAAAAAGCTCCCACCTAAACCTGAGCTGACCTACCTTCCCCCACATACAGAGCCAGAGTTAAATTCAGCATGTGCAAGAATCAATGAATGAGGGAGGGGCACCCCTGAAGAGAGCAAGGGGCACCTATAGATCTTGGGAGTTAACTAAGACAACTAAGGACTTAACCCTGAGAGCAGTAACACACAAAATGCTGGAAGGCTGGAGAGGGCAGACCTTGGGCTCCCCCCAGAAGATAGTGCATCTGCAGAGAATAGAGAGTTTGTCTGAGGCAAAAGTCTTGAGCATTAGATCCATACACAGAAAGCCAGTCCTCCTCACTCAGATATCTGACTGGAAAGGGAAGAAAAAACCATAGAGATGGCAAACAGTGCCCAGGAACAATACCCCAACACCAAGAAAAGCAAGAAGAAGAGGTTGACTTTGGAGAGTTTTTATGGAGGAAAAATACAGAATACAGAGGAAATACCAGAAGAGGAAACCCAAATAAATGCTCCAAAACCTTCCAAAACAAATGGAAATTGTCCACAAGCTCTCAAAGAATTTAAATCGGACCTTATCAAAAAGATGGAAGCCTTCTGGCAAGAAAAATGGGAAATAATGAAAAGGGAATACAAAAATCTGAGAGACAAGAACTCCCAATTGGAGAAACAACTGGAAGCCTCAAAAAGCAGGACAGACCAAACTGAAAAGGAAAACCAGACTTTAAAGATAAGAATCAGGCAACTGGGAGACAATGATCTTGCAAAAGAGCAAGAATTAATAAAGTAAATCAAAAGACTAAGAAATTAGAAGTAAACATAAAATATTTCACTGACAAGATGACAGACCTGGAAAACATAGGAAGGAGAGACAATCTGAGAATCACTGGTCTACCTGAAAAGCCAGAAATAAACAGAAATCTTGAAATCATAATACAAGATATCATTCAAGAAAACTGCCCTGAGGTTCTAAATAGGCAATGAAAGAGTTCATAGAACACCCTCTACACTAATTCTCCAAAAGGCAACTCTTAGGAATGTGATTGCCAAATTCCAAAGCTTTCAAGCTAAAAAAAAATTCTACAAGAAGCTAAAAAGAGACAATTTAGATACAAAGGAGTACCAATCAGGATCACACAAGACCTGGAAACTTCCACACTGAATGACTGCATGGCCTGGAACATGATATTCAGAAAGTCAAGAGAACTGGGTCTTCAACTAAGAATCACCTATCCATCAAAACTGACTATATATTTCCAGGGGAAAGTATGGGCATTCAACAAAATAGAAGATGTCCAAATATTTGTAAAGAAAAGACCAGAACTCAGGGAAAAGGGGAAAATGTTTTTTTTTCCTTTTATTCAAACTCTCTTCTATAAGGACTACATTTATATCAAATTATATATATATATATATATATACATATATATATATATATTAATATGTGGGGGAAATGTAATGTGTAACTCTCAAAAATTGTATGCGTTATTAGAGTAATTAGAAGAATCACTCATAGGGAAAGATTGGGGCATTAAGATGATATGGAGAAAGGGGGGAAAAGAAAGAAAAAGGAAGGGGGTAATCATTGATGGTACAAAGATATACTTGAAGAAATAGAAATGAATAAAATACAATAATCTTTCTCACACAAAGATACACATGGGAAGGGGAGGGGAAGAATTCTCTTATAAGAAGGAGAGGAAGAGAGTGTTAATTGGTATTATTTAAACCTTACTCACAGTGAAATCAACTCTGAGAGTGAAGAGCATCTAGATCCATTGGGATCCTGAATTCTATATTATCCAACAAGGGAAAATTATGGGGGGCAGCAGGGCGGGAGTATAAAAAGGGAGGGAAGGAGAGGGGGGGAGGGAAATTAACAGACACTAAAAAAAAGAAGGGTACAAAAAGTGAGGGGCTAGAAAGGGAAATGTATCAAGGGAGTGGACTAGGGGGACTGATTTAAAGTAAATCAATGGTTTAAAAGGTTTTATGGAATACTATTGTGCTAAAAGGAATAATAAAGTGGAGGAGTTCCATGGAGACTGGAACAACCTCCAGGAAGTGATGCAGAGCGAGAGGAGCAGAACCAGGAGAACATTGTACACAGAGACTAATACACTGTGGTATAATCGAACATAATGGATGTCTCCATTAATGGCGGTGTAATGTCCCTGAACAATTTGCAGGGATCCAGGAGAAAAAAACACTATTCATAAGCAAAGGATAAACTATGGGAGTGGAAACACCGAGGAAAAGCAACTGCCTGAACACAGCGGTTGAGGGGACATGACAGAGGAGAGACTCTAAATGAACACTCTAATGCAAATATTATCAACAAAGCAATGGGTTCAAATCAAGAAAACATCTAATGCCCAGTGGATTTACACGTCGGCTATGGGGGGTGGGGGGGAGGAAAAGAAAATGATCTATGTCTTTAACGAATAATGCTTGGAAATGATCAAATAAAATATATTAAAAAAAAGGTTTTAGCAAAAGAAGAAAGGTCAGAATTTGAAGAGGATAACAAAATGCCAGGGAATTTACAAGTGACAATCATAACTTTGAATGTGAATGGTATGAACTCACCCATAAAACGTAGATGAATAGCAGAGTGGATTAGAATCCCAAACCCTACCATATGTTGTCTTCAAGAAACACATATGAGGTGGGTTGATACTCACAAGGTTAGATTTAAAGGATGGAGTAAGACCTTTTAGGCCTCTACTGATAGAAAGAAGGCAGGAGTTGCAATCATGATATCTGACAAAATGTAAAAATGGACTGGAATCCAGGACTTCAATCCCCACAAGCCTTTCCTCCACTTCCCTAGAATGCTTTGTAATCTCACCTGGGCCGAGATCGAGAAGGTATTTAACCTGATTGCAAAGGTTTTGGGGTCTCTTTTGGACTTCCGTTTTTGGGCAGACGTGGCTCTTTTCAAAATGTAGGTGAGGTTGTGTCTAGGCTTCTCTGTGGCCTGGACACGTGTTTTCTTATCCTGTATTTTCTTTAATCCTTAACTTTTAATAAACCTCATAAATATAATACTCCTTGTAGAGAGAAACTAATTTCTACCTGCCTCAGTTTCCCCTAAATTTTAACTGTTACAAAAACCGAAGCAAAAATAGACCTGATCAAAAGGGATAGGGAAGGTAAATACATACTGATAAAAGGGAGTATAGACAATGAGGAAATATCACTAATCAACATGTATGCACCAAATGATATGTCAACCAAATTTCTAATAGAGAAACTAGGATAATTGAAGGAGGAAATAGATAGTGAAATTATATTAGTGGGAGACCTGAACCTACCACTATCAAATTTAGATAAATCAAATAAAAAAATAAATAAGAAAGAAGTAAAAGATGTGAATGAAATCTTAGAAAGATTAGAGTTAATAGATATATGGAGAAAAATAAATAGGGACAAAAAGCAATACACCTTCTTTTTAGCAGCACATGGCACATTCACAAAGATTGACCATACACTAGGTCATAAAAACATGGCATACAAATGCAGAAAAGCAGAAATAATAAATGCAAACTTTTCAGATCATAAGGCAATAAAAATAATTATCAGTAACGGTACATGGAGAGCCAAATAAAAATTAATAGGAAATTAAATAATATGATAATCCAAAATAGGTTAGTTAGAGAACAAATCATAGAAACAATTAATAATTTCATTGAAGACAATGACAATGGTGAGACATTCTTTCAAACCATATGGGATGCAGTTAAATAGTACTCAGAGGGAAATTCATATCCTTGAGTGCATATATTAACAAATTGAGGAGGGCAGAGATCAATGAATTGGACATACAAATCAAAAAACTTGAAAGTGAACAAATTAAAACCCCCTAGAAGAAAACCAAATAGGAGATCGTAAAAATTAATGGAGAAATTAATAAAATCAAAAGTGATAGAATTATTGAACTAATAAATAAGTCCAGAAGCTGGTACTTTGAAAAAACAAACAAAATAGGCAATGTACTGGTGAATGTAATTTAAAAAGGGAAAGAAGAAAAGCAAATTAATAGTATTAAAATGAAAAGAGGGACCTCACCTCCAATAAAGAGGAAATTAAGACAATCATTAAAAACTACTTTGCCCAATTATATGGCAATAAATATGCCAATCTAGGCGATATGGATGAATATTTACAAAAATATAAATTGCCTAGACTAACAAGAAGAAATAGAATTCTTAATTTATCCCATATCAGAAAAAGAAATCCAACAGTCCATCAAAGAACTGCCTAGGAAAAAAATCCCCAGGGCCTGGTGGATTCACCAGTGAATTCTATCAAAAATTCAAAGAACAGCTAAACCCAATACTATACAAACTATTTGACATAATAAGCAAAGAGGGAGTTCTAACAAATTCCTTTTATGATACAAATATGGTACTGATTCCAAAGCCAGGTAGGTAAAAAACAGAGAAAGGAAACTACAGACCAATCTCCTTAATGAACATAGATTCAAAAATCTTAAACAGGATACTAGCAAAAAGACTCCAGCAAGTGATCAGGAGGGTCATTCACTATGATCAAGTAGGATTTATACCAGGAATGCAACTATGGTTCAATATTAGGAAAACTATCCACATAATTGACCATCTCAACATGCAAACCAACAAAAATCACATGATTATCTCAATAGATACAGAAAAAGCCTTTTATAAAATACAATACCCATTCCTATTAAAAACACTAGAAAGCATAGGAATAGGTCTTTCCTAAAAATAATAAACAATATTTATCTAATACTATCAGCCAACATTATATGAAATGGGGATAAACTGGAAGCCTTCCCAATAAGATCAGGAGTGAAATAAGGATGCCAATTATCACCACTATTATTTAACATTGTACTAGAAACACTAAAAGTAGCAATTAGAGAAGAAAAAGGAATCGAAGGTTTTTAAATTGGAAATGAGGAGACCAAGCTATCACTCTTTGAGGATGATATAATGTTCTACTTAAAAAATTCTAGGGAATCAACTAAAAAGCTAGTGGAAATAATCAACAACTTTAGCAAAGTAGCAGGATACAAAATAACCCCACATAAGTCATCAGCATTTCTATATATCTCCAACACATCACAGCAGCAGGAAATAGAAAGAAATCCCATTTAAAATCTCCTTAGACAATTTAAAATCCTTAGGAATCTACCTGCTGAGACAAACACAGGAACTAGATGAACACAACTACAAAATACTCTCTACACAACTAAAACTAGATCTGAGCAATTGGAAAAACATTAACTGCTCATGGGTGGGATGAGCTAACATAATAAAAATGACCATCCTACCCAAACTTATCTTTTTATTTCATGCCATACCCATCAAATTTCCAAAAAAACTTTATAGATTTAGAAAAAAAAACATAACAAAGTTCATTTGGAAGAACAAAAGATAAAGGATATCCAGGGAAATAATGAAAAAAGAAATGCAAAGGAAGGCGGCCTTGCAATCCCAGATCTCAAATTATCCTATAAAGCAGTGGTCATCAAAACAATTTGGTACTGGCTAAGAGACAGAAAGGAGAATCAGTGGAATAGACTTGGGGTATGGGACCTCAGCAAAACAGTCTATGACAAATCTAAAGACCCCAGCTTTTGAGACAAAAATCCACTATTTGATAAAAATTGCTGGGATAATTGGAAGATAGTGTGGGAGAGATTATGCTTGGATCAACACCTCACACCCTACACCAAGATAAACTCATAATGGGTGAATCTGAACATAAAGAAGGAACCTATAAGTAAATTAGGTGAACACAGACTAGTATATATGTCAAACCTTTGGGAGGGGAATAATTTTAAAACCAAGCAAGACTTAGGAAGAGTCACAAAATGTAAAATAAATAATTTTGACTACATCAAATTAAAAAGTTTCTGTACAAGCAAAACCAATGTAACCAAAATCAGAAGGGAAATAACAAACTGGAAAATAATCTTCATAAACCAACTCTGACAACAGTCTAATTACTCAAATTTATAAAGAGCTAAACCAATTGTACAAAAATTCAAGCCATTCTCCAATGGATAAATGGGCAAGGGACATGAATAGGGAATTTTCAGTTAAAGAAATCAAAACTATTAATAAGCACATTAAAAAATGTTCTAAATCTCTTATAATCAAAGAGATACAAATCAAAACAACTATGAGGTATCACCTCACACCTAGCAGATTGACTAACATGACATCAGAGGGAAGTAATGAATGCTGAAGGGGATGTGGCAAAGTGGGGACATTGCTGGTGGAGTTGTGAATTGATCTAAACATTCTGGAGGGCAATCTGGAACTATGCCCAAAGGGCGATAAAAGACTGTCTGCCCTTTGATCCAGCCATGGTACTGCTGGGATTGTACCCCAAAGAGATAATAAGTAAAAGTCTTGTACAAGAATATTCATAGCTGCGCTCTTTGTGGTGGCCAAAAATTGGAAAATGAGGGGATGCCCTTCAATTGGGGAATGGCTGAACAAATTTTGGTATATGTTGGTGATCGAATACTATTGTGCTAAAAGGTACAATAAAGTGGAGCAATTCCATGGGGACTGGAATGACCTCCAGGAATTGATGCAGAGTGATAGAAGCAGAACCAGGAGAACATTGTACACAGAGACTGATACATTGTGGTGCAATAGAAAGTAATGGACTCCTCTATTGGTGGTAATGCAATGATCCTGAACAACCTACAGGGGTACAGGAGAAAAAACACTATCCGCATCCAGAGGAAAAACTGTGGGAATAAAAACATTAAAGAAAAACTACTTCTTAATGACATGGGTCGAGGGGGATATGAATGGGGAAATAGATTCCAAATGAACATCCTATTGCAGATACTAAAAAAAAGAGGTTGATCAAGAACACAGGTGATACCCAGTCAAACTTTGCATTGGCTATGGGAGAGATAGGGGAGGGGAGGGAGGGAAATAAAATGATTTTTGTAACCAAAGATCAATGTTTGAAATTAAAAATATAAAAAAATTAAAAAGAATAGAAATGCAAATTAAAAATAACTTCAAGGTTTCACTTAACATCCATAAAATTGGAAAGATGATAAAAATATATGTTGTTTAGGTGTAAATGAGAAGAGCACACTAACATATATATATATACATATATATGTATATGTATATAGTGAAACTATGAATTAGTCCAGCCATACTGACAAATATGGAATTATGAGAAAAATGACTAAAATATCTATATTTTTGAAGTAAGGTTGCTACTTCATATTATCCAAATGACTGTTTGGGAATCTCAGTGATTAGGAGGATGTTGGTGTTCTTGAGAGTGATAGGGAAATTAGAAAAAAATGGAAAACAATGATTTCAATTAATAATGGTTAAGAATTGGATAAGTATTCTCATTCTAATTATAAATTTCAAAAATTCCACCATTATTCTTTCAGTGCAAAAGCATAAGACAGTATCAGGGTGCCAGGAAACAGCATTTGTAGGTACTCACATTTAGTGACAAATGTTGCCCTGTGTATTTAGCTATGGGATCCAGGCCATTAGTATTTTTATATACCTCAATTCGGTTGATGACAGAAAAAATAAGATTATCTGTATGACTAGCTAGCTAGCTATCTGTCATCTAGCCATATAAATATGTAGATGTGTAAAAACTAGGTAGTATTTTCTGATAATATCGAATTGTCCAAAAATTGGATCAATTGCATTAATGGGAAATAAGGACTAGACAACTAGACAACTACTTGTTGGGACTGCAATAGAAAACATTTGTCATGAAAGTAATTGGCTAACGTGGCTGCTCTTCCATGAAACTCTCTTATTTCCTTAGTTGTAATAGGAGCTCAGAATTTGAGTTTGAAGAGACTTCAGACATCCTCTAATTCTACCTTCTTATTATACAGTGGAGGAAACTAAAGTAGAGAGAGATTGAATGACTTGTCCATGGACACATAAGTAATAAGGTTCAGAAATAAGATTTCAATAGTAGTCTTTTGATTCCAAATTCCATTCACTTTCTTCCATTTCACACTGCCTCCCCAAGTCTTCAATGCTTTCTCCCTCTGCATGTTGCCTGTAAGAGATACATCCTTCATTAAAGATAAGTTCCTTGGGGACACAGTTTGTTTCTTTTTTGTATTTGTTTTCCTAGCATTTGATTATAGAATGTACTTATTAAATGCTTTTGAACTGAAAGTTAATTTTCATTTCCCCATTAGTTTCCCCATTCCTACAACATACTTATTCTTGACATGTAACTGATGTAATGAGATATCATACCTTTCAGCTCTTGTGCTTATTTCCATGTACATCCCCCTAGAGCAGTGGTTCTCAAGCTTTCTAAAGCCGTGACCCCACAATACAGTTCCACATGTTGCAGTGACCCCAAACCAAAAAATTACTTTGGTGGCTACTTCAAAACTGTAATTTTGCTACAGTTATGATTCAGAATGTAAATATCTGATATGCATTATGTATTCTCATTGCTACAAATTGAGAGGTTGAGAACCACTGCTCTACAGCTACATGCTTCCAACCACCTGTCTTCACTTTTATGGCCTCACCATCTACACCTTTAAGCATATAGAAGCCTAAATATTAGAATAAGAAATTAGCATTAGAGAGCAAGTGTCCTAATTAATGCCATCTTATCTCTTTATCCCCTACAGGGTCTCCAGTTCTGAACTGTCTAAATTAACTTTGGACTACTCTATTAAATAACTTTTTTTAACAGCAGCATTCTGTTCATTCTCTGTCTTTTCTGACTTCTTTTTTTTTTAATATTATTTTATTTGGTCGTTTTCATACATTATTCACTGGAAACAAAGATCGTTTTCTTTTCCTCCCCTCCCCTTCCCCCCCCCCCCCTTTCCCTCTCCCATAGCCGACGCATGATTCCACTGGTTATCACATGTGTTCTTGACTCGAACCCATTTCCCTGTTGTTGGAGTTTGCATTATAGTGTTCATTTAGAGTCTCTCCTCAGTCTTATCTCCTCCAACCCTGTAGTCAAGCAGTTGCTTTTCAGCGGTGTTTTTACTCCCACAGTTTATCCTCTGCTTGTGGGTAGTATTTTTTTTTTAGATCCCTGCGGATTGTTCAGGGAAATTGCATTGATACTAATAGCTATGTTCCCACTGTTTTCTTATCTGTTCTATTGTGTGTATGTGTGTGTGCGTGCGTGCGTATGTGTTTCTGGCATGCTTTGACACTGAACATCCATGCTTTTATCGTATGCTGTTCTCCCATTTCTTTACTGAATCCTGTGACATATTAAATATTCATATTTGTGTCTCTCCTACTTTCTAATTATCCTGGTAGGTTTCAATTTTTCTTTGCCATCTGACCATGAAACTTTAGACTGTTACACCAAGTCCTAGCTCATTTCTGATTCTTTTGACTTTGTGTTCACCTTAAAACTGACCTCTCTATATATTTATATCTTCACCTTAATCATTGTTTTATATATATAATATCTATAATCTATATAATTATATACTATTTAAAAGTAAATAATCCATAATCTATATATAAGCTTATCTATAATACATAAAACATGCTTATATACATATATATCCACAGAAATATGTATATGTGTATATATATCTTTAATATATATTAGTACTCTAATTCATCTCACTGATTTAAATATATATTCCTTTGGTGCAATCAATTCTTGCCTCCTTATCTTTTAATTTTTTAATGTTAATATCCCCTAATAGATCCTCTATCTTTTCTTCCAAAAATATTTTCCCAATTACACGTAAAAACAATTTTTTAAAATCATTTAAAAATTGAATTCCAAATTCTTTCCCTCCTTTCCTCTCCCATGCTCCCTTATTTTATATAGGTTAAACATGTATAATCATGTAAAACATATTAATGTATTGATCATGTTGTGAAAGAGGAAACATATTTAGAAATATAAAACCTGAATAAAATTAAGCAAATTTATTATGTTTCAATCTGCATTCACTTTCCATCAGTTCTGTCTTTAGAATTAGATAATATTTTTCATTTTGAATCTTTTGGAATTTTTTGATAGTTGTATTTCTATGAATAGCTCAGTCATTCATGCTAATCATTTCTAATAGCACAATATTGTTCCATTAATATCATATTCCAATACTTGTTTAGCCATTCCTTAATTGATGGGTGTTCTATCAGTTTCCAATTCTTTGCCACATCACAAAGAGCTACTATAAGTATTTCTGCACAAATAGATCATTTTTCTTCTTTTTTAAAAAATCTCTTTTTAATACACACCTACTATTGGTATTCAACAGTTTTTATGGTCCATGGGACATAATTCCAAATTGCTCTTCAGAATGGTTTGATAACTTCACAATTCCACTAAGTATGCATTATTATTTCAATTTTCTCATATCCCTTCCAACATTTATTAGTTTCCTTTTCTTTCTAACAGATGATTTTAACATTGTATTGGAAGAAGTCCTATAGATTAAACAATATTTTGTGCATATATATGTAGCATTAAACTTATTAAATGCCGCATTAGCCCTCAACATGAATAATTACCTCATTTTCTAATGTGGAGATTGGATTTGGCTATCTCCTGATTATAACAATGAAGGTACTTAGCTCTTCCTTGACAGTGAAGCTAAAATTATAATCCTAGGTCTATTTTTAGATTTTAATCCCCAAAGTGTTAACTCAGTATTTAAATTAGATCTACTCATTTTAACCACAAGAAGGTGTGAGCTAACCACAAAAAGGTGTGAACACCCATTTCATACATTGAGTAGGAGATCTATGACCCACATGTATATAGGAAACAGGCACACATGTATCAATCAATCGATCAAGAATGAAGAAGAGTCACTCTGAGGAGAGACTGGAAGACGACACTTAAGGAAAGACTGGAAGACAGACACTCAGACTTGGAGTGAAGACACTTGGAATTGGGTCTTGAGTTGAGAGCATTAAAGAAGAATTTAAAATTTAAAAATCTCTCTGCTGCTCAGGGATTCTCTTAAAACTCTGAGGTGAAGTCTATTGCTAGCCTCTCTCTTAGGACCCTAATCAGCAGAGTAGGTAGGAGTTACTATCCCCAAAGCTGCATATGGGTGACATAATCTTCACACTAATCATACATTTGCTAGATGATATTTCTTGTTCTCATCACTTTACAAAAATGGAAAGATTCTTCTGTCTACTATAATATAGAAGTTTGAAGGTTGTAGTATTATCTTCTGGTTCCATTTCTTTAGCAAGCCTTTGTATTCTAAATCCTTTAAAAAAAGATAAAATAATAACCCTCCTCCTGACCCAGGAACTGTAATCCTTTATCTTTCTCTTTTCTTTATATAGACTCATAGGAAAAGTTGTGGCCTCTCATTACTTTTCTGCTTCTGCTTCATTTTTCCTCTCTTTACCCTACCTTGTGCTTCCAAATATGTAAACTTTATCCTTCAAATCTACCACTCAACTGAAACTTTTCTCTACAATGATAATTATCTCTTAAATCTCTTGATAAATCTTTTTTTCTTGGTCATCAACATTTTTTAATATTATGATGTTTAACAATATTGACTAATCCTTTGTTCTGGAAATTCTCTCCTCTTCGTTTTCTATTTTATTGATATATGCAATATATATATATATGTATATATATATATATATAAATTTCCTCTAATTACTATTTTCCTTTATCTCATGAGTTTTTGGTATGTGTCTCATTAATATAATTTTCTTTAATAAATTTATTTAGTGTTTGTATGCCTTATTCTTTGATCTACATATTTTTTAAGATTAAGTTATTTATGGGAAGCTGGATGGCTAAGGGAATAGATAACTAGACCTCAAATTGGAAGGTCTTTGGTTCAAATCTGTCCTAAAATATTTCATAGCTATCTGACCTTGGGTCAGTTAGTTAATCCTTACCTGGCCATTAACACTCTTCTGCCTTAGAACCAATACGCAATAATGATTCTAAGTGGGAGGGGAAGGTATTTTTAAAATAGTTATTTTGTAGTCAAATTTTTTATTGTTTCCATGGTTTCCTATTAAATAAATTTTATTGTATTATGATATGAAAATGATACATTTAATATTTCTGCTTCTCTGAATATGATTATAAAGTTTTTGTGCTTTAATATGTAACTATTTTTGTAAAAGTACCATGCACTTTTGAGCAAAAAGTATGTTCCTTTCTATCCCCAATAAATTCCCTCCAGTTAGCTATTATATCTTGCTTATCTAAGATTTTATTTATCACCTTGACTTCTTTCTTATTTATTTTAGGTGGATTTATCCAGTTCTGAGAAGGGAAGTTTAAAATTTCCCACTATTAAAATTTTGTTATCTATTTCCACCTGTAACTCCTTTAGCTTTTCCTTTAAAAATATAGATGCTATAGCATTTCATGCATATAGATTTATCATTGATAATGTTTCATTGTTTTTGGTACCTTTTAACATGATATAATTTCCAAGTTTATGCCTTTCAATTAGATTATTTTAGCCTTAAATTTTTTGGAGAATGTTATTGCTATCCCTTTTTTATCATTTGAAGTTAAAATATTTTATTCTATCTGTCTATTTTGCTGTATGTGTACCTCTCATTTATAAATGTGTTTCTTGTAAGCAACTTATGGTTTGGTTTTGTTTTTTTATCCATTCTACTGTTTCCATTTTATGGGTGAATTCATTACATTCACCTTCAACATTGTAATTAATAGTTTTATATTTCCCTCTATATTATTTTCCTCATGCTTTTTTTCTTCTTTAACTGTTTTTTATCATATCCCTCCTCAGAAATCTAATTTTCTTCTCACCACTAGCTCCCCATTCCCATCCTTTCTTCAAGTCTTCCCTTATTTTCCTCTCCTGCTCTTCTAAATGTCTAAGGTTCCTCTCTTATCTCCTCCCCTTATCCTCCTAGTTGTTAATCTATGTATGTATCAGTGAGTATCTCCTCTCCCTTACCATATTATCTTCTCTATTAGTCGCTCCTTAATCTTATACCCTTGCCCTCTTTTTCTTAATCCATATTATTGTCTAAAATGTCCTCTTTTAATATTTTTCTCTTGCCTTCCAATTCCTTATGAGTTAAGAAAATATATTATCCTTCAATATGTATGTATTATTCTATGTTTTACCCAAATGAGATGAGAAAATGGTAATAATATTATTAGCCATTCAACAATTCCTTCCCTTAACTGCAAAATTCATTCATTCATTCAAGCCTCCTTTATATGAAATAATTATTCCATTTTATCCATTCCCATTCAAACATTATTATCATTTGATTCATTCCAATATATTCAATTTGACCTCAGGGCTTCTTTTCTCTGTATAGATGCTCACACAAACTACTGAATTAATGAAATAATTCTTAAACCTTAAATATAGCATCTCCCATTTGTGAAATAAACATTCTGACCTTATTAAATACTTTCATGTTTTCTTCTTATGTTTCTTCTCAATCTTGTGGATCACATTTTTTCATTAAATTCTCTTCTTTTCTTCAAGAATTTAAAAAAATATTTGCCTCTGTGATATATCTTTTTTTTCTTCTTCTATGGTTTCTGTACACAGCTTTGGATATATTTTTCTTGGTTTTAAACCCAGCTTCTTTGCACTTAGATATACCATATTCCATGACTTTCATCTTTTTAATATACTAACGGCTAAATTTTATATTAACCTAATTGTAGCTCCAAAGTATATAAACTGTTTCTTTCCAGTAGCTAGTAGTATTTTTTCCTTAACCTGGGAGGAAAAAAACTTACTCATAATATTCTCGTGTTTTTTTTTTTCCTGTTGGGATCTCTTAAAGATGGTGATAGATAAAATCTTTTAAGGTCTATTTTATCTTCTATTTCTATTTCAGTGCAAATTTCTTGAATAATTTCTTGAAGTATAACATTTAAAAGCTCTTTTTAAATCAAAAGTTTAATGTAGACCAAGAATTTTTAAATTGCTTCTTCCCAACATTTTCCAGGTCAATTGCTTTTGTAAATAAGATGTTGTAATTTGTTTTACTTAGCTTTATTATTTCTTCTCTTAAAAATTAGATTCCCTTTGCTCAATTCAAATTTAATAAATTATTTTCTTCCATACATTTTTTGAATATCTTTTCCCAAATGACTAAACTTTCTTTCATAATTTAATGATCAGAGGCTATGCATTAACCTTTAATCACATGAATTCTCTAAGTTTCAGCTTACTTACTGTCCCCAGACTAGGGACTTTCTATCCCCAGAGATCGTATATGTATATGGATAGTATGCTCCAAAACTTGGGAGGGATTGTTACAGAAATCTAACTTTCATATATTTATTTAGCAAATATTTCTTTGCAAAGTTAATTGATTAAAATTGGTCGATTGATAATGGGAAGCTCATCAGATGGAGCCTTCTGAGTGTTAATAATAGAAATCAAGTCCTTCTGGAAGTCCCCTGAATTTTTAAGGAATTAATAGTTATAGGTCTCTTTGATATCCAACTGTCAAATATGAGTGGGAGGTAGGAAAAAAGCCCCAGAGCATGTCCTACAGGAGAAAAAAAGCTGATATAGCAAATTGCCTGAAATAGCATTAAAAATATAACTTCAGAATATGAAGTTTATCCTACCATCTTTTACATCTTATCTGGAATGCAAGGTGAAACTAACTATCTAACATTACTATAACAGTTTCCAAAACATAGTGGGAGATCAGGAACACTGTAGGAAAATAAACAGAGCTTAAGTAAAAGTTATTCATTTAAGAAGCAGTTACTAAGTGCCTTCTTCATGCCAGTCATTGATCTGAGGACTTGATTCATGAAGACAAAAATAAAACCTTCTGCTGGGGGAAAATAAGAGTTCATATAAGAATTAACACAAAATATATACAAAATTATTCAGGGGAAGACAATAACAATAAGTGATTTTTATAAATATACTCTTAAAATGATGCAGCCACATTATGAAGAGTGAAACAAGCAGAACCAAAAAAAATTACATACAGCAACATCAGTATTGTGAAGAATAACATGTGTATGTCCACCTCCAGAGAAAGAACTGATAAATGTAATTGACATTGTTGTTTATGCATATATAATGCTTTTTGTCAAATTCAGCTTTCTTTCCCTAAATTAGGGAAAGGAAGGATGGAGTGAGTAAACTGAATATTTTAATATAACAAACAACAAATAAATTGAATTTTTTTTAAAAAGCACATTAATGACAAAGACATTGCCTATGAGGCAGTGTAGTTTAGGAAAAAAGTTTTTTAAAATCTATATCTATATATCATATAAGCATAAAGTTAATCATACGAAATTATCTTTAAAATGTTTTATAACAATGTAATTTACCATCATATTTTGTAATAGAGCCATGGACATATGTGAATTAAATATCTAGGGGACCCCAATATGATGGGCACCATAAAGTCATGTGTTTTAATTTGCCATCATGGCAATTTTCATCATGGCAATATGTCTGACAGAAGTCAAGGGATGCAACATGTGGGGACTGAAGTAAAATCCTGACCAATGAGAGAAAATCTGGGTAGATGGAATTAAAAATGAGGTTTAAAAGGCCAGTGAGACAAGCAGCAGACCCTTTATCATTTCTTCTTGTGGGACCATCACTACCCCCCCCACCTCTCTCTCATTAATTTATGTTTTCTACTTTATAAGTCACTTGGTTATTGATATATATTGCTTCTAATTTCTTTTATCTCTTCTGTTCTGTTGATCCACCCCTTATATAACTATATATGTAGATGTGTGTGTGTGTGTGTGTGTTTGTGTGTGTGTGTGTGTGTATAATTTACTAGAAAAAATTCCCTTATTTGAAAAAACTGTTGGGAAACCTGGAGAGCAGTCTTGAAGAAATTGGGCTTAATCCAAGAATTTTTAGCATATTTTACAGCACATTTTAAATGGATAAATGACTTCAATATAAAAGATCATACTATTAAGACTAGAAGAGAAACAAATCATATACTTCTCCTAGCTTGAGGTAAAAAAAATGAATTTTTAACCATAGAAAAAATAAAGGTAATTACAAAAAATAGATATGTATGTCTATATACATACATACACACATATTTGTGTGTTGTAAGAATTGGAATAATATTTCTACCCAGATATATATTTTATAAAGTTTATTGGAAAGGGTAGACAACTATTCCTCTAAGTAACCTGACCTCATGGTGCATAGCCTGCATGTCTCTTCTCTCCTTCCTCCCCTCTCCTGCCTACTCTGTTCTCTTCTTGATTCTCCCATGATTCTCTCTTGATTCTCCCTCAGAAGCCCCAAACCTTGACCTTTATTGACACACAGTACTTAGAGGGACACAAAACTGATGCAACTGTGTTATCTCAGGAATGTTTCATAGACAGGTAAAGCTCCTCAGGAGGGGAAGAGGATAAACTTCTTTGACATCATCCTCCCTGTTATGCTTTGGGAGACCCGTCTATCCAATGGATCATTTAAATATAACTATCTTATACTCTAAATACCTTCTAAGTAAAAGTACATGCAATATTGCATTTTTCTAAGAGGAAGTTATAATAGTTAGAGATTAGAGTAAAATACAAAAAACTGATTGCTAGATACATTGACAAAATGCCAATTAGGGGGCAGTTCCTTTGGCATAAGAGTTTACATTCAGAACAAGTATGTTCAATCCCACTTCAATTTAGTTCTTTATATCCCAAAGTTCATTCTGGATCTTTTGATGCAGTGTGTAGCTTCTTCAGGTGCTAATGTAACCTCAGCATTATAAAGACAAAAAGAAATTGATATAAGTTTTTATAAAATTATTATGATGTTACAGAAAAATATGACTGACCTAATGAATGAAGTAGAATATTTGTCATTAAAAACATGCATGAAATGTGATTGCAGATATACTGCATCTTGCTTACTACCCATAACAGTAAATAATGATACAGAAACATTGGAAAAAATTAAATTACAATTACAGGGATTATGGGACCATGAAAACATCACCAAAGACCTTAATGATTTGGGTTTATTAATTCAGAATATTGATTCATCCTTACAGGAGGATCTCTAACCACAACATATTGCATATTCTTTGTATAATTGGATTGAAACAAGAAAAGAATTGTTCTCCTCCTTATTTATGATATTACTCTTTTTGTAGTTGGTGCACTTGTGATTTTGTTTATCTGCTTATGCTTGCCTTGTTTACTAAAAGCTTTAATTACTAGTTTTGCTGTATTGCAAAAAAACTATTAATCGGATCCAATACCAAAATAGGATGCCTTAAACAAAAAGGGGGAATGGTACTGAACCTTCCATGAACCCATGAGAAAGAGTTCCTCTTCCAAGGTGTTTGTGACATACTATTCCTGCTGAGTACGCAAAAATATAGACTTCTCAGTTCAAGGCTGCATTAACAATTCCAAAAACTCCTAAGAACTGGACAACTCCCCTGTTCACATTCTTGGGATGATTGGGGAGGATAGATTGTTTCTTTCGAGGATAGCTTTAAAACCTGTGTAGCTGCACACAATAAACATTCATTATCCCTGCTTTGATAATGTTCCAGTCTTTCTTTACTATAACTCCATAGCCATCCCCGGCATTCAGGCATCTTTATGGCACCTTCTCCAAAAGGATCCACTTTCTTGATTTTGGATGTTTGCAAGTTTCTTTTACTGAAATTTCTCCAAAAAATTTAAGCCTTGCATTTTTTAGGATAATTACACAATCCCCTCTCAGGAGGATGTTGACCAACACTAGAATCACACTGGGATACATGACTGAGTTATGAGGTATATGTAAAAATTGTCAAAAGAAAAAACAAAACAAACCACCCCAAAAAATCTCAAATAAAATTTAAAAATAATGAAATTCTGTATAAAAATAAGAAATACAGAAATGATAAAAAAATATAAAATCTTATGCATATAAAATTCTGAGTAAAACAAATATTAAACCTGTAACAGGTTCTTGAATTACAGCAAGGGCCAATTAAAGTGACTTATGTCTCACAAAACTGTAGGACAACAGCAGCAATACAGCATTTTACCCATTTACATCCAGGATTACAGAGAATTGCCAAACTATAAGAGACAAAGGACTAAGTTTCAGCAGCAAATGGGAAAAATCATTCCCTGGACTGATTTTACTGTCACTCTCAGAGAGAGGGGGAGCCAGGATGATAGCCAGCCTCAGGCAATTGCATTTGGACTGTGGTTCAAGGGAGTCCTGCATCTTAATATATGTCAAGCAGTGCAACCTCAATTCTCACACTAGGTTCAAATCCTTTCATATTGGCATAGAAGTTCAACAATCCTCCCTGGATTGGATTTTGGTCTGTTTTGACCTTGTGCTACTTGGCACTGTATAGTGACTTTTTGTTTCCTTCTCCTAGAATCAGACATAATCATTAAACGAAGTCCCATAATATTTATCAATAAATGGCAGGTTCCCATAGTCAAAAGCCTTTGAGTATGCATAATACTAGGGTTAATAGATACTATAAACTTATAGTGTAAACTTTATTCTTCAAGTAAAAAAAGAAAACATTAATATTGATTTAATGTACTTCAAGTATCACCAAGGTTAGGAAAAAAGAAAAAAAAATCCTATGACAAACATAAAGAGAAAAAAATTAAAAATCATAATTTCACAGTTCATATTCCATGTCACAGGGTGTTAGCCAAGCAGAGGCCCAAAACAAAAGGTGCTCACTCAAAAACGAAATTTATGTCACTCTTAACTTGGCTAGCCAATCTTTCAACCTTGGATGAGATATTTTTAATGAAGTCTATCACTGTCATCATTCTAAAATTTGGCAAGAGAGCCCAGAAAAAACCTCTGTCCTGTTGATAAAGAGGCTACTGAATTTGGTCTTGACCTCTTGGGTCTAGAATGCCACCCTGAGCCTAGAATTTCAGCTGTTGATTTGTCTATATACCCAGTATTGTGATCAAGCATGGATACAGGTGGAATAACATATACTAAACCACAAGTACCATACCAACCTGATGGAAGGGTAGAGTAAGATGAGGAGTTACAAATATAGAACTGTACAGGGGTGACCAAACCCCAGGGAAAATCCTCCCTTCTCCAGGATGAGATTGTAGTAGTTGTAAAAGGCATGTACTTAATCATCTCGTCCATTTCATTTTTAAGCTGTACTCTAGCACAGACAAATGTGGAGGTAGGGAAAGCAATAGTATGTTTGCACTGTGCCTTGTCTCCCATGTAATTACTACTACTTACTGGACCCTTACCTCTTCTTAGACACAAGTCAAAGGTGGGCATATGATCAGTCATAGGTAGTGGTGTTCCTAGATATCTGAAAATTACTTCTGATAACCAACTAAAATCAACTGAGATTTTTAGCTCATCAATTTTTTCAAAAGTCACTGATACAGGATGCAACCATTTCAATGTGGTCCACTCAGATTATTAATGTGACAATTAACCAAAGTAAAAGGAGCAAAAGGTCATTTAAACAATGTTACCTCGTTGTGTGGCAAACTGTGGTAGTGTCTCATTAGTGTGGACTGGAGTTGTTGCCCATTACAAAATAGAGTGCCAATGCATCTGGTGACACACCCAGCACCTGTGAGGACCAATGAAATTTCCCTGGAAAATTGTTTTTCCAACTTGTCTATGGACATTTATAATGGTATTATCATCAGTCCAGTCATGGGGGAGGGTACAAATAAAGACAGTGTAACAAACAGGATACATAGCTAATAGCCAAAATACAGTAATTGAGGGTGACATAGTAACATGAAATATGATATAATAGATTGATATGTGAATACAGAAACAAAATCATATCTTAAAACAATTAGGAATTACAAGAAATGTGACAAGATGCAATCAGTCAATATCAACAGAAGGTCCCCATTTTACATGGGAGTAATGTATACAGGAGTCATTTTTTCCAATTTGGATAGCTGTAGGAGTGGATAACAATACTTAGAATGGACCTTCCCATGCAGGCTAAGTCACTCCAGCATGCTGGAAGTTCTTTACGTATACTTTGTCTCCTGGGTCATGGAGCGAGAAGTCTAGAGGTCCTCCTTGTACCACAGTTCTAGATTCATGTCATTCTCACAACCTGACCTGCAAATCCTATAAATAAGAAGCAATAGAAGTGTCCCCACCTAGTAATGATTTCTATGCAGGAAAAAAAGGCTTACCCTGCATTAGGGGATGTCCAAAAAGCATCTCAAATGGCAAGATATGTAAATCTCCCCTAGGTCTGCTACAAAAATAAAACAAAGCTCAGGGGAGGATTTGAAGCCATTTTAAATGAGTCTCAGTGCACAATTTTCCAATCATGGTCTTAAGTTCTCTATTCATTCTCTCAACTTGGCCTGACCTCTGGGGTGATATGGTACATGGAATTGGGGAGTGATCCCCAGACAAGAATAATCTGAGACAACACATAATCAGTAAAATGGGTTCCCCTTTATGAATCAATTTGTGCTGACAGGCCAAAGTGAGGGATCATTTCCCTTAAAAGCACTTTATGGGGGGCAGCTGAGTAGCTCAGTGGATTGAGAGTCAGGCCTAGAAATGGAAGGTCCTAGGTTCAAATCTGGCCTCAGATACTTCCCAGCTGTGTGACCCTGGGCAAGTCACTTAACCCCCATTGCCTAACCCTTACCAGTCTTCTGCCTTCGAGTCAATACACAGGACTGACTCCAAGGTGGAAGGTAAGGGTTTAAAATAAAAACACTTTATCAACAAAAGCTGCTGTGGCTCAGGCACTAGGAAAAGCCTTTGGCCATCTGGTCAGCTGGACTACTAGGACTAGGCAAACTTTGAAAGGAGCAGGGGTTTTCCTTCAGAGGATACCCATACTCCATTTATCTGTTTTGCCTTAAATTGTTGCTTCCATTTTTCCACTTCCTTGTCAGAGTAAGAAAGTGATAAATCTGCTTCATTTGTTGTTGTTAATGTCAAAATTAATTTAGGTCTTTCTATAGTTGCTAACTCTGCAGCAGCAGCTGCCCAGTCATTTCCCTTAGAGACAGGATCAGTTCCACTGCTTTGGGCAGAGCAATGATCTACAGCTAGGGCCTCAGGTAACTGGTCAGCTGAGGTTAGGCAGGTACTCTACAAGGGAAGTTTGAGGGTGGAGGAGGGAGATAGAAAAATGTAATTTCCCTTCCCACCAAGGTTAGGCAGTGACCACAGTTTTTTCAAAGTTGATGGTGGGTCAGGGACCCCCTAACCCTAGTCCACAGCCTGGAAGGCCCCCAAGATTAATTTAATGGGTGTCTCTGAGCAGGTCCCTGCCTAAGCAGCCCAGCAGGTGTGGCCTGTGCGGAAAGACCTGTTGGGTCCTCTTAGTGCCCCTTGGCTTAAAAACAAAACAAAACATGGTTCTCTTCAGAATGGGAGGGGGGGTCTTATACCAGTTCCTAGGGGGCCACCCCTATGTGCTGTTCCCTTAGTCCACAAGGGCTGGTCTGTGCCAAGTGCAGTGGGAGGGCTTTGCATCAGAGTCCAGGAAGCTAGCTATAGTCATGGTGGCTAAAAGCCTGCATTTTCACAAGCCCAGGAAAATCAGACCTTCCTTTACTGCTCCATTCTCATCCAAAACAGTCAAGTCAGGTGGGGTGGGTTGTGGGGGGGAAGAACGTAGAGAGTCATTTTCTTTTCTATACTGCCGTAGAGAGCCCCTAACTCTAATCCACATCCTAGAGGGACCCCCAGGATCCATTCAAAGGGTTCCCCCCCCACCCTGAACTGCTCTAGGCAGAAAGAAGGAACACTAGGACCTTGAGTTCTATAGAAAATAAAAGATCAGGAGTTCCTGTTGGTCCCTAAAACCCACCAGAGTTCAAGTCAAAAGGGAAAAAAAAAGAGTGTGGTGTGGTGGGGAGTTGGGGAGAATGCCACCAGGGAAGGAGCTTTTCTCACCAATCCAATGTGATCCAATCCAGGAAAAACAGCAGCCTGTTCCCTCTCTCTGCAAGGTTCCTTTTGCATATGAAGTCAGGCCAGCAAACTGAAGCCACTTCTATCTTACCTAAGCTACACCTACTCAAAACTTTTCTCAGAAGAAAATTAGGTCCTAAAAAAGTCCCTGAGTGATGGTCTCCATTTTGTAAGAATTGAATAATATTTCTACCTAGATATATATTTTATAAAGTTTATTGTAAACAGTAGACAACTGAGACTTCCGGGTAAACATGGCTGCAATCTAGACACAAATTGCTTCCTTTCCCCGGCACCGAACGAAATACAGTACCTCAAAAGAACATAAAAATCACCTTTGGAAGAACGGAGGGACTCTCCAGTACCCCACAGAACAGAAGAAAAACTTGCACAAAAACATGAACTGAGCTGCCCTTCCCTCCCCCCACACTTCCCCCACCAAGCCAGATTAAAGTATTAGAGCGCTCACTGGGACAGCAAGTGAGTGAGGAACATCTCTGTCTTGGGGGGGGCACACCAGGGTCCTTGGGATCTAAAGACTGCTAGGAAATGACATCTCAGGGCGGTTTCACGGGAGAATGCTGAGCTGAGCACAGGAGCAGATGTGCTGAACAAAGGGGTGGTTGTGATGAACAAAGGGGAGGTCTCACTGAGCACAGGGGAGGCCGCACACTGAGCACAGGAGAGGCTGCGCGGAACAAATGGGTGGCCACGCTGGACACAAGGGCGGTAGCACAGAACACAGGAGAGGCCTCGCTGAGCAAAGGGAAGGCCCCGCTGAACATAGGAGAGGCTGAGCTAAACAAAGGGGTGGCCATGCTGAGCAAAGGGGAGGCCACGCTGACCACAGGGGAGGCCACACACTGAACATGGGGGCGGTTGTGCTGAGCCTGGGGCCTGTGTTCTAAGAAACCTCGGAGCCTGGGAAGAACTATTGTGAGTCAACCTAAATTCACAGAAAACCTGCCCATATCATGCAAACCCCAGACCAAAAAGGAAATGGGGAATAAAACCACCAAAGGAATGTCTCACACAGCCCAAAATCAAGCCTCCAAGAAGAAAGGGGGTGGGGGGAAGTGACTATTGAAAACTTTTATGGTGGGAGTACCCAAAGAAAAGAAGAGAAAGAGGATGGAATTTAAAAAAAAATCAAAACATGCCTCCCAAAATGGAAATTACCCAAAAGCTCTGGAAGAAATCAAATTGGAGCTTATCCAAAAGATGGAAAACTTCTGGAAAGAAAAATGGGAGAAAGAGATCAGCAGTCTGACAGACAAGACTTTACAATTGTAGAAAGAGCTGGAAGCATCTAATAGAAGGGCAGAGAAAGCTGATAAGCAAAACCAGTCCCTAATGAACAGAATTAAGCAACTGGAAGACAGTAAGCTTGCAAAACAGCAAGAATAAATAAAGCAAAGCCAAAAAATTAATTAATTAGAAGAAAACATAAAATATCTCACTGAAAAGGTCACAGACCTTGAAAACAGAGGAAGAAGAGACAACATGAGAATTATTGGTCTGCCCGAAAAACCAGAGATAAATAAAAACCTTGATGCTATACTACAGGAGATTATAGAAGAAAATTGCCCACATGTTCTGGAGCAAGGGGGCAAAATAGAAATAGAAAGGGTTCATAGAACACCCTCTATACTAAATCCCCAGAAGACAACCACCAGGAATGTAATAGCCAAATTCAAGAGCTTCCAAGAAAAGGAGAAAATCCTACAAGAAGCCAAGAAGAGGAGCTTCAGATATAGGGAGGCTCCCATAAGGATCACACATGACTTAGCGGCTAATACACTAAGAGACCGCAAAGCATGGAACACGATATTTAGAAAGGCAAGAGAACTGGGTCTCCAAACAAGAATCAACTACCCAGCAAAACTGACTATATACTTCCAGGGGAAAGTATGGGCATTCAACAAAATAGAAGATTTCCAAGCATTTGCTAAGAAAAGACCAGAGCTCTGTGGAAAGTTCGATATCCAAGCACAGAAAGCAAGAGAAACATGAAAAGTTAAATATGGAAGGAAGAGAAATGGAGATAAATTTTATCTTTTTCTTTAAGTCCAATGCTCTTCTATAAGGACTACATTTACATCAAATTATATATATTATTATGTGGGAAAAATGTATTGTGTAACTCTCAAAAATTGTATGCATCATAAGAGTAGTTAGAAGAATCATGCATAGGGAAAGATTGGGGCATCAAGAAGATTTGGTGAAGGGGGGCAAAGAAAGAAAAAGGGAGGGGGGAATCATCAACAATATGAAGATTTACTTCAAGAAATGGGGGGGGGACTAAATAGAATAATCTTTCCCATACAAAGATCCACATTAGAAGGGGAGGGGAAGAACTCTCATATGAGGAGAGGAAGAGAGTGTGAAGTGGCATTACTTAAACCTTACTCTCAGTGAAATCAACTCTGAGAGGGAAGAACATCTAGATCCAGTGGGATCCTGAATTCTATCTTATCCAAAAGGGTAAGAAAAAAAGGGAAACTAAGGAGGGGGTGGGGAGAGGGAATATAAAAAGGGAGGGAAGGAGAGGGGGTAGGGGAAGGTAGCATAAAAAGGGAGGGGCTAGAAAGGGAAGCATATCAAGGGAGGGGACTAGGGGGACTGACCCAAAGTAAATCACTGGTCCAAAAGGATAAAGTAAAGAAAAAAGGTCAGAACTAGGGGAAGATATCAAAATGCCAGGGAATCCACAAGTGACAATCATAACTTTGAACATGAATGGGATGAACTCACCCATAAAACGTAGACAAACAGCAGATTGGATTAGAACCCAAAACCCTACCATATGTTGTCTTCAAGAAACACATATGAGGCGGGTTGATACTCACAAGGTTAGATTTAAAGGATGGAGTAAGACCTTCTGGGCCTCAACTGACAGAAAGAAGGCAGGAGTTGCAATCATGATATCTGATAAAGCCAAAGCAAAAATAGACCTGATCAAAAGGGATAGGGAAGGTAAATATATTCTATTAAAAGGGAGTATAGACAATGAGGAAATATCACTAATCGACATGTATGCACCAAATGGTATAGCATCCAAATTTCTAATGGAGAAACTAGGAGAATTGAAGGAGGAAATAGACAGTAAAACCATATTAGTGGGAGACTTGAACCAACCACTATCAAATTTAGATTAATCAAATAAAAAATAAATAAGAAAGAGGTAAAAGAGGTGAATGAAATCTTAGGAAAACTAGAGTTAATGGACATATGGAGAAAAATAAATAGGGACAAAAAGGAATACACCTTCTTCTCAGCACCACATGGCACATTCACAAAAATAGATCATACACTAGGTCACAGAAACATGACACTCAATGCAGAAAAGCAGAAATAATAAATGCAACCTTTTCAGATCTAAAACAATAAAAATATTGATTGGTAAGGGAACATGGAGAGCCAAATCAAAAATTAATTGGAAATTAAATAATATGATAGTCCAAAATTGGTTAGTTGGAGAAGAAATCATAGAAACAATTAATAATTCCATTGAGGAAAATGACAATGGTGAGACATCATTAGACAACTATCCCTCTAAGTAACCTGACCACGTGGTGCTTAGCCTGCATGTCTCTTCTCTCCTTCCTCCTCTCACCTGCCTACTCTGTTCTCTTCTTGATTCTCCCTTGATTCTCTCTTGATTCTCCCTCAGAAGCCCCAAACCTTGACCTTTATTGACATACAGTACTTAGAGGGACACAAAACTGGTGCAACTGTTACCTCAGGAATGATGATAGACAGGTAAAGCTCCTCAGGAGGGTTGGGGAATAAACTTCCTTGGGAGGGAATATTTTTGTATCAAATTTTCTGCTAATACTTTGGTTTCAAGATAGATATTAAAAAAGATCTATGCCATTACCTAATAAATATGTGGTCAACATTTATGAACAGTTCTAAAGAGAATGCAAACTATTTACAACCAAATGAAAGAATGCTTCAAATTAAAAATATTAAAATAAATGCAAATCAAAACCACCATAAAAGTTGACCTCATATTACACCCTAAAACTTGATAAATGATTTTTTTAAAACAGATAAAATAGCAATGCTGAATATTGGAATGGGTGTAGGCATACTAATTTTTTGGGGGGAGGGGCTATAAAAAGTATGGCTAATTTATAACTCAATTTAAATTTTTATAAACAAAATGGCTAAAATGTCCATATCCACTGGAACAGTTTCTATTACTCTTTGGGTTTATACTCTAAGGAAGCCATTCATAAGGGGAAAGTTCCTATATTTACTAAAACATTTATGACAGCCAATTTTGCAAAGGTCAAAAATTAGAAACAAACTAGATGTACATCAACTGGGGAATGGCTAAACAATTTTAATACAAGGATATGATGGAATACTGCTATTGTTTAATCATTTTTCAGTTATACCCAACTCTTCATGATTTTCTTGAAAAGATACTAGAGTATTTGCCCTTTCCTTATTCACCTCATTTTGCCAAAGAAGAAAACAAGACAAACGGACTTGAATGAGTCAACCAGGATCACACAGCTAGTGTCTGAAGCCAGATTTGAAGTCCAATCTTCCTGACTCCAGTCCCAGGGTTCTATCTAATGCACAATTTAGTTGTCCTAATGCAATAATAGAGTGCTATAAGAGATAAAATGTGTGATGAATGGAGAGAAACATAGATACAGAGTGAAGTAAGAATATCCAAGAAAACAATATACATAGTAAGTACAACAATCTAAATGGATTGAACAATATACACACAAAAAAATAAATGAAAGGGTAACAAACTATAAAGATTAATCAAAACAGTTGAAAATATTGAGAGGATATTCCCACATACCAATTCATGGATATGGCAGGTCCACGGTTGTTGCATATTAAAAATATCTTCAGATTTTTTCAATATATTGATTAGTTGAGATTAGTTTTTTTTTCTTCTCTAAAAACAATGTTTGTTCTAAGGCAGTGATGGTGAATATTTTAGAGATGGAGTTCGAGGCCCCACCCCCAAGACCAAGTGCCATGCCTGCCCTGCCCTCCCCATACTGAGTCAGATCTAAATAATTGGAAAGACTTTAATTGCTCATGGTTAAGCAAAGCTAATATAATAAAAATGACAACTCTTCCTAAATTAATTTACTTATTCAGTGCCATTCCAATAACTCTATCAAAAATTATATTATAGAACTAAATAAAATAATAAAATTCATCCAGAAGAACAGAAAATAAAGGAAATAATGAAAAAATGTGAAGGAAGGTGGCCTAGGAGTGACAGATCTCAAACTGTACTACAAAAGCAGTAATCATTGAAATAATCCAGTACTGGCTAAAAATAGAATGGATCAATGGAATAGATTAGGAATAAATCATTTTAGCAATGTAGTATGTGATAAACCCAAAGATTCCAGCTTTTGGGATAAGAACTAACTATTTGACAAGACCTACTGAGAAATCTGGAATACATTATGGCAGACACTAAGTATATACCCATATCTCACACCTTATGCCTGAATAATGTCAAAATAAGTATATAATTTAGACATAAAGGGTAATACTATAAATAAATTAGTGTAACAAAATATTTTTCCTACAAGGTCCATAAAGAATGAATTTATGATTAAATGAGATGGAGAACATTTCAAAACAAAGTGAAAAATTTTGACTATATTAAATTAAAAAGGTTTTGTACAAACAAAGCCAATGTGACCAACATTAAATGGGAAACAACAAACTGGGGGAAAATTATAACAAATTTTCATGATAAAGGTCTCATTTCTCATTTCTCATTAAAGTAAGTCAAATTAATGAGAATATAAGCCATTTTCCAATTGACAAATGGTCAAAGGAACAAACATTTTCACGTGTAGAAATCAAAGCTATCAATGATCAAATTTAAAAAAATCATTCTTAATAATATAAATGCACATTGAAACAATCCCAAGGTATCACTTCACACCTATCAAATTGGTTAATATGTCAGTAAATTGAAGTGATAAATGTTGGTGGAGATGTGGCAAAATTGATAAACTAATGCATTTTTGATAGTGTTGTGAAAATTCTTCAAGACAATTTGGAACTATGTCCAAATCACTATAAAACAATGTATACCCTTTCGTCGAGTAATACTTCTATTAAGTCTGTCTCAAGGAGATTTTAGCTAGAAATTTTATTTTATTTTATTTTTGCTTTCAAGGAATTTATAATTTTTTCCAAAATTTATTTAATTATTCAATTTAGAGCATTATTCCCTAGTTATAAGAATCATATTATTTCCCTCCCCTCCCCTTACCCTTTCCTGTAGCTGATGTGCAATTCCACTGGGTTTTACATGTGTTCTTGATCAAAACCTCTTTTCATGTTGTTGATGTTTGCACTAGGATGATCATTTAGAGACTACATCCCCAATCATATCCCCCCTCAACCCATGTAATCAAGCAGTTGTTTTTCTTCTGTGTTTCTGCTCCCACAGTTTTTCCTCTGAATGTGAATAGTGTTCTTTCTCATAAATCCATTGAGTTGTTCAGGATCACTGAATTGCCACTAATGCAGAAGTCCTTTACATTCCATTGTACCATAGTGTATCCATCTCCCTGTATAATGTTCTCCAGGTTCTGCTCCTCTCACTCTGCATCAATTCCTGGAGGTCATTCCAGTTCATATGGAATTCCTTTAGTTCATTATTCCATTGATCACACTAGTATTCCATCACCAACATATACCACAGTTTGTTCAGCCATTCCCCAATTGAAGGGCATCCCCTCTTTTTCCAATTTTTTGCCACCACAAAGAGCACAGCTATGAATATTCTTGTACAAGACATTTTCCTTATTATCACTTTGGGAAACAAACCCAGCAGTGCTATGCCTGGATCAAAGGACAAACAGTTTTTTAGCTCCCTTTGGGAATTGTTCCAAATTGCCCTCCAGAATGGTTGAATCAATTCACAACTCCAAAAGCAATGCATTAATGTCCCAACTTTGCCATATCCCCTCCAACATTCATTACTTTCTGTAGCTGTCATGTTAGCCAATCTACTAGGTGTGAAGTGATACCTCAGAGTTGTTTTGATTTGCATTCTCTCTGATTATAAGAGATTTAGAACACTTTTTCATATACTTATTAATAGTTTTGATTTCTTTATCTGAAAAATTGCCTATTCATGTCCCTTGCCCATTCATCAATTGGAGAATGGCTTGATTTTTTGTACAATTGACTTAGCTCTTCATAAATTTGAGTAATTAGACCTTTGTCAGAGGTTTTAGTTAGGAAGATTTTCCCCCAGATTTGTTGCTTCCCTTCAAATTTTGGTTGCACTGATTTTGTTTGTACAAAATCTTTTTAATTTAATGTAATCAAAATTATTTATTTTACATTTTGTGATTTTTTTCTACCTCTAGCTTGGTCTCAAAACCTTTACTTTCCCAAAGATCTGACAAGTATACTATTTTGTGTTAACCTAATTTTAATATAGTTTCAAGTCATTCACCCATTCTGAGTTTATCTTGGTATAGGGAGTGAGGTGTTGATCCAAACCCTGTCTTTCCCATATGGTCTTCTAATTTTCTCATCAGTTTTTATTAAATAGTGGATTTTTTTCTCAAAAGCTGGGATCTTTGGGATCATCATAGACTGTCTTTCTGAGGTCACTTACTTCAAGTCTGTTCAATTTGTCCTCCTTTCTGTCTCTTAGCCAGTACAATATTGTTTTCATGACCACTGCTTTATAGTATACTTTGAGATCTGGTACTGCAAGACCACCTTCCTTAGTATTTATTTTCATTATTTCCCTGAATATCCTTGATCTTTTGTTCTTCCAAATGAACTTTGTTATGTTTTTTTCTAATTCAATAAAAATTTTTCTAAGCAGTTTAATGGATATGTGTAAAATTAAACATATATGTCTAAAAATACAATTATTTTATTTTAGGAAGTTTAGAAGGTAATGGATACCTGTCACAAGTTTTTAAGGTGTAGCAATGTTTCAAGCTTGACAGATGTTTTTTTTTTTAATTCTATTACTGTCATCATTACAAAAATGTGGCAAGAATCTAGAAAAAAAACAAACCTCTGTATTGTTGATGTCAGTCCTAAAGATGTCACCAAGAATCTAGAGATCATTCTGGTAAAAGGATAAAGTGAGCTGAGGAATTACAAATGAGAGATGCTCATCTTTGGGGATCCATCTAGGGTTACCATGACCTGAGAACAACTTCCTAGCTCCTTTGTTATGAGACTGTATGTCCCATAAGGAGGTGAGGGTTATAATTTGTACAATTCAGCTACTAAAATGGACCTTACCTCCTGTTAGAGGTACGCAAAATGATCAATTGTTGAAAAAATTCTAAAATTCATGTTTGTAGACCCTTAAAATCAATTTGAGATATTTAGTTTATTAAATTTACCAAAGGTTGCTATATAATTATAATCAGTTTTGATGAAGTCTATCTATCCTCTATGTGACAGTTTACAAAACCAAGATAGGAAAAAAACCGACCTGTTTTCATATGGGTTTATTCAATAAGATTTGTTCAGTATAGTTATAGGGGAAATGTAACAGAATATAACAATAGTTAAAATTCAGTACATTAAGATGATTCAGTGTAACAGAATAGTATTGAATACATTACTATATGAACTTAAAACCACAAAGTTAAATCTTAAAACAATCAGCAAAATACAAACAAAACAAAACAAAACACAGAGGCTTTTATTAAAAATTGGAGTCTAAAAAGTCTTAAATATATAACTTCCAGTATCTTAAAGTTAAGTTTTTTTTTTAATCCATTGAGATTCCTTTTGTTAGTACCATGGAATCTCCTATAGTGAGGGAGAACATTGGTTTAAGGAATCCCAAACTGGGCAGGCCCAAATGGCAAATGGTTGTTGTAGGGAGATGAATTTCTCCCCTGAATCTCAGTTAAGATAAGTGAAAGTATCAATGCACTTATGAAAAAAAACCCAAAAGCTGGAAGGTGTTTGAAATAGGCAATGCACTTATCTCTCATAGAATATGCCATGCTTGTAATTAACTTTCTGTTTGGAAGTCTCTTCCTTCTCCTCATCCCCCCACCTCCGAGGTACCCTGCCAGTAGAGGCTAATTGTTTCCTAAATAAAGAACTTTTTAAAGTTAAAGAAATAACACTCCAGTTTTTACAAGTTTGTGATTTCAAAGACCCAATGGCAGCTACCAGCAGCCTGGGGCCTGGAGCTGGGCCTGGGTTTGGATGAGCAATCTGGTTAGGAGACCAGAGATAAGGAGTAGAGTTGCTAGGGATTGAGGCTGGGACTGGGTGATATGGGTCAAGAAGGTCAGGAGTGGATGGCTAGAGCAGGAGCAGGATACAAGAGCAGGAGCAGAAGCAAGATGTTGGAATTTAGCAGCAGGAGTGAGCAGAATCAGGAGAAGCAGCTTTGCAAAGATGAGTGGGTAGGTGGGATGGGCAAAAACCTTGGTAGGAGAAACATGGCTTAAAAAAATTATCTAGGCTACCTTAAAAATAATTGAGTGTTTACCAAACTGTAAAACTTAAATGTATACCTCTAAAAAGAAAATTATTATATTTTAAGAGGTTTATTAAATTATCATTAGAAATCAAGGAATAAAGAGGATACAAAATAAAAACCATGTTCCCAGGGCTGATTAGCCCATTTTAAATCCCCTTGCTTAGCCTACCACCATATCTGCTTAATCATGCAAGAAGAGAGGACATGGGAGGCGTTACTGCCAGTTAAATACCAATAACATGATCTCGCCAAGGTGGAGCCTCAGGAGAGGTTATAGGGAATTCTGTGAAATACCAAGGACTTCTGGGGAATGAAGTCTAAGATTCAAAAATCTCCATTTATACATATGGCACTAAATAAGTAAATAAGTTTGGGTAGGATTGTCATTTTAATTATGTTATCACATCCTACCCAAGTGCAATCAATGTTTTTCCAATTGTTTAGATCCAGTTTTAATTATGCAGAGCATGTTTTGTAGTTGTGTTCATATAGTTGCTGTGTTTGTTTTGTAGGATAGATTCCTAAGTATTTTATATTGTCTGGACTGATAATAATGGAATTTCTCTTTCTAATTCTTGCTTCTGAGATGTGTTGGAAATATATAGAAATTCTGATGACTTATGTGGGTTTATTTTGTATCCTATCACTGCTAAAGTTATTGATTATTTCTATTAGGTGTTTAGTTGGTCCTCTAGGATTATTTAAGTAGAGCATCATATCATCTGCAAAGAGTATAGCTTGGTCTCCTCATTGCCTTTTTTAATACCTTTAATTACTTTTTCTTCTCTAATTGCTATTGCTAATGTTTTTAGTACAATGCTAAATAATACAGGTGATATTGGGTGTCCTTGTTTCACTCCTGATCTTATTGGAAAGGCTTCTAGTTTATCCCCATTGCAGATGATGTTTGCTGATGGTTTTAGATATATACTATTTATTATTTTTAGGAGAGGTCCTTCAATTCTTTTGCTTTCTAGTGTTTTCAATAGGAATGAGTGTTGTATTTTGTCAAAGGTTTTTACTGAATCTATTGAGATAATCATGTGTTTTTTGTTGCGTTGCTTGTAATATGATCAATTATGTGGAGAGTTTTCCTAATTTTGAACCATCCTTGCATTGCTGGTATAAATCTCACTTGTTCATAATGAATAACCCTTGTGATCACTTGCTGGAGTGATCTTTTTGCTAATATTCAATTTAAAATTTTTGCATCTATGTTCACTAAGGAAATTGCTCTGTAGTTTTCTTTCTCTTTTTTTGACCTCTCAGGCTTTGGAATCAGTACCACATTTGTGTCATAAAAGGAATTTGGTAGAACTTTTTCTTTGCTTTTTCTGTCAAATAGTTTGTACAATATTGGGTTTAGTTTTTCTTTGAATGTTTGATAGAATTCATTTCTGAATCCATTTCATCCTGGAGACTTTTTCTTAGGGAGTTCTTTGATGTCTTATTCAATTTCTTTTTCTGATATAGGGTTATTTATGTATTCTATTTCTTCTGCTAATCTAGGTAATTTCTATTTTTGTAGATATCAATCCATATCACCTAGATTGCCATATTTATTGCCATATAATTGGGCATAATAGTTTTTAATGATTGCCTTAGTTTCCTCTCCATTAGAGGGGAGGTCTCCCTTTTCATCTTTTCATTCACATTCAGAGTTATGATTTTTATCTGTGTATTTCCCAACATTTTGATTTCTACTCTTAGCCCTGCCTTTTCTTCTTTCAATATTTCCTTCTACACCAGTGTTTTGTTTTTAATCAGTCCCCCTAATTCTCACCCTTATTTTACTTCACTTTCTACCCCACCCACCCTGTCCCTCCCTTGTATTGCTTCCCTCCCCTGTTTGTTACCCTTCTACTTCCCCTATGGGGTACAAATCAATACTCTGCCCCCATGGATTTGATTGTTCTTCCCTCTTTGAGTCAATTTCAATGCATGTAAGAATTAAATATTTCCTATCTCCAACCTCTTTACCCTTCCAGTGTATTGGCGTTCTCCCACATTCCTGACATATGCTTCTTTATAACATAAGTTTACCCCATTTTCTTTCTTTTCCCATTTCTCTTAGTATTACCCTTTTACTTTTACATATATATATATATATATATATATATATATATATATATATATATATATATATATATATATATATACAGAGAGAAAGAGAGAGAGGGAGAGAGAAAGAGAGAGAGAGGTATATATGTTTTTATGTTTTTATGCATACATATATCTATGTACATATTTATGTCTTGGCATTTCATTCTATATAGTTTGTTGCTTTCCCTCTAAGTATAATTCCTCTAGCTATCCAGGTGATAATAACAATTTTTAAGAATTACCAATATCCTCTTTTCTTGTTGGGAAACATATCATTTGAACTTACCAGGCCCCTTTTAATAAAGTGTTTTGGCTTTTTTTGTTGTTGCTGTTTATTTGTTGTCACCTTTCTTAATTACCTTTTGATGATTCTCTTAAGTTCTGTGTTTGGGCATCAACTTTTCTGTTCAGGTTTGCTCTTTATATTTACAAATCCTTGGAAGATTCCTATTTTATTAAATGGCCATACTTCCCCTTGTAAGAATATAGTCAATTTTGCTGTGTAGTTGACTCTAGGTTGTAGACCTAATTCCCTTGCTTTCTGGAATATCATATTCCATGCCTTTTTGTTCTTCAGTATAGATGTAGCCAGATCCTGTGTTATCTTAACTATAGTTCCATGGTATCTTAATGACTTTTTCTTAGCAGCTTGTAATACTTTTTCCTTGGTCTGGTAGTTCTTAAATTTTCAGTTGCGGAGTAAGTACAGGAGGTGATCTGTGGATTCTTTCATTCTCCACTTTTCCCTTTGGTCAAGAATGTTGTGGCAGTTTTCTTGGATAATTCCCTGTAGGATGATGTCCAGGCTTTTTCTTTTGTCAGATCGTCAGGTAGACCAATGATTCTTAAGTTGTCTCTTGTGGACCTCTTTTCTAAATCTTCTGTTTTGTGGATGAGGTGTTTCATATTTTCCTCTATTTTTTCATTCTTTTGATTTTATTTTATACTTTCCTGCTGCCTTGTGAATTTGTTTGCTTCTAGTTGTCGTATTCTAGTTTTAAAGCCTGAATTTCATCCCTGGCTTTTTGGTCATCCTTCTCCTTCTGGTCTGATTTTCTTTGGAGCTCATCTTTAATTTTCTTTGCCTCATCATTCATCTCTTTTGCCTTATTTCCAAGCTGATTAATTTTGGCTTTCAAGACACCATTTTCTGTTTCCAGCTGATTTATTTTTATTTTTAAATCATTTTCCCAATTGTCTTCAGCCTCTCTCTCTCTCTCTCTCTCTCTCTCTCTCTCTCTCTCTCTCTCTCTCTCTCTCTCTCTCTCTCTCTCTCTCTCTCTTTAAACCCTTACCATCTGTCTTGGAATCAATAGTTCTAATCAATGGTTCCAAGGCACAAGAGTGGTAAGGGCTAGGCAATGGGGGTTAAGTAATTCACACAGCTGGGAAGTGTCTGAGGCCAGATTTGAACCTAGTACTTCCCGTCACTAGGCCTGGCTCTCAATCCACTAAGCTACCTAGCTTCCCCTCTTCAACCTCTCTTAATTGTTTTTTGAATTGTATTTTGAGTTTATCCAAACCCTGTGTTCTAATTTGCGGGTTTTTTTGTGTTTTTGCTTGGTGTTCCTTAATACTCCTCTGTTTCATTTGCTCTTTGTTCATTGCCTGAATAGAAGCTGTTGATTTTTATTTCTTTTTTGTTTTTCTGTTGTTTACTCATATTCTCTCCCCCCCACCCCCAAGTTACCTGTAGTCTTGATCCTCTCATTTTGTTCTGGATCTATGAGTTTTGGCTATTCTGTTCTGAAGGGACTTCTTACCTGTTCTGCTTTTTGATCAGTTAGTTTGATATTCCCTCCCTACCTATAGCATAATCTGAGAAGGAGCTGGGCTTCCTGTCCTGTGGTCAAGGTTTCTTGTAGCCTTTGGCCCTTGCAGCTCAGTCAACAAGGCTCTCAGATCAGTCTGTGGGGAAGGAGTTTTGGAGCTTGAGCTTCTCTGCCCTCTGAAGGCTTCTTATCTGCCTTTATTGATGACATTGATCCAGGGTGGAGTTGATCAGCAAAGCTGACCATGCCCTGAGGCCAAAACTTCCAGAAGGATGAGGCAAGATGAAGCATTTTGCAGATATGACTGGGCTGCCTGCTCTGTGCTTCTCCTTTAGCTGCCTCTATGCTGCCTGTGTTTTAAGCCCAGAGCCTGGCACAGCTTTGCCAGCAAGGTTCTCCCTCCAGACTAGTGCCCTTGCTTGCCCAGAGATTCCAGCCACTATTGGAGGCTCAATGCTATAGGTGGGAGAGGGGTCCTGGGACCTTCCTTCTTCCTTCCCCTTAAACCTAGAGTTCAGTCTTTTTTGGGGGGTGTACCTTTAAAGTTAGGTCCAGGAGGAGGGTTCCATAGCTCTGTCCTGTTATTAGATTTCATTTTCAGTCCCCTGGAAGCACTGTGTTTTTGATGGGTGAGGAAGCATTTATGGAGGTCTGAATTTTTGCTGCCTTTAAGCGGCCATCTTGCTTCCCTCAAGGAGATTTTTTAATAAGAGGAAAGAACTTACACAAAAATATATTTGCAGCAGCCCTTTCTGTCATGTAAAAGAATTTGAAATTAAGGGTGTGTTCAGCAATTAGATTATGACTAAACAAATTGTGGCATATAATTATAATGGAATACTATTTTGCTGTAAGAAATGAACAGGATGATTTCAGAAAGATCTAGAAAAACCTACATCAATAGATACTGAGTTAAATAAGCAGAACTATAAGGACATCATACACAGTAACAGCAATATTATGAGATGATCAACTCTGAAGGAATGCTAATTTTAGCAGTACAATGATCTTGTATAATTCTGAAGGACTTATTACAAAGAATGCTATCAACCTGCAGAGAAAGGACTTTTGGAGTCCAAATGTGGATCAAAGCAAATGATTTTTCAGTCCCCTTTATTTGGGTTTTTATCTGGGGATTTTGGTTTTATGAGTATTCTCTTACAACAATGAACCGTATGAAAATAGGTTTTGCATTATAATATATATATATACACATATATACATACATATATGCATACACATGCATACACACCACATATAACCCAGATAAAATTGCTTACCATCTCAGAGAAAGGGGAGAAAAGGAGAAAGGGAGACAATTTACATATTATAACTTCCGATAACTTATGTGGAAAATTATTACATGTAATAGATGAAATAAAATATCTTAAAAAAATAAAATAAATTAAACTTCTCTCTTTTCTCTTATCCTAAGATCCCCTCTTTTATCTCCTCCCATTATCCCATATTTCTTGATATGTACTCCCTTTTAGGTCTCCCTCCCTTTTATTATGCCCTTGCCTTCTTTTCTTTTATATATCCTTCTTTCTTTTAGTTCCTCATTCCCTTAAGGATACTTGGTCTCCCCTTTATCTTATCTCTTTTTCCTCCTGTTTCTCTGTATGTTAAAAAGTCTTTTATCCTTCTAGTTATGAATGTTTTTCCTACTTTAACATAGATCTGACAAGAACTAGTACTACCAACCCTTTGTGACTGTTCTTCCATGTATTCTTCATTTATATGAGATAACTGTTCCATTTTACCCCTTTCTGCTCTTTTTATTATTATTATTTTAGCTCATTTTATTTTATTCAGCACAGTTTAAAGTCTTCTTTATCTATATTGTTCTTTAAAAGTACCCAAGCAATAATGTTCTTTTTAAGGGTAATAGATGACATTTTCCCATGTATGAAATAACCTTTGGTTTGCTAATAATTGGTCTTTCATATTTACTTACTTATGTTTCTTATAAATCAAATTTTCTACTGAGTTTTGGATTTTTTCCACAATGATAGTTAAAACTCCCTTAGTTCATGAAATATCTATTTTTTCCTCATATAATTATGCTCAGCTTTGTTGAATATGTTATTCTTGGTTGCAAACCCAGTTTGTTTGCTCCACAGAATATTTTGTTCCTTTCCCTCAATTATTTTAATGTTGATGCTGCTCTGCATCATGTTATTCTGACTGTAGCTCCACAATATTTAAATGATTTTTTTCTTGTTTGTAGTATTTTTTCCTTAACGTGCAAGCTATAGAACTTAGCAATGATATTCCTGCACATTTTCATCTTGAATTCTCTTTGTAGTGCTGATCAATACATTCTTTCAATGCCTATTTTATTCTCTGGTTCTAGAATTTCTGGGCAGTCTTCCTTGATGATTTCTTAGAGTATGGTGTCTAAACTTTTTTTTTTTTATCAAAACTATCTGAGAGTCTGACAATTTATATGCTGTCTCTCCTTGATCTATTTTCCAAATCAATCATTTTTGTAATGAGATATTTCATATTCCTTTCTATTATTTCTTTCTTTTGATTTTTATTTATTTCCTATTGCTATTAACTTCCCCTTGTCTAATTCTAGTTACTTATGCATCATTTGCTTGCTCATTTAAAAACAAGTTAGTGGCCAGGCCAGTAGGCTTAATTGGTAGCTTTATGCTGGAGTCCCAGAGTGGCTAAGGAATGGGGGATGATGTCTGATGTTTCAGTACTTTTTTTGTGCTTATTTCATAAGCCCTATTTAGTTCTTTCAGTTGCTATAATCCAGGATCAGCCATAATCCTTGGCTCTCCCTCACTCAAATTCCATTCTATGATTTACCTGAGCCCCTTACCTTCCCAAGTCCCCTCCCTGGAAGATCTGCCCCTGCAAGCAGATAGCTAACTTCCTTTCTGTGGAGGCAGGTGGGAAGAACTCAACTTTCTTGGAGGGTGATCACAGTGAATAGAGCCCTAGCCCCTCAGTTACCATAATCCCTCATGGGTGCTCTTTACTAACTCTTCCTCTCCAGGTGTTGTATCTTTTCTTCCCTTGTCAGTGGTCAACTCTCTGCTGTTAGCAAGTGGGTATTTCTGGGGCTACAACTGCAGCTCACCCAGCCACTTCCATGGTTTGCTGCCTATTGACTCCACTAGTATTTGCCACTGGAATGTAAGCTCCCAGGGCCAGTAGATAGATGAGGCTATAATTCCTGCCTTCAGAATTTGGTGCTTGTTGATATTGTGCAGTTTGCTCTTGGTTCAACAGAGAAGGTGAGGGTTCTGGTCCTTCCTCCAGGGCTTGATGCTTGTTGATTCTTTTGTTGACCACTACTAGGCAGCTCCTGGTTGTTTGCCCTATCTGGTGGGACTGAAGCAAGAGAAGTCAGAGACCTTCCTCTCTAGTTTTTCTTTTTTTTTCTTTTTTTTAAACCCTTACCTTCCATCTTGGAGTCAATACTGTGTATTGGCTCCAAGGCAGAAGAGTGGTCAGGGCTAGGCAATGGGGGTCAAGTGACTTGCCCAGGGTCACACAGCTGGGAAGTATCTGAGGCCAGATTTGAACCTAGGACCTCCAGTCTCTAGGGCTAGCTCTCAATCCACTGAGCTACCCAGTTTCCCCCTCTAGTTTTTCTTAACTACTCAGCTTCACTCCTGACTCTGTTTTTACTTCTTTTGACACTGATTCTGTGGACTTATTTTTGTTAGTAGGGGGAAATTAGGAGAGCGGGGAAGTTTAGCACCCCTTTTCACCATCTTCTCACAATCCTCTCCTATTTTTATTATGTTGCAAGGCTTTTTTATTTCTTTAAAGGGCAATTTGTAATTGAATTTATACAAGTATTTTTTATGCTTTGGTAGGTTGATACTCAAATGTTTTATGAATTTTTAGTGAATTTGAATGATATTTTCCTTGGCATTATTGCTTTTTTCTTTTGTTATTATTTCATAGAAATGCTGTTGATTTTTGCAGATTCATTTTGCACTCTGCAAATTTCTGAAACTATAGTCTCAATTAGTATATTTATTGATACCCTAAAATTTTCTAAATAAACCATCTTATCATGAGCAGAGATAGTTTTATCTTTTTAATCTGATTTTTATAATTTTAATTTCTTTCTCCTGTCTTATTGCTGTTACTATAGCATTTCAAGAATTCTATCAAATAATAGTAGTAAGAGTGGTCATTCTTGCTTCATTCTTGTATTTATTAGGAAACTTCTAGTTTTTCTCCAAAGCATATTTTGCTTACTTTTACCTTTAGATTTTTTTGTTTATTTTTTCATAGCCCCTCTATGCCTCAGCTTTTTAGGAATCTAGGAAGCTTTTTTAGGCAAAAAGTTCATTGTACTATTTACTACTTTGTTCTTGTATCTATTATTCATACTGTTTTGAATAATTATGATGTTTGTCTTTCCTAATATTGAAACTAGTATCCATAATTTAAATCCCGATTTAATGGATAAATTGCTGTATTTTTTTGATTGGATTTTATTTTTAATTTTTGAGTTAAAATTCATTAATGATATTGACCTACAGTTTTCCATTTTTTTAATCTTTAAAATTACTTCATAAAAGGACATGTAGAATACTTCCTTACACAACTTTTGAGATAATTTGTGAACTATGGGTATTAACTGTTTTTTAAAAATTTTAATATAATTGAATACCATTCTTCAATTTATTTCCTCCAGGAATTTTTTTCTTTTGTAAGCTATATGTGTCTTTTTCACAAAATGGTGAACATGAACCTATTTATTTTATTATAACACATGTACAGCATATATTACTGGCTTTCTTGGGGAGGGAAGAGAGGTGGGAGAGAGGGAGAGAACATGAATCACAGAATGTCAGAAGACAGCTATTAAAATTGTTTTCATGTGTGCAAATGAAATGAAAATTTAAAAAATTTAATAACATTCTGTGAATCCATCAGGAACAGGTGTTGTTACTATTGGTAATTTCATAACAGCTAGATCTATTTCCTTTTTTGATATTAGTTTATTTAAATTTCCATCTTGTTTTCTGAACAGTTCGGATATTTTATATTTTTGACATTATTCCCTAGTTTCTTTTGTTAGCAAATAATCATGTATACTATGCTCTGATTATTTTTTAAATTATCTTCTTGATTTGCTCTGATATTTCCAGATTAAGTTGATATATTGTGGATTTGATTTTCTGTTCTCATCTACTAAATGAGATTAGTCAATGGTATACCAATTTTATTAGTCTTTTTAATGACCTACTTTTATTGTTTTTTTTTGTTTCAATTTGCCTATTTCCTTCTAATTTTAATATCACCTATTTTATTCTTATTTTTAGATTTATTTGTTGGCTTTTTATTTTTAAATGTATATCCAGTTCATTAATATACTTTTTTTTCCTATTTCATTAGTTTGTGTTTAGAATGATATAATTTCCCCCTGAAGACTGTTTTAGATATATCCTGGGAATTAAGTGTGTTGTTTCATCATCCTTACTTTACATTTCTATTATTTCGGTCATGTTCCCTTTGATTCATTATTTATTTATGATTTCATTTTTCATATTCTATTGCTTCTGTATGCTTTGTTTGTGGTGTATTAATCAATTACCATTTTTACTGTGTTTTCATTTGGAAAGCTTATATTGATTATTTCTGCCTTTTTACATTTTTCAATATCTTTATGCACTACTACATAGTCATTTTTTAAAGTTCCATGTCATGCTGAGAAATATGTATTTTCTTTTAGAATGACATTCAGAAAACACTGTCTTTTAACTGTTATTCCATTAATTCATTATGTTAAATATATCCCCTCACTCCTTGTAAAAAGCCCACTGTTTGAGTTATTCAAAACTGAGAGGTATATTGTAATTTCTACTTACTTCTGTTACTGTCTATGGCTTCTTGTGCCTCAGATAATCTTTCTTTTATGAATTTGTATGTTAAGGCGTTTGAAGTGCATAAGTATATTACTGATAATGATTTTGTTGTTTATGGTTCCTTTCAGCATAATATTATTTCCTTATTTAACCATTTCTTTGAAAGTTTTGGATTTTCTTTCTCAGATAGAATTATTGCGACTCCTTTATTTTTATTCATTGAATGTATAATAACATTATTCCATCCTCTCAGTTTCATTATGTCTATATCATTTTTCATAAATGTGTTTCTTGTAAGCAACAGATTGTAAAATTTTGTTTTCTTATCCAATGTTATTCTCTTATTTTTGTTTTATTCCATAGTTTAATCCATTCATATTTAAAATTATGAGAGCTTTATATTTCCCTCTGTCTCTAATATTGTTTTATCAAAGTTATGTTTTTTTCTCTTTTCTATTGGAAACACAGTACTATATTCCTTCACTTACTTTACCTTAATCTTTTTCAATATGACCCTGTTTTCATTTTATTTCTTTCTATTACCCTTAATCTTCCTTATGTAATACCCTTTTCCTTTTTTATTCTGATTGGTTAATTTTTTCATTTATACTGTTGTCTGGTCATATACTTCTTTCCACATCTCCTCCTGAACACCCCTTTTCCATGTTAGTGGGTGTCCTATCTCTGTTCCTCTTCAGCTATTCCTATTCATTAATTTTAAATTTTCATTTATATATATTATATTCTAATGATGGGGAGTAGGAAAGAGAACCATTGGTGGTGAATGGAATGTTGAGACATCTGTAGGTGCATGAGGCAGGAACGATGGTTGGAAACTGGACAAGGACTTCTGGGAAAATGTCCTGAGAATCAGGGTCTTGAGTTTGGAGACACAGAAAGAAGTGGAAGGAGGAGTTGTTTCTCTGGGCCATTCTCAACACACATTTGGAGTTTTCTGTCACAGACAGAAATCTTAACATCACTGATTCCTGTTTCAAAACTGAAATATTCTGAAAACTTTCATTTTATGAACTATTGAGATACTGCATTCAAATCACTGAGTGGTGCCCTGTCCCCCTTTCCATCTCTCCTCCCTTCATATCTCTCCCTTGCCTTACAAGAAGACCTTTAAATTCTTTAATTATATTATTTAGAAATATAGAGTTTAGGATAGATACAGGGAAGGGAACATAAACTTTGAGATGTGGCAAATTCTGTTCACTCAGAGTATTGACCTTTGAAAAAGGATTTCAGAAATTAAGGTGACCTACAACTCCCTAATTTCTACCTACTTCTCCTTTATCCCAATTCACAATTAAGTCACATTGAGCAGTCAGGTAGTGAATTCAATCTTATTTATTTACATCGAGGGAACCAGCTCATTGGCAAATTCCATCTTGCTGCCAGCTTTCAAGAAGACAAGAAGGGGAGGCTTATGAGTATCCCAAAGTAGCACATATCCTAATTGGGGTTCCACATAACTCTCCTTGTAGAGAAAACTTCCCTGCTGCCTTTGAGGGCCAGCACAACCATCAAGGGGTAGTCCTTCACCAAGGGGAGATCTCCATTGTGTCTCCCTTAAGTAGTCAGGGCCTCCTGTAGGGGGGTAGTGAGAGAAGCCATATCATCATCCCTTGCCTCACTGACATAAACCCTCATTCTCCATCTAAGGATTCCCCCCAAAAGACTGTGTGTGTGTGTGTGTGTGTATAACTTTAAAATTCCCAAGTATTTCCCTCCTACTCTCCCTACACTAGAAAAGGCATCATTTGTTTAAAAAAATACATGTATATAAAGGTAATTTTTTTTTCTTTTTATCAGTTTTCTCTGTAGGTGAATATATACAAGTCATTCTTCAAATAATATTGCTGTTGTATATCTTCATCATCTTCCCTCTCTTCCTGTCTCCTGTAAGCCTTCTTTTTCTAATTCTTGACCCCTATAATTCTCTGTTTTTTCTAATTTATTTGTAGTCTTTATAAAATTAAAACTTCAAAGGAATCCATTCTATACACTTCCCAAAAGGCAGTTTCTGCCACCACATTGTAGAATTCACACAGTGCATCCCTCCTCCCTTTTCTATCATGCCCCACTCCCAGAACAATTCAATTTATTCTTGGTATCAAAGAATACAATTCAAAATGGGAGGGCCTCTCTCCTACTATGTCCCTCACTATGTAGCTCATCATTAATGGATATTCTGCATTGGATACATTTTTATTCCTATTTACTTCCATGTTTCCTCTCTGAATACATGTTCTCCCACTCACCTAGGTATCAGTTGGATAAAAAAACTCCAACTCTCCTCTCATGAGGAAGAATGAGTAAATTGTGTTCAAGTACCAAACCCACTAGGGTCCACTCAGAGAAAGTTCTCTTTTTCTCTTCATAGACCACCTCTCTTTATCCATGGAAGTATTCATCATTGGAATTTCTCATTATCAAATCAAAATCTTCCTTTTCTCCCTTTTTAAATCCTCCTCCTTCTTCCTCACCCATCCACTCCCCTATAGACTTTCCTTTTTCTGAATCTGCAGGGTTTACCTCAGTTTTGGCCCCAGATTTTACTCTAGTACATCACCCATTCTTTTTCTTGCTTTCTTTATTCATTCACATATACCTTCCATACAGTTATAAAAGATTCACTTACAGGGTACCACCAGGTTCTGTCTATAATGCTCCAGGTCTGCCTCTTCATTGTTATATCCACCACACTTACATCTTCTCTCCAGTCTAGTTGTTTCTTATTAAAATCTTTGCTGTCCTTATCTGCTCCATTTATTCACTCTTTTGTGTGTTGAATTCTTGGCCTTATTAATGCAGCCTGGCTAGTAGTAGCATGGAATGTGGAGAAAGGGTATTAAGTGAGTTCAGCATCAAGGAGGGTCGATTCATAATTTTTTTTTCATTCTGTTATTAACCTTATTTCAGATTCATTGTCCTAGTCCCTAGAGAAAGCTGAAGTTATTTTATCTTTCGAGCATAATTTCTCCTTTGGAGATGTTTGAGAGGTTGTATGAATAAGAGAATATTTCTAGTCCTCCATTTTGTTTCTCCTGTGACTCACAGTGATAAATTATGTTTAAAAGAAGTTTCAAAGAACTTTCTGCCCCCAAAAGAAAATGTTGATATTTCATTTTGGCATTGCACGCAGAAGAATTCTGATACAAATCTACAAGTTTAAACTCAAGTTGCAAAATATTATTTTAACAACATTTAACAACAAACATTTTAACTATATTCTATAAAAGAGTTTATTTTATTATGTATTAGATATATAGGTATTAAATGTCCTATAATAACAATAACTTATTATTAGATCAATGTCCTATAATAACAATAACTTATTATTAGATCAATGTCCTATAATAACAATGACTTATTATTAGATCAATGATCCATCTTCAATTGTAAATATATAGCATAAATGGCAATTTTACAACAGCAAACTAAGTAGATCAAAAAAAGGATTGAAAGCATACCTCAAATTTTCTAATTATGGTAAAATTAAAGGGTTATAAGTAATTTCAAATAATTTCTTAATTGAAGAAACTCAGCCATTCAAGAGGTCATTGCCACCAATAAGGAACACATTTTTAAGCAAGTTTGTCTTTTAAACTGAGCAATGATTTAGATATTCACATATAATACAATATTCCATTTTTAGCCAGTCATTCAGTCCATCTAATTTCAAATTGATTTTGAGATGAATGATGAATGTAACTATTCAGTGAATTTCAAATTCTACCTAGTGGGAGGTTTCAGCCACATTTAGAAATGGAAAAAAAAATACTGTATATCCCATTTGCCTATCATTATGATTCATTAAGGAAAGATGAAATTAAATGTTTATTAGGTGAACTAGAAGTAGATTTAAATACTAGAAAAAATGTAATTTTACATGAGGCATTATTATAATGAAAAATTGCATTTGTGTTACACTTTTAGCACTATTCCCATTGTGCAGAGGGAAAAAACGAGTATCATAAAATTAAGTGAAATAATTAGTCACATAACTATTATCAAATTCAACACTAAAATCTAAGTTTACTGATTCAAATTTCAATTTGCTCTCCATTATCAAGGAAAATATATGACTTGCCACTATAAGTGATTCATTGGGATATAAGAATGTCATAGTTCTGTTTTCAGTCTTGGAAAAATTGGGGGTGGGAGAAGGAAAAATATATTTCTGTTCTGGCTATATATATATGTGTGTGTGTGTGTGTGTGTGTGTGTGTGTGTGTGTGTGTGTGTGTGTTCTTAAAACTCTTATTTAAATTTAATTAATAAATATTTGTTCTTAGGAACAACAGTATATACTGCCAAATGAGACTGCCCACACTCCTTATTTCCTTATCCCAATGGAAATTCCATCTTTTAAAGAAAACTTTGCTCAATGGCTTAATTCTAGCACCTTTTTAATTCTAGTGCTTTTGATCTGTTCATGATTTCCTATCTATCTAGTTTATAACTTGTTTTTTATATATTTGTTTGCATGTTGTCTCCCCCAATTGACTGTAAGTTCCTTTTGCCTCTTTTTCTAATATCATTTAGCACAGTGTCTGGCACCTAGCAGATGCTTAATGAATGCTTATTGATTGATTGTCATAAATACAAGTCACTCCTCTAAATGTTACTCTGAAAATGAAGTTGCTCTTTTAATAGGTAAGAAATAATTTAGGGTCAGTAAAAATGTGTTACTTCTGGGTACTAAGTTGGCCAATTCCATAGCAAACCATTCCCCATCCCTTCCCCCAAACCCAAGGAAGGTTTAACAATTAATACCCTCTAGGGGAAGAGCAACAAAGACTCCCAAAGCAACTTAAAATTATGTCAGGATAAGAAATGAGTGGGGGATGGACTGACGACTTTGAGAGGTGGATTCTTACTGGAGAAGTTAGTAAGGTGTGCTGGGCTAAGGAGGAATTCACTTCATGAGAAAACACTTTGGGGTTTCATATTTCCACCCTTTATTTTTGCTAATTATGTGTTAAACTTGGGTGTTTCTACCTGCTGAAGGACTACAATCCTAGGAGCACCTTTTTAATTTTGACACCCTAGGTGAAATGCTCAAGTTATCTTGCCCTTGTTACAATTCTAAGGCTCGCAAATGATGTCTTACAGTATTTTCTTCCTTTGAAGAGGCAAAATTCACAGTTGCATATGCCTAAATGTGCAAAAATAGAGAGAGAGGAAAAAAAGCTACACTTTTAGGCATTGCTCATAACTCCAGTGGGTCTAAGGTATATAATATGCCAGCCTCTCCTTTCATTTCGATACCTTTGCCACCAGTATCTTTTAGAGAACATCTTCTATTTGATTATGCTTAATTATACTAGATGATGTTACATTACCCACTTCAGTGACTATGAAAGTACAATACATCCCCAACCAAATCTTTCTTCCCAGGTTTCTTTGGATGTCACAGAGCTTCTTCATTACTTTGTTCTTCAAACGGTTTGTCCTGGGGCAGGCACAAGGTGTGACAAGGAGGAGCTAATTTGGTGTCATGTCACTAGTAATAGATCTCTTCAGTGAAAGGCAGTTCTATAAGCATCCCCACTCAGTTCAGAAACATAGCAGTGAAGTAGTGAGCTCTGTCAGTTTGGTCTGAAGGCATCAAATACAGTGGAGAGTATTTCTACAAAATCCTTTTAAAGACTAACTGAAAAAGAAAACAGGCAGCTGTGTTTGTCAGCACTATTTGAATGCTAGGGAATGAAGGACATTAAATGCTTAAAACTAGACTTTTAATTATTTTTTCTATATTTGTAGTGATTTTTTAGTAGCTATTTACACAAAAATTTCTAAACTGAGCAGCATTTTTCATTGTTTCCGGTGATTAAATAAATGATTGAATGCATCGTAAGTAATGAAAGGTAGCTACAATAAGCAAGTGTTTTTCTTAGCATTCTCTTTATGCTAAATGGTGCTCAGTCTCTTTTGAATTACAACATTTTTATCATTTATAAAGATACGTATGGGAATGAACCACTCCCTTCAATAAAAAGTTAATAGTTTATGGAAAGATTTAAAGTAATTTTTTTTTTTTTGCTGCAGCATCTTTTCCTTTAATATAGTAGGTATTTTATCTCCTGTCTTTTTCTTTCCTTATTCTTTGGAATTATGTATCCTGCTCCTCATTGCTGCACTGAGGGGTACTGACAGAAAGCCCCTGGTGGCTAGAGCTATGTGAGGTGGGAAGAAATCAGCAGGAAAAGAACTTTGGCATTGAGATAGTCTGAAGTTCAAGTTCATGAAAGACATGAAGCAAAGAAGTGAGCTCTATAAATAGTGGATGAGCTCAAAGATCAGATTGTCAAACAGATTTCAGTAAGGTCTAGGGGGAAGAACAATGTCTATTTGAGAATAAAAGGATTCTATTTATTCAAAGGAACAGAAAGAGTTAAGTATCTGAGGCCAAACTAAGTGTGTGGGGGGACATCAAAACCAAATGTTACAAGGGCTGGTGCTTAAGAAATTTGTTCTCCCAGTCTCCCAGGATTCCTGAGCTATGGGTGTCAAGATACCCTGTCCCACCCATCACTTGAGAATGACACATTTTTATTAACAGCTTCTTTTCACCTTCTCTGTATCTAAAATGGAAGAGTTGTGTCTAGATGGGGCAGATACTATAATAAATGGGACATCTATATTTAACTATCCAGAAGAATTACAAGTTAATTATTTTATATGAAGAGAACTAGATACTATGTATGTACAATGCATCTGATATACATTAACATCAGACTGCCTCATAATATAAATTGTACAAAATTTCAAGAATCACTTGAAGTATTTGCATAAACCCCTCCAAAGTACATTTTATACTCCATTAAATCAAAGCTTTGTTGTTATTGTTGTTTTTCAGGGAAGCACCTACAGAAGTCAGTGAAAGACATTAAATATGCTTGTATATTAGAAAATAGTAGAAATCATCATAGTGTAGTGAGTAGAAGAATATGCTGGATTTGCAGACAGAAAAATCTAGGTTTCAATGCCACATTAATCAATTTCTCTCTGTGTTTCTTGGAACACATGCTTCACCAATTTCCTCATCTGTAAAAAGTGAAGAATAGACTAGATAATGCTTTAATATTCTCTTACCCATGGACTCAAAGTGGTAAATATAACATATATACTGGTTACTAGTTAATAATATATAGAATATACAATATTTATATATGTATATTTGTACTACATAATAATTTGATGCAGCTGAGTAGCATAGATCAATCTGGGCAAATTTTTGAAAGAAAATTGATAATGAACCCAAATATTTTCAAGTTTTTTGTTTTTCGGTTGTTTCAGTCATATATGATTTTTTGTGATACTATATGAGGTATTTTTCTCAAAGATACTTGGGTGGCTTGCCTTCTTCTATAGCTCATTTTGTCATTGGGGAAACTGAGGCAAACAGGATTAACTGACTTGCCTGGATTTATACAGCTAGTGAACTTTTGAGGCCAGATTTGAATATAACAAGATAAGTCTTTCTGACTCAATACCTGATACTCTACCCACTGAACTACCTGGTGCCCATTTTTTGGTATATATCTTTAAAAAAATTTAACTCTTATCTACCATATTAGAATTAATACTGTGCATTGGTTCCAAGGCCAGTAAGTGGTAAAGGTTAGATAATGGAGGATAAGCTAGTTGTTTAGGGTCACACAGCTAGGAAGTATGAGGCTAGATTTGAACCCAGGACTTCCCATTTCTAGATCTGCTCTCAATTCTCTGAGACACCTATGTGCTACCTGTTTATGTCTTTTGAATAATTTGAAAGTTAAAAAATTTATTTGAGATTTATATTGCATTCAAACAAAAAAGTCAACTCTCTTCAATTAAACCATCTTTTGTAAAACCACTGCTCTTTGAAAGAGGAGCTAATAAATCACTGATGGTCAAAAAATATTGTAGCAGAGATGAAAAACATAACTATTAAATGTATATGAGTTTGCTTTACACTGTAAGTAATGTTTGTTATTCACTCATTTTCAATCTTACCCCATTTTTTTATCCCATTTGGGAATATCTTGGTAAAGATAATGGAATGAACTTCTGCATGGGGAGGGGAGCCAAGATGGCAGAGTAATCCAGAGCAGCTCTGTGCCACCATGAGAATCTTTTCTGACCAAAATTAAAATATCACCACAAAATAAATATATGAATGAAAGAAACAACAAGGAGACAGAGTGAAACAACTTTCAATTAAAGAAAAACCCAAAAGGTAGCAAATAACAACTGGGGAATTTGAATGAGAGTAGAGCAAAGACAGTAAGAAGCTGTAGCAAGTAGGAAAGAGCAAGTCAAGAGCAAGCCATACACCCCTAACCCCACATCTGCTGTCTGAGCTTCAGAACATATGCCCAAGCCAACATCCAGATTCTGAAAACCCACTGGCCAAAGACTGACACAAACCAACCCATAACCCTTGAAATTTGAAGCCTGTCAAGTCTGGAGCCCCAGCCCAGCTCTATTCTGGGCTTGAGATAAGGAATTAGTTCAAACTATGAGGTGGTTGATAGTACTAAGTACTATGTACCGATCCTTTTGCCTAAAGCTTGAGCAGAGCTCCAAGCCAGGATAATCAAGGATGTGCCTGATTAGATCAAGTACATAGCCCCTGACCTGATCAAGATCTGAGTAAGATCAAAAGATTATACCTAAGCCTGAGGCAAATCTTTAAGCTATCAGTATCTAAGGGTCAATTGAATAAGCAACAGGAGGGGCCTCTCAGAGCTCTCAGCCCTCAGACTATCACATCAAACCCCCAAGCCTACCTATGATTAGATGGGAAAATTTGAACAAACAACTAAAAAAGCACCTAACTCTAAAGAATTTTTGTGGTGACAAATAGTAAGGTATAGACACATAAGGAGATAGTGAAAGCAAAGGAAACATACTCAAAGTCAAAAAGAAAAATATGTACTGGACACAGATTCTGGAAGAACTCCAAAAGGACTTCAAAAACCAATTAAGAGAGGTAGAGGAAAAGAGGGAAAGATAAATGAAAGTGATACAAGAAGAAATGGGTCAATTGAAAAAGGAGAACAAAAACTGACAGAAGAAAAACATGTCTTAAAAATCAGAATTGACCATCAAGAAACTAATAATTTCATGAGAAATCAAGAAAAAATAAAACAGAATCAAAGGAATGAAAAAAAAAACAGGGAAACATGAAATTTCTTATTGATAAAATAACTGAGCTAGAAAATAGATGTAGGAGAGACAACTTGGGAATTATTGGACTACCTGAAAGCCATGGTCAAGGAAAAACCTTGGACGTCATATTACAAAAAATTATCAATGAAAACTGCCCAGAGATCCTTGAATAAGATAATAAAATTGAATTTGAAAGAATTCACAGATCACCTCCAGAATGAAATCCTCAAATGACACCTTCCAGGAATATAATAGCTAAATTCAAGAGCCACCAAGCCAGAAAGAAACCATCCAAATTCCAGGGAACTACATTCAGAGTCACATAGGACCTAGCAACTTCTACATTAAAGGATTAAAAGTCAGGGAATATGATATTCAGGAAGGAAAAAGATTTGGGGTTATATCCACGATTCACCTATCCAGAAATACTGAGTATATTCATTCATGGTCATTCAATAAGATACAAGATGTCCAAGCATTCCTGAGGAATAAACCAGACCTAAACAAAAAATTTGAAGTCCAGATATGAGATACAGGAGAAACCCAAAAAGGTAAATAAGAAAGAGAAAATTTAAGGGACTCATTCATTGAGGTAAAAATGTTTACATGTCTACAAGGAAAGGGGATTTCTGGAATTCTCAAAAATTACTTAGTAGAGAAGATAAAAGCAATTTACTCAGAAGGGGGTGGAAAAGTAAGCTGATTATAATATAATGTATATGATGATATGATTTGTATGGAAATACAATGATATGGAACAATATGTATGTATAATATTTTATTACACAAATATGGTATTGATTCCAAAGCCAGACAGACCAAAGAGAGAGAGAGAGAGACAGAGAGAGAGAGAGAGAGAGAAAACTACAGACCAATCTCCTTAATGAACATAGTTGTAAAAATCTTAAATAAAATACTAGCAAAAAGACTAAAGCAAGTTATTACAAATATTATTCACTATGATCAGGTGGGATTTATACCAGGAATGCAAGGATTTTTTAATATTAAGAAAACCATCCTAATAATTGACCATATCAATAACTAAAAAAACAGAAATCACATGATTATCTCAATAGATGCAGAAAAAACCTTCGACAAAACACAACACTCATTCTTATTGTAAACACTAGAAAGTATAGGAAAGAATAGTAATTCTTCAAAATAATAAACAGTATATATTTAAAACTATCAGCAAGTATAATCTGAAAAGGGAACAAGTTATAGGCCTTCCCAATAAGATCAAGAGTGAAACAAGGATGCCTATTTTTCACCTCTATTATTTAACCTTGTACTAGAAGAACCAGCAGGAACAATAAGAGAAGAAAAAGAAATTGAAAGGATTAAAGTAGGCAACAAGGAAATTAAACTATCACTTTGAAGATATTATAGTATACTTAAAGAATCCTAGAAAATCAACTAAAAGGCTACTAGAAATACTTAACAACTTTAGCAAAGTTGCAGGGTACAAGATAAATCCACATGAATCATCAGCATTTCTATATGTTCCCAACAAAAGACAGCAACAGGAGTTAGAAAGAGAAACTCCATTTAAAATCACTCTAGACAATATACAATTTTTAGGAATCTATCTACCAAGACAAACACAGTATTTATATGAACACAACTACAAATCACTTACCACACAATTAAAACTAGATCTAAGTAATTGGAAAAAAAATTAATTGCTCATGGGTAGGATGAACTAACATAATAAAAATGACAGTCTTACCCAAATTAATCTACTTATTTAGTACCATACCTATCAAATTACCAGAAAGCTTTTTTTTATAGAAATAGAAGCTATTATAAAAAAGTTCATCTGGAAGAACAAGAAATCAAGAATATCAAGGGAAATAATGAAACAAAATGTGAAGGATGAAGGTCTAGCAGAACAAGATCTTAAACAATAATATAAAACAGTGGTCATTAAGATAGTATGGTACTGGCTAAGAGATAGAAGGGTGGATCAATGGAATAGACTAGAGGTAAATGACCTCAGCAAGTTACTTCCTCACTTCTCCCTATGCCAAAATAACAAAAGAATTCTTCAATGGCATTTCCATTTAATGGAACAAAGATATGCAGGATAGCTTTCAGTTCATCTAGTCCAAATTTCTTTTCTTGGCATTTTACTTCTAATATCTCATTTTACTTCTAATATTTTCCTTAATAACCATTTTATTTCAGTGAACATCACAGGATCATAGAGTGGAAGAACTGGAATGGTTGGTTATCAATGGCCTTTTAGTGCTATTCCTTTAAAATAATCCCCTTCTGATGAGGCTAAATTGGGACATTAATGCTGGTGGAGTTGTGAATTGATCCAGCCATTCTGGATGGCAATTTGGAACTATGCCCAAAGGGCATTAAAAGATTGTCTGCCCTTTGACCCAGCTACACAGTACTTCTGGGTTTATAATGCAAAGAGGTCATAGGGGGGAAAAAACTTGTACAAAATTTTTTATCCTCATGCTCTTTGTGGTGGTGGCAAAAAAATTGGAAAATGAGTGGAGGCCCTCCAATTGGGGAGTGGCTGAACAAATTGTGGTATATGTTGGTGATGGAATACTATTGTGCTCAAAGGAATAATAAAGTGGAAGAAATTCATGTGAGCTGGAATAACCTCTAGGAATTGATACAGAGTGCAAGGAGCAAAACCAGAAGAACATTGTACACAGAGACTGATACAATGTGGTACAATGGAATGTAATAGACTTCTCTACTTGCAGCAATGTAATGATCCAGGACAATTCTGAGGGACTTATGAGAAAGAATGCTATCCACATTCAGAGGAAGAATGGTGGGAATAGAAACATAGAAGAAAAACAACTGCTAGATCACATGAGCTGATGGGCATATGATAGGATGTAGACTCTAAATAATTACCCTAGTGCAATTATCAGTAATATGGAAATAAGTCTTGATCAATGCTTTGGCTATGGGGTGGGATTAGGAAGGGGAGGGGAAGGCTGTGAATCTTGTAAACACGGAAAAGCATTCTAAATTAATTAAAATTTTTCAATTCAAAAATTAAAAAAAATTCCCCTCTTTTTTAAGAATATGCATTATAAGTGAGCATCTAGTCTGTTCATGAACACTTCTGATGAGAATGAAGCCACTATCTCCTAAGGCAATTCATTTAAAGCTATCTTTAATTATTATTTTTCTAAATTTTTTTCTTTGTGATTTCTACATATTGCCCTTATTTACTTTCCCTGGGAAAAGTGAAGTTATGTTTATTCCATTTCCCACAAAAAGGTTCTTCAAATATTTAAAGAGACCCTCTTACGATATTGCTTTTACCTTTCCTCTGATTGCCTTACATCATAAGCCCTTTTACTGTACTCCTATGGTACTTCTTCCATATCATATACCTAATATTTGCCCTTATATAGGTCTTCAACAGAAGAGATTATGTTATACTTCTTTGTATTCTTAGTGATGACTATTCTGTTTGTTAATAATATTTGTCTTGCAAAGTAATGATTACCTAGTTTTATTCTTATCCTCTTTCACTTGTTTTATTCTTATCCTCTTTCACCTTTCTATTGAATGAACTATAAACAAACTTTCATATTAGATCTACTTTTCCCAATACCCCTTTAACCATTATTCTAAATTTCATTCATTTGAGTACTTAAGGTTCATGAAATATCCCTGATTCGCATTACCTACCTGCTTTCTAAGTCTTAACTCATGCACTTTTTATTAACTGTGTTAAATTGTCCACTATATTTTTTAGGGATGTTGATGTGACTTTTATACTTGCCAGACACCCCCTCTTTTTTATTATAAATTATTTCACAATAGGAATCATTGATACTTTTTATTTTATATTTTTAGGCATCTACCACTATGAGTCCTCTGGGTGGCCAGATAACATTTTCTGACTGACCTCTTTACTGAGATGAAACTCTATAATACATTATTCTAAAACTTTTATTTCTTTTTTCTCTAATTAAAATTAAATATCTGAACTATTATCTTCCCAGGAACAAAAATATTTTTGATACCTTCTACAGATCTGAGTTAAAATTAGACCCCATATTTTGAAATTAAAAGCAAAATATTGTATTTATCCATTCACTTCTTTTTTTTTTTGGAATGTTGCTTTGTCTCCCTTCTGGATATTGTATTGTTTCCCTTCCTTTTGTCCTCTTGATCTGCCAAATCCCACTGTCCATATTTTTGCTTCAGGTTTGTTATCGGCAAAATGAAGATGTTTACTTTGGTTTAACGCAATGAATACTTGAATTTTTCTCAGTGCTAATTGCATCCATAGAATATTGCTGGGTGCACTAGAAGACAAAAATACTTAGACAAAATCACTTGCCTTTAATTCAAATAAGAGAAAAGGACACTTAGACAAGTAACTATAATAACCAATGGAACTTTAAGATAAATTAAGGAGTACATGTTGCTATAGTAATGTAATTATATTGCCTGCTTTTCTCTAATTTTTATGAAAAAAACTCTTATCTTTCCACCAAATGTCTTTTAGAAGTACTAGAGTACTTGGATTTTTGTAGAAATTTTCTCCACATGCTTCTACTAAAAATCTGTTACAAGGAACAAAAATGAGATGTTCACTAAACTTCATGGCTTCATTCTTCTACCAGAATCCATTAAGATACACTGTCAAAACACTCCAGCTCTGGAAAGTTTTTTTTATATCTAGTAGTCTTTGGGGGCATGCATAATGGTCAAAAGATTATTGAGGAGCTGAAGCTTTTAAATAAAATGGAGAAAGATAGAGATAGAGAGAAAGAGAGGTAGAGCAAATTTGAGAGATTGATATTTAAAGGGGGTGGATAATCAAGCATTTAGACTATCATAGAGCAACTCCAAATTCAATATAAACAAATAAAATTGCATAATATGTAATTTTTAAAATCCTTAACTCTAAGTTGTGGATACTTTATTAACTTCAGTAAATCTCCAAAATTTCCAGAGATGACTAAAAGGTATGTTAGGTTTCCTCAGGTTCTAGAGACTCTCAGAACATTCTTTTTGGGGTCCACCCAAGCTTGTATTTGGGTTGCTTTTATATTTTGCCATCACCCAAATTTTATTGAATAGTTACATTAACACATATCTGTCTAAACTTTATTTCACATTTCTCTCTTATAACCATGGAAAAATATTCTAAAATAAAATCTATAAAATGCAAACCTTTCAGAGCCTGAATAATAGGGAACTACAACTCCTTGCTAACTTGCTCTCCTCTACCATATGACCTAATAAGTGCCTCTATGAAACTTTCAGATTTGTGGGTTTATTCTCAGGAACAAGAAGTTTAAAGATGTGAAATGATTATTTCTTAAAGAAGAAAAAGAGTAAGTTACTTCTTTTGGACCCAATGGTTGGTTCTACCTTGATACTTTGACAGAGGTAGACTTCATGAACTTTCTTTTAAAAACATTTTTTAAATAATGTAGGCAGTGAGATATATGATTTCTGAGCACCAGGATGTAATAATCAGAGCTACCAGTTTGGAAGAGCAATTTGACAACATCATGTAGAATATCATCTAATTGTGAGATGATGATGTCCTAGACTAAGAGGATGGTAATGGAAATTGCAAGAAGGGGATAGATACAAGTGATGTCAAATGATTCAAATCCTTCTCTGGGTCCTCATGGAGTTTCTATGGAAACAAAAAGATGTAAATGGCTCTTAAAACAAACAACAGAAGAATGGAATGAAGAGATAATATTTAGAGAAAAATAGAATATAACCTACAGTGTAGATAATATATAGAGCCTAAAGTCAGTAAGACTTGAATTCAGTCTGATATTAGACACTAGCCCTGTGATCCTGGACACGTCACCTAACCATGTTTGCCTCTATATCTTTATCTGTAAAATGACCTGGGGAAGGAAATGGCAAAATATTCCTTTATGTTTGACAAGAAAACTTCAAATTGGAGCACAAAGAATCAGATACAACTATAAAAACTGAATAACAAAAGAATAAAAAATTTAATCTAATCATGTTATCATCTATATCTATCTGGGGAAGACTAGACATGACTTTTTCAATGTTTATTCATGAGAGAAAAAGAGATGATAGGGATATGTGTATGGATGTATACCAATAGGTACAAATGTATACATGTGTACACATGTACAAACATATTCATATATATGTACTATAGGATATGTATATGTGTTAGTATTCTTATTTTACAGTGAAGAGAGCATGACCTATTTTATGGACTAATCAAACACTAGGATTCACTTAAGGTCCTAAACATTAAGAAAACATTATATATATATATATATATATATATATATATATATATATATATATATATATATATATAATTAGTTACCCACCTATACTCCCCCTAGTAGTAATACTGGGAAAAGCAGATAATTTCTATTGTCATATTTGAAAACAACAAAAATAGAACACAGATATATATGGACATTAGCTTGTATGAATGGAAGCATGACTACAGTAAAGACCATTTAAAGCTTAAAAGTTACTCACTTTTTTTTTTTGCTTATCTTGGGTGAACAGAACTCCCAAATCAAAGCTATGTTGTATTCACTCTCAAACCCTGTACAAACAAAACCTTCCAGGAGGTGTATAAGTAGAAAGGTGGGAACAGCTGTAATATTGCTCCAAAGGAATGAACATCAGAGAAAGGACAGAAAAATCTGTTTTTATCATTATTACCTGTATCATTTGGGACAAGTCACTTAACCCTTTGTTCTTAATTTACCTTATTTGTTACAAATTTAGGTGGGGTAAGGGGTATTAGATTAGATTTTCTCTGAAAATTTTACCCTTCAAAATCTAAATATGTATATCCATCCTATATGTTCTTTTCTTTCTTTCTTTCTATCTATCTATCTATCTATCTATCCATCCATCCTTATAGATGCAAAATTTTTAAACAAAATCAGATCTCTGGTGTTATGACAATTAGGCATTCCTATGGGAAATTGTACTCAATTACATAAGTAACATTTTGCTAAAATTCCAGAAAAATTTTTCTGTCAGGACCATCTGAACTATATGAAACTATAACTGTAGAAGACATAGATATAAAACTGAAAGCGATCATCCATAGAGCCCCAATTTACAACTGAGAAAACTACGGTCCAGAGAACTTGAATGATCACCTTGGTGCTAGGTGATAAAAGTAAGATTTGAACTCTGTTCCTTTGACTACATCTCCTAAACTCTCTGGTCAATTCACTAGCATTTATTAAGTGCTTACTATGGATCAGGCAATTTCCTAAATCCTGAAGACAAAAAGACAAAATTGAACAGTTTCCGAGGTTGCCTTTATACCTTGTGTAATTTTGGGCAAGTCATTTGACCACTTTCAAAATCATATATAAAATAAAGATTTTAGAAAAAAATTAACTTTGGAATTCCTTTCATTTCTCAATTCTATGATCCCAAAATGTAGTGTTTTATAGGAAATGAATTGTTTAATTAATTTTGTCAAATGTAGAATCAATGAATTTTAGCTATTCTATTTAAATAACAATAATGAATTTTAAAATAATTTTAGAATGCATTGAATGTCCTAATCAATAATGATTAGGTGAATTGATTTTGTTTCAAATTATTGCATAGCTATGAATTTTTTGATTAGTCACCTACATCTTGCACTTACTTCTGGGGAGGCTAGAAGATAACACCTTAGTACCATTCAATCAAGGAGAATGCTTTTTCAACTTGGAGATTTTGCAAAGGGAACCACTATATTACAGGTGTATCTAGCAAGTGAAGTATTGAAAATTTAGCAATTTTGAAGTAAGATTCATCAAATACTTTTAAAATGCCATAGTCCCGGTTGCATGTCACCTTTTATTCCTTTCACAGATGGATGCGCTGAAAGCAATGTTTAATTTGTGTTTTTCCCTTTTTAGGTTCAAAGTCCCTTGGTAGGTTAATGCAAGTTTGGTCAATGTTTATTTTATCTCCATGGTTATCAAAGAAAGTTCATTTGGGGTACAAAACATTCATATAAAATAGCAGCATTACCTGCACCTTGTAGATCCTGCTACCATACTTTTGTCCTGGGAGGAAACAGTACTGCATTCTGGGGGTTCTGTGAGCTTATGTTGCCAGTGTAAGCAAATATGGCTGAGGGACTCTGTATCTCCATCATTTGCACTGCTGTCTGCCAGAAGGGAGAGGATTATTACACAGCTCTTTCACCAATGAAAGATTTGAACCCCAGTTTCCAGAGGTGAGAAGCTTGTATAATTGGCCTTCATAGAGTTGTCAATTGAATTTTTTTTTTTGGTGTACAAATGAGCAGCCTGATAGAGCTCCATTTAGTTAGATCACCTCCCCCTCCATCTCTAATAGCAATGTAATAATGGGGCTTCATTTGTTACCAAAATTAAGCCTCATACATTCATGAGGAGCATCCAAGTCACCACATTTCCCACCTACTCAAATGCAGGGAGCCTGTAAAACTGTTAACAAATCAAGATGCCAGAAATATATAAGATTGTTTTCTTTTAAATCTGGGAAATTCTTTGGGGGAAATATATTTACTGAAAGAATCAAATAACCTAAACTGTTTTCATGTGCCTACTTAAAGGGAACTGAAAGCAACTATTGCAGTTTTTAATTTACCAGTTCGTGTTAAGGTGTGATTTTCTGTGCACTGTTAAGGACATCTCTTTTTGGCAGTCCAAATACCACAGTTATCTCTTCTTCATTAAACTGGGCAAAGAGCACTCACTCGTTCTCAAACTGTTAAATGGATATTGGGATTTTTAATGAATGGAACATTTATTTTTGTGCCAGCTCAACTACCAACATTGACATGATTAGCATACATTTTGGCAACTGTTCTAGCACAAGGTGTTAGGAAAAAGGGTCTTTTATCTCTAGTCTAATTTGCTTTTAGCATCCTTTGTTATTCGTCTTTTTAGTATTTTGATGGGAAAGAATTTTTTTTTTTTACTATGGGTCATTTTGGCAAAAGCCAGAGTTAAAAATCTGACTCCTTATTATTGCTTTAAAATTGTATAGACTATGAAAATTTTAGTTTTGCTAAAATAATCCTTAAATGACCTTCAAATTAGATAAGTCAAATATTTTATTTTTAATATCAAAGGCTAAAATGTTGCACATTTGGGAGATTTGGTATTTAGAGTGCTGTTATTTACATAAGAAGCTATTTTTCTTTTTTTTAGTGAGGAAAATATGAGGCAGTTAATGAATATGGGTAGTATTAGCTGGAACATTTATACATTTGAGTAAGAGAGGACAAGCACATGGTCAAACTCCTATTTGATAAATATTAAGTGCATATTCTCTGCAAGGCACTCTTCTCTTTCTTCTCAATAAGTGGCACTGGTAGTGAAACTTTCTCACTTAGCCATTTTATCTACCCTACATTCACAAATAACTTTTATTTCCCATCATACATATCTCCACCTGACTTTGAGTCAGGTTCTTAATATGTTTACCATTTCACTTTGGGACAAAGGAGAACTGAATAGAGCAAAGATGCAAGCTACCAGTGGATACTACAAGACTGCTTTGTTTCATTTTATTTTGGATAAAACTTTTTTCCTTATGAAAGTGACTACAATCCATTGCATTTCAGGAACTGTGATTTTTCTAATGCATAATTTAACTTAAATTAAGCAAGGAAACAACAAAAAGAATGTCCAAAATCCAGTGTTATCATGTTTTAAAGAAAAGCATGTATCAAGTGGAATAGATTCCTTACTTAGCCTATAAAGCTCTTTGAAACATTTGCACACATTTAAGAATTTTAAAAGTGAACTCTATTTTCAATATGTTTAGTTTTTGAAAACTACTTTCCTAAGATTAAAATAAGGCAGAACTAACAAATACCTTCAGAAAGCAATTTAGTGAGTTTTATAGTCATAAGGGTAACCAAGAGAAAGAAGTTATGAAAATATATAGCTTTAATTTGCAGACATATAAACACTTTTGGTACAATCAGACATAAGATGCTGGAAAGTAAAATGACCCATTTTTAAGCTGACATATTTTTCTTTACACAGATATGTTTGACATAACCCTCATATGAAAGATTTTTCTTTTTCTCTGCTTGCACAATGGGGCTAAAGGGATTCATCAGTGATGAACCTGCTGCTTGCATTGCAAAAGATGTAGTCAAGAATAAATTATCCAGAAAATTTGCCACAGGGCTTAAAAAGAAGCTTGTGGCCCTAATCCAAAGCCAAAGAACAAAAGTCAGAAATAGTAGCCAGTAAACCTAAATAACAGCAACAATAACAATAGTAATGACTCCCACATGAAATATCATTCCCAAATAGCTAAGATTTTCTGTGAATTAATTTCTAAAATTTTAAAAGTGATTTCTATTTTTCCTGTGACAGCTGAAGAAAGCATGTCAAAATCTAATTTATAACTCAGATAAGAAGCACAGCAGACAAGTTGAGGAAGCACAAAAAAAATAATTTTCAATAGCTATGAGACAGCTAAAGGGTCAAAGCATCCCTTTGCATCTGGCTGTTTGGACATGGGCACAATTGTTTCATTTACATCTTCTGCAAGAAAGGGTAAATGCATCCCCCACCCCCAAGATGGCAAGCAAAACGATAGAACAAACAGAAAGCTATTGGAGTTGAGAGGAAATGAAAAGAACACTATTCAGCAGTTCAGATTTTCATTACATGGCAATGTTTTCTATCCTTGGTAAAAAGAAATTGCACTTCTTGTTAATGCCTTCTCTATCATACTGTACATGTTATTTTTGTGAGGTAATAAACATTCCATTTTACCAGTGCATTTCTTCTCCTTTCATTATCATACATACAAGTAGAACAAAATCTCCATTTATTTTAGATTTATGTATATTTTATGTTTAAAACAATGTATTTAAAATATATTTTGTCATTATTTTCATATACAATACCTGTCATGTATATCTCAAACACCTTCCTGCATAGGAACAACGGATGCCCTCTGGTGGTTAAAATAACTTCTGACTTAAACTTCAATTCTTACCTTACTCTCTTTTTTTACTCAATGACCTGGTTGATGTATGAAAGCTGCAAATGATGGAAAGCCGTTTATCAGCAGTACACTAACTGTTAATACTAAGTTTTCATTTTAAAAAAATGCTGTACACATTTTATAAGACCTGAATTGGAATTTTATAAAACCTGTAAACAGTTATTTACAATATAAGTTATAAATTATTCGTCCTTCATCGGAACTGCCAATCAGCACACCTATGAATGTTTGTGGCCTGTCCAAGACCAAACATCCGTCTCAGTTTTTCCCCTGGAAACATCAAATATTAGAAATCTCCATTGGTTTCCTCTCGATCATATGTAAGTCAAGCTTTCCTTTCAGTGGGATTTGTACTTCCAAATTGTCATTTGCCCGGTGATGCTTTTTCCCTTTCCTTAGACAGATATATATTCCCATCCCAGTTACTAACGTGATAGATGCCAAACTTATCACGGACAGGGCAACTAAAGTGGGCACACAAGATGCTGATTCCACTTTTCGGTGAGTAGGTTCTATTGAAATTTGTGGTTCTTTTTCCTCTATGCTGATCTCAGGTTCCTTTCGCAACAGACTTTCAATGTAGCTCTCATTGCTCACAGTGTCATTGACAAATAGATTTACCATGACAGTGGAATGGAGGGGCTCAGGATAACCATGGTCACTCACTTTAACCAGCAAACGGTAAAGCCCATAATCATTCTGCATCAATGTTTCTTCCAAAGTAATGTTGCCAGTTTTGGGGTCTATCCTAAAGGATTCAGGGCGAGGACCTCTTCTCCCTATTATGCTGTAAGCTATGACAGCATTCATACCAGTGTCTTTGTCAACAGCATAGACTTCTGTAACTGGTGAGCCAGGTAGTGTAGAAGGGAGGACCAATAGATAAGACATATTTGACTGAGGAAACAGTACAAGAGGAGGGTTGTCATTGATGTCAAGAAGAAGAATGGTTATTTTTGCAGTGGAGGAGAGGGCAGGTTCACCTCCATCAACAGCTTCAACCCACAAAATATAGGAACTTTGTTGCTCCCTGTCCAGAGAGACTTTTGCTCTCAACATGCCCTTTCCTGTGTCAATGACAAAAATATCACTTTGGTTCATCACTGAAAGGGCAACCCATCCATTTCGTCCTGCGTCTGCATCTGTGACACTGATTACTCCAATTTCACCAAACCCTGGGAAATTTTCTGGCACAAAAAAGCTGAAATCCTTGTTGATAAACCTAGGGCTGTTGTCATTTTTATCCAACACAGTGATGGCAACTGTAGCTATTGACTCTTGGGGTGGTACCCCAGAGTCAACTGCTTTTACTGTGTACCTGTATTTTTCTTTTTCTTCTCTGTCCAACTGAGTGGACACAGTCAGAATCCCTGTAATCCTGTCTAACAAAAAATACGATGGTGCATCAGGTCCAAGGAAATAAGAAACTTGACCTCTCTCTCCACTGTCAGCATCTGTGGCATGCAACTTTGTCAGAAAGGCATTTGGTGCATTATTTTCTTCAATAGATAGTTCTATCAATGGTTGAGTGAAGACAGGTGCATTGTCATTGTCATCTAGAATCTGGATTTTAATGACCTTTTTAACATGAAATCCCTCAGAGTTCCAGGCTACCACAGTTATCTCATAGAGCGGTTGCATCTCATAGTCCAAAGGCTTTGAAGTTTCTAACAAGTATTCATTACTGTATGGTTGATAAGGAGATAACCTGAATGGTCCATCACCATCGAGGTAGCAATTTACCTTATATTTATCTTCTGGGTCTCTGATAGTAAAAAATGCAACTGGGGTGTTAATTGGTTCCAACTCCTTTAAGTAAACCACTCCTTCAACTTCATTAGCAATATAACGAGGGACTATTTCAGGTGGACGAAAAACTACTTTGATGATGGTCACCAGGGCCGTGATCACAGCTGGAATGCAGCCTGGTCCATTGGCAAGTATAGTGAGTTTATGTAATCTTAGAACATTGCCCCCAATCTTTTTGAAGAGCTTAATGACTCCAGTGATTTCATCCAAATGGAAGAGATCTTTTGATACCTGTGGAACCTTCTGGCTATATGAGTAGGTGATCTGAGCATTGGCACCCAAGTCTCTGTCCACAGCCTGGACACTTGCCACAGAAGTCCCCACTGATGCATTTCCATACACAGTCACATTGATCTGTGAGTCTGTGAAAAGGGGGCAATTGTCATTAATGTCACTGATGCCAATAGTAAGAGTGGCACTCCCCATGAGAGGTGGAGAACCACCGTCTTCTGCAATGATGATGGTTACATACTGGTCTCTAGTCTCCCTGTCTAATGACCCCATGACAATTAGGTATGGGGTGCGTTCTCCATTTTCATTCTCCTCAACATCCAGGGTAAAGACACCATGATAATCCAAAAGGCGATAAGTTTGAACCCCATTAATGCCCACATCTGGGTCCAGGGCGGGATGCTCGATGGCTAGACGAGTGTTGACAGGTGCATTTTCAGGAACTGAGACAGAGATCTGGGACACAGGGAACTGAGGTGCATTGTCATTGATGTCCCGGATGGCGATTTTCACTTTCACAAATCTGAAGTACTCCTGAGGAAGAATTAGAACATCCAGGAGCAAGACACAAGATTCTGAGGAAGTTGAGGAGGAGACTGAGATGCCACTCCTCCCAACTCCTCCACCTCCGCCTCCCCCACCTCCTTCAAGACAGAGTGCCTCTCGGTCAATTTCTTGTGTAGAAGTGTGCAGCTCCCCTGAACGGTTGTCCAGGGTCACATACTGACCACCTAGCCCTTGGGACGCCAAGCTGAAGGAAAGAGGGGGATCCCATTCCTCTCCATGGTGTTGGTGCAGTTGCTGGTCTTCCTCACCCCCTGCTGCCACTGCCGCCTCTGCTGATGCCGCCTGAGGGACCAACTGCAAGTCCTCTGCAAGGCTACCAATGAGCACTCCTGCTGGTAGCCCCTCGTTCAGACTGTAAAAGAGCTCTGTGGCTCGACTGTAACTTGCGAAGCAGTTGAAAGGTCCCACGAACAGGAAAAACAGTAACAGATGCTGGAGGCGAAGAGGAAGACACGACACACAGGCACACAGAGAGAAGCATATTGAAATTAGAGACTAGGAACTATAGAACTCATCAGGGATGCAGCTCATTTTTCTCACCTGGCCACCCACCTCTCCAAATAACTCAGTCAGGGACGCTTCAGGCACACAGACAATCATGCTCAGGCTAGTGAAAAGGGTGCTTGCTTTATAGGACACAGCGACAGAGTTTGTTTTCACAGCTCCCTCCATTCCCCCGGTTCTCCTAGTTTCCTCACTCCATCCCTCCACCCACTAAATAATCCAACAAGCAGTCAGGCTGTCAAATGTTCATTGCAACACACAAGGTCTCCGTCATGTGCAAAAAAGCAGCACCAAAAGGAAAGGAAGGGAAGGCTTGATAGGTGAATCCAGGAGTTTCTTTCCCATTTAAATCCCCATGCCCCCAATAACACGCCGTGCCATGAAGCATACAAATCCTTTAAAGCAGGAAGGATGAGAGATTCTCATTTCCAATACGCAATACAAAATCTAGTTGGAAAGAGGAGAACTCTCCCCACCCTCTCCCAAACCCTCACTAATCCTCCTCCCCTGGGGGACTGAAACTAAACACAGAAAAAATGATTATGCAAAATAATGTCATTTGCAATTGACTTAGAAGCTCTACCCACCGTTGCAAGTGAGGAAGCAGGCTTTAAACCCCAGTATCTAAAAATGACTAAAAGACTGCACCCCTTCTTTTATGATTTAATCTGTAATATTTTAGTTCCCCAAATTACCCTCGGTACCTCCACCTCTCTCTTTCTTCCCCCAGTCCCAGTCTATGGCTTTCGTTTTGTGGTAAATAGATTCTTCCAAACTCTTCCTCCCCCACCCCCTTTCCTCCCTCCCTCCTCTCCCCAATCGCTCCCATGAAGTTTAGATTAAGCTAGAAGGCTCAGAAAAAAAAAAAAAAAAGCAAAGCTTTGAGACCCCCAACTGCCTTTCCCGAGGTCCGTGCAACTTGAGCGGGTGGTGGGGCTTCTGAGTCCTCTCACTTACCGGCAGGTTCCTCCGACTGGTGCTGCTCCTGGGACCGTAGAGATGACCCATATCCAGAGGCTGCTGCCGGTTCTCCGGAAGCCAGCTGACTCTTAGGGTTCGTGAGCGCCTCTCATTCCCTGGGCAGTTCATTCCCAGTGAAACTGCAGTCATTTAGCTACTGATGTGAAAGCAGCAAAAGACACTCCCTCTCAGTTCATGCAAATCACTAGGAGAACTTCAGCCAATAGTCACAGGCACATCAATTAACAAAGGGCTCAAATGTGGGAGAAATGAAAGGCTGGGGCATAGGGAAGACACTGGCATTGTTCCACACTCAGCACCCTGACCCAGGTACCTAGTGACCTCCTTCCCTCAGGAGCCCGAAGAGAACAACTTGCAGCAGACTGCAGCTCTGCTCAACCGGCAATCACATGGAGCACACTCCTTCTACCTCGTTCCCAGCACCAGTTAGGATACACTTCCACAGGGTGTGGGGGGGGTGAGGGGGGATCATAGAGAAGTGACGCCACAGTAACGGCTTCCGAGCCACAGACCCAAGGCTCCTTTGCAGTAACTTTCCTCTTTTCTTCAACTGAGGAGGGAGGGAGGGAGAGTGGGGAAAGAAAAGGGAGAGAGAGACAGTGACAGAGACAGAGACACAGAGACAGACACTGAGAGACACAGAGAGAGTCATAGAGACACAGGACAGATGCATTATTTTCACCCTCATGAACAAGGAGACTACTTGTTGCTGGTTCTGAGAGCAAGGAAAAAGGATAATTTCTAAATGTTTAAATGTATCTGGTGAGTGATAAGAACCTTCTTTGGATTCAAAGCCAAAAAAGATGTCAGAGCTGATCAGACCAACTTCTTAATTGTACAGATGTGGAAACTGAGGCCAAAGGGGCAACTGATTTCCCCATGATCATCTAGAAAATACTAATAATTCATGTTTGTAGATTTGCCAAATCCTTTATATATCTCTGAAAATTCACTAGCCCTCTTGTTGAATAATAAGAGCATGAGGATTCAAACTCAGATCTTCAAACTCCAGCTTTAGTCTTCTTCCCATTGCACCATGCTAGGGTTTTTTCAATGTTCTATTCCCCTATCCCCCCAAGAGGTATTTTTTAAAATATTTTGTTTTTGAAATCTGTATTTCTTTAGATATATGAATTCAGAGAAAGCTGTACAATGCTGGGAAGAGTAAAGAATGAAGTAGAAGCAACCCTGGGACAAAGAAGAGTCAGTTAATGGCTTAAAAAAGTATTTTTCTAAAACACTTCAATGTGTTTTACCATTCCATTCCTGTGAAATGTAAGTAAAAAGAAAAGGCATTGTGTGTGAGGTGGTCCTGATGCTTTAATTGTGTGTGTGTGTGTGGTAGGCAGATCATAGTGGAGAAGAGAGTCTCTCTGAAAATACTGTTTCTCATCATCCCTCTCTCATTGGGTCATTAGATTATCTGCCAGTTGAACTGAAAAAGAAAGCTTACCAATTGAGTGACAAGGTAAAATTTAATTACTCTCAAGGACAGAACCTTAGCACCCAGTTAGCATAGGTAAATATTGGCAATGGTTCCTATAGGTACTTTTCTATTTTCTACTTTTGCTCTTTTACATATTAACTCAAGTGGTTATTTAATTATTTTAGATCTTTCTGATCCTTCTTTTTCATTTCTGTGCTCTCAATAGCTAAAGAAAAAGTAAATTCAAAATATTGGCCATACATATAAATAAAATATTACATTATACTCTAGACAGAGCAGTGGCTCTGGAAGCAATGGATCAGTCAACAAATATTTAAGTGCTTACTGAACACCAGATATTATTAATATTTTCCCCAGGGAGTAATTGATTTCTAATGTATATATACATTCATACGTACAATATATGCACAATTAACACAAGGTCATTTTGTAGGAAAGTTTATACTAGAGACTGGGGAAATTAGGGGAGGTTTCAGACAGCAGATCATACATGATCTGACTCTTGAAAGAAATCAGAAATTCAGGATACAATGATATCCAGACATGGGAAAAAGCCTGTGAAAAGTCAATGGCAGGAGAGCTACAGTATCTCTTGTGAGGTAGAAAAGGTGCAAGTATGATTGGATTTTGAAGAGGATAGTAATAAGTAATATGGCCAAAATCAAAAGAACTGGGTACCAATCCTGCCCTTGATGTTTACTACTTGTGTGACTGACAAAATCACTTAACATCCTTGGACTTCAGTTTTCCTCAACTGTAAAATCTAGGGGTTGGATTATACATAGATCAATTATTCTATGAGTTTGTTTCACTATATTGGGCTATATGCCATCTCATGCACTCTAAAATAATTCCTACATAAAAATTACAGTAATATGGCAAGTATGCAAAGTATATATTGTTAGCTCTTTTCTCAATCACTATTAAAACAAAAGCTATCAGGGGGAGGAGGACTGGTTCAGATCACAATTCTGCACATGCCTGAAGAACAAACCTTTGAGTCTAAGCAAAGAACCATAAAGCAACTCTGAAGATAGGATACAGGCAAAAAACTGGCTCTCCATCCCTGCTTGCTCAGCTGCTGGTTCCTGCCTCATTGAAGAGCTTTTACCATAATTGGTAAATATTTACTTTGGGTTTTTGAGCTGAATGATATCCTATTCCTATAACCAGTACCACACTTTTTTTTTCATTCTGAAGTGGGTATAGTATATATTTGGATATGACACCCTTAGCTTATAGAAGTCTGGGGCACTTGGCCAGAATTAGACAATCAGTTAGTGGTGTGAGTATGAGCAGACTAGACTAGGAATCTCAATTTATTCTAAACCCATCTGGATGCAGCAGCAGTAGGCTGTATTTTCACTTCAAGCTCTTTACTCCATCCAGTGGCTTCAGATCATTCAGTTTTTTTCCCTTTGGGTGAGAAGATAGTGGTCCCTTTCTCTGATTTGTTTTTGTTTATGGGGTAATAGGGAGGAGCTGCATTTAATGATGACATAATCTGTTTGCTGTGACCTTACTGTGATTATTCTCACAAGGGAGTTTGATTTTCTCTGTTCTTCCAGCTAACCAGCTTTCCCTTTTACTATTTTGTGGTGGATGCTTCTGGCACAGATGTACAATTTTATAGCTGCTTTTTTCAAACACTATCTATTGCTCCTCTGGCCACCATTCTCCCAGCTGCTTCCTCCAGAGAAGGGGGCTAATGTTCCTGCTCCACTTAGAGAGCTAACTTGGCAAGCGATTACACATACAGGTTCACCCACTGTTTTGGCTGAAGTCTTTCTACAAGGCATCCTGAAGTGCAGAAAAGGCATTCCCTGTCCATCAAAGCATGAGAATTAAACAAATATAAGTAATGTCTGAAAATGCAATAAATCAGCTCTGTTTTAAGTCTCCATGGTGACTCCATGGGTTTTGTACAGAAATTCATCATCTGTGCCCAGTAGACCTTGGCACAGTTTTGGGCAACACCTTACATGTCAAACTCCAAAACTGTTAATTGAGGTACTTGTTATTTTCCTGCATCCTTTGACAAACTAAGCATGGTTTCATATAGACTTTAAACTCTAATTGGACTGAAAAGTGATCAGGATAGTCCCTCTTTCTTCCCATGTGCCTTATTGCTGGGCATTGTGAAAATGTTCCAAGCATTGTTTCACCTCCTGACTCCAGCCCTGTGACCTCCCATCTGGTGTCGTATATTACTTTCTAAAGACAATTTGGAGAGCTTGTGTGCTATTAATCCCTTGAAAATAATACTTGTGAACTTCTCAGATGTCTCAATTGCTCTGGGCCTGCTTCCCAGGTGTTTTGTAAAAATTGATCTAGAAGAATAATTAGCTTTTTATGCTTCCCAAGTTTGGTTTCTTCAGATGAGGACAGCAGTGTGCTCTAATGAATAGAGTGCTGATCTGGGCTTGTGGAATATGGCTTCTATTCCCAGTGATCTTGTTAATTTGCTGTATGTATTTAGGCATAGTAACCATAGTTCTATGCTTTGGTTTTCATATAAGTTAAAAAGAAATAAATAACATAATTACATATAGGATTTCAGTGTGCATTTTTTATTTTTTCAAATATTCACTTATTCATCCATTTATTTACTTCCTTTTAAATTATTTATTCAATTTGGAATATACCTATGCTTTCATGTGGTATGGAGATCTCCTTTGACTGATGTGGATTTGTAACTTTTTTGTAGTTCAAGATCACTAAGAGATTAGGTCATTATGGTTACACAGCTTTAGGGATCAAAGGTATGAACTCAACTCAGATCTTTCCAAATCGAAGGCTACTTTATATACATTATGACAAGCATTCTTTATAAAATAGTTTATGAAACCTTACTAACAAATTAATTAGATTAATCTGATATACTTTCTTAACTGGAACAAAGGTAATATATTAATTTTTATAAGTATGTTTCAATTATTTAATTACACATAATATATACACATATATGTATATACAAATGTACACATACACACATGATTTAATGATGACACTGAGTCAGATAGTAGACATATTATCATCTAGATTTTACATGTAAGAAATCAAAGGCTTGATTAAGAACTAAAACTAGGAAGTGACATTGTTGTTAGAGTCCAAATCCTTGGACTTCAAGTCCATTAAAAATTCTATTATACCATGCATTCCTGTTAGCACAATGCCTGTAACAGAGTAAGTACTTAATGTTATTCTTTCCTTCCTCTTGTATATATACACATATAATATTAATTTTAAATTATTCAAGATGTCTTCCATATTGTTTTTGACCTTTATATTGACCTACTCTTCTCCCTTTATTAGCTTTCTAAAATTCTTGGTTAAGATTCACTAGTTTTTGGTAATGATTTCTTTTTTTAAAAAATAATATTTTATTTGATCATTTCCAAGCATTATTCATTAAAGACAAAGATCATTTTCTTTTCCTCTCCCCCCCCCATAGCTGACGCATGATTCCACTGGGTGTCACATGTGTTCTTGATTCAAACCCATTTCCATGTTGTTAATATTTGAATTAGAGTTTCGTTTAGAGTCTCTCCTCTGTCATGTCCCCTCAACCACTGTAGTCAGGCAGTTGCTTTTCCTCGGTGTTTCTATTCCCATAGTTTATCCTTTGCTTATGCATAGTGTTTTTTCTCCTAGATCCCTGCAGAATGTTCAGGGACATTACACCACTACTAATGGAGAAGTCCATTATGTTCGATTATACCACAGTGTATTAGTCTCTGTGTACAATGTTCTCCTGGTTCTGCCCCTCTCACTCTGCATCACTTCCTGGAGGTTGTTCCAGTCTCCATGGAATTCCTCCACTTTATTATTCCTTTTAGCACAATAGTATTCCATCACCAACATATACCACAGTTTGCCCAGCCATTCCCCAATTGATGGGCATCCCCTCGCTTTCCAGTTTTTGGCCACCACAAAGAGCGCAGCTATGAATATTTTTGTACAAGTCTTTTTGTCCATTATCTCTTTGGGGTACAGACCCATCAGTGCTATGGCTGGATCAAAGGGTAGACATTCTTTTGTCGCCCTTTGGGGATAGTTCCAAATTGCCCTCCAGAATGGTTGGATCAGTTCACAACTCCACCAGGAATGAATTAATGTCCCTACTTTTCCACATCCCCTCCAGCATTCATTACTTTCCTTTGCTAACATGCTAGCCAGTCTGCTAGGTGTGAGGTGATACCTCAGAGTTGTTGTGATTTGCATATCACTGATTATAAGAGATTTAGAACACTTCTTCATGTGCTTATCTTATTAATAGTTTTGATTTCTTTATCTGAGAACTGCCTGTTCATGTCCCTTGCCCATTTATCAATTGGAGAATGGCTTGATTTTTTGTACAATTGATTTAGATCTTTATAAATTTGAGTAATTAAACCTTTGTCAGAGGATTCTATGAAGATTTTTTCCCAATTAGTTTTTTCCCTTATGATTTTAGTTACATTGGTTTTGTTTGTACAAAAGCTTTTTAGTTTGATGTAGTCAAAATTATTTATTTTACATTTTGTGATTCTTTCTATGTCTTGCTTGGTTTTAAAGTCTTTGCCCTCCCAAAGGTCTGACATGTATACTATTCTGTGTTTACCCAATTTACTTATGGTTTCCTTCTTTATGTTTAAGTCATACACCCATTTTGAATTTATCTTGGTTTAGGGTGTGAGGTGTTGATCTATTCCTAATCTCTCCCATACTGTCTTCCAAATTTCCCAGAAATTGTTATCAAATACTAGATATTTGTCCCAAAAGCTGGGATCTTTGGGTTTATCCTATACTGTCTTGCTGAGGTCGCTTTCCCCTAGTCTATTCCACTGATCTTCCTTTCTGTTTCTTAGCCAGTACCAAATTGTTTTGATGACTGCTACTTTGTAATATAGTTTAAGGTCTGGGACTGCAAGGCTCCCATCATATTTGTTTTTTTTTTTCATTATTTCCCTGGCTATCCTTGATCTTTTGTTATTCCAAATGAATTTTGTTATGTTTTTTTCTAAATCAGTAAAGAAATATTTTGGGAGTTAAATGGGTATGGCACTAAATAGATAAATAAGTTTGGGTAGGATGGTAATTTTTATTATATTGGCTTGTCCTATCCATGAGCAGTTAATGTTTTTCCAATTGTTTAGACCTAGTTTTAGCTGTGTGGAAAGTGTTTTGTAGTTGTGTTCATATAGTTCCTGTGTTTGTCTCGGGAGATAGATTCCTAGGTATTTTATTTTGTCTAAGGTGATTTTGAATAGGATTTCTCTTTTTAGTTTTTGCTGCTGAGCTGTGTTGGAGATATATAGAAAAGCTGATGACTTATGTGCGTTTATTTTGTATCCTGCAACTTTACTAAAGTTGTTGATTATTTCAATTAGCTTTTTGGTTGAATCTCTAGGATTCTTTAAGTAGACCATCACGTCATCAGCAAAGAGTGATAACTTGGTCTCCTCCTTGCCTCCTTTTGATGCCTTCAATTTCTTTTTCTTCTCTAATTGCTACTGCTAGTGTTTCTAGTACAATGTCAAATGGTAGAGGTGATAATGGACACCCTTGTTTCACTCCTGATCTTTTTGGGAATGCATCTAGTTTATCCCCATTGCAGATGATATTAGCTGATGGTTTTAGATATATACTGTTTATCATTTTTATGAATGACCCTCCTATTCCTATGCTTTCTAGTGTTCTTAATAGGAATGGGTGTTGTATTTTGTCAAAGGCTTTTTCTGTGTCTATTGAGATAATCATGTGGTTCTTGTAGGTTTGTTTGTTGATGTGGTCAATTATGTGGATGGTTTTTCTAATATTGAACCAGCCCTGCATCCCTGGGATGAATCCTACTTGATCATGATGGATGACCTTTCTGATCACTTGCTGGAATCTTTTTGCTAGTATCCTATTTAAGATTTTTGCATCTATATTCATTAGGGAGATTGGTCTATAGTTTTCTTTCTCTGTTTTTGACCTGCCTGGTTTTGGAATCAGTACCATGTTTGTCTCATAAAAGGAGTTTGGTAGAACTCCCTCTTTGCTTATTATGTCAAATAGTTTGTATAGTATTGGGATTAACTGTTCTCTGAATGTTTGATAGAATTCACTGGTGAATCTATCAGGCCCTGGGGATTTTTTCTGAGGAAGTTCTTTGATGGCTTGTTGGATTTCATTTTCTGATATGGGATTATTTAAGAATTCTATTTCCTCTACTGTTAGTCTAGGCAGTTTGTATTTTTGTATATATTCATCCATATCACCTAAGTTGGTGTATTTATTGCAATATAATTGTGCAAAGTAATTTCTAATGATTGCCTTAATTTCCTCTTCATTGGAGGTGCTGTCCCCCTTTTCATCTTTGATGCTGTTAATTTGTTTTTCTTCCTTCCTTTTTTTAATTAGATTGACCAGTACTTTGTCTATTTTGTTTGTTTTTTCAAAGTACCAGCTTCTTGCTTGTCTTATTTATTAAATCAATTGTTCTATCACTCTTGATTTTATTAATTTCTCCCTTAATTTTTAGGATTTCTAGTTTGGTTTTCTGCTGGGGGTTTTTAATTTGATCGCTTTTGAGTTTTTTTATTTGCATTTCCAATTGATTGATCTCTGCTCTCCCTAGTTTGTTGATATATGCACTCAGGGATATGAATTTACCTCTGATTACTGCTTTGCCTGCATCCCAAAAGGTTTGACAGGATGTCTCGCCATTGTCATTTTCCTTGATAAAATTATTAATTGTTTCTATGATTTCTTCTCTAACTAAATGATTTTGGAGTATCATATTGTTTAATTTTCAATTAGTTTTTGATTTGGTTTTCCATGTACCATTACTGATCATTATTTTTATTGCCTTGTGATCTGAGAAGGCTGTATTTATTATTTCTGCTTTTCTGCATTTGTGTGCTATGTTTCTGTGACCTATTGTATGGTCAATTTTTGTGAATGTGCCATATGGTGCTGAGAAGAAGGTGTATTCCTTTTTATCCCTATTTATTTTTATCCATATGTCTATTAATTCTAATTTTCTAAGATTTCATTCACATCTTTTACCTCTTTCTTTTTTATTTTTTGGTTTGATTTATCTAAATTTGATAATGATTGGTTTAAGTCTCCCACTAATATGGTTTTACTGTCTATTTCTCCCTTCAATTCTCCTAGTTTCTCCATTAGATATTTGGGTGCTATATTATTTGATGCATACATGTTGATTAGTGATATTTCCTCATTATCTAAAGTCCCTTATAATTACCTTCCCTATCCCTTTTGATCAGGTCTATTTTTGCTTTGGCTTTATCAGATATCATGATTACCACTCCTGCCTTCTTTCTGTCAGTTGAGGCCCAGAAGGTCTTACTCCATCCTTTAATTCTGACCTTGTGGGTGTCAACCCGCCTCATGTATGTTTCTTGAAGACAATATATGGTAGGGTATTGGATTCTAATCCATTTTGCTATTCGTCTATGTTTTATGGGTGAGTTCATCCCATTCACGTTCAAAGTTATGACTGTCATTTGTGGACTCCCTGGCATTTTGATATCCTTGCCTAGTTCTAACCTTTTCTTCTTCAGCTCTATCTTTTAGTCCAGTGATTTACTTTAAATTGATCCCCCTTGTCCCCTCCCTTGATATGTTTCCCTTTTTAGTCCCTTCTTTTTTGTTCCCTCCCCTTCTCCCCCTCTATTTCCCTCCCCTTTTGTTTTCCCTCTCCCCCTCCCCCCCTTGGTTTTCCCTTCTCCCTACCCTTGTTGGGTAAGATAGAATTCAAGATCCCAATGGATCTGGATGTTTTTCCCTCTCAGAGTTGATTTCCCTGAGAGTAAGGTTTAAGTAAAAATTCTCTTCCTCTCCTTCTTATAGGAGTTTTCTTCCCCTCCTCTTCCCATGTGAAACTTTTTGTTAGAAAGATTATTCTATTTGGTCTTTCTTTTCCCCCTATTTACACATTACATTTTCCCCACGTATTAGTATACATAGATTGATATAAATGTAGTCCTTATAGAAGAGAGTTTGAGTAAAAAAAGAAGATAACATTTTTTCCTTTTCCCTTTCCTTCATATTTAACTTTTCAGGTATTCCATGCTCTTTGATTTTCGATATTGAACTTTCCACAGAGCTCTGGTCTTTTCATTGCAAAAAGTTTGAAATCTTCTATTTTGTTGAATGCCCATACTTTCCCTTGGAAGTATATAGTCAGTTTTGCTGGATAGCTGATTCTTCGTTGAAGACCCAGCTCTCTTGCCTTTCTGAAGATCATGTTCCATGCCTTACGATCATTTAGAATAGAACTTGCAAGGTCTTGTGTGACCCTGATTGACATTCCTTTATATCTAAGTTGTCTTTTTCTGGCTTCTTGTAGGATTTTTATTTTGTTTGAGAGTTTTAGAATTTGGCAATTACATTCCTGGGAGTTGTCTTTTGGGGGTTTAGTGTAGAGGGTGTTCTGTGAGCTCTGTCAGTGGCTGTATTGCCCCCTTGTTCCAGAATCTCTGGGCAATTTTCTTTGATTATCTCTTGTATTACGATGTCAAGTTTGGTGATTATTTCTGGATTTTCTGGAAGTTCAATTATTCTTAAATTATCTCTTCTCCCTCTATTTTCCAAATCTGTCACTTTATCAGTGAGATATTTTATGTTCTCTTCTAATTTCTTGGTCTTTTGGCTTTGCTTTATTAGTTCTTGCTTTAAAGCCTGGTTTTCTTTTACTGTTTGGTCAAACTGGTTTTGTAGATGCGTGAATTTCTTTTGCATTATTTCCCACTTTTCCTCCCAGAAGGCTTCCATATTTTTGCTCATTTCAGATTCTAATTCTTCATGGTTTGTGGAGGGTTTCCATTTCCTTTGGAAGGTATTGGAGCATTTGCTTGTGTTTCCTCTTCTATCTCCTCTGTGTTTTGTATTTTTGCTCCATAAAATGTGTCCAAAGTTGCCCCCTTCTTCTTGTTTCTTTTGGACTTTTGGGGCTTTTGTGCTTCTGTGTAGTTTGCCATCTCTATCTGAGTGGGGAGGATTAGCTTTTCTTATCTCTATCTGGCATTCAGAGGTTTTAGCCCTAGGCAGATTTTCCATTCTATGCAGTTGTTATTCTGTCTTCCCGGGGAGCCAGGAATTGCTGGTGTGTCCCTGTTACTGCCCTCCTCTCCTCGGCACCCTCCTGATGCTTCTCCATTGCCTTATTTCCACGCTCTAAGCCTAGCTTGGCCCTTGTTCCTGTGCCTTAGCTGGTCAGCTGCAGCACTCTGCTGGGGGGGAGGGGCCGTGGCTTCCTAGAGCTCTGAGGGCTCCTAATGAGATTAGCTTTCCCTGGGCTGAATTTAGTATGCCTTGAGGCAGGGACTTTTTTTGTGAGACTCCAATGGAAGGATCCAGCCTGGGGGTTATAAGCTCCCCCCTCTCTCTCTGTTTCCCTGCTGTCTTGGTTCCCCCTCGACTGGGTCAGGTTGTTTTCAGGATGTGGCCTTCAGAATATCTGGCTCCAGAGGCCCTTTTGCCAGCCCTGAGGGTTGCTTTTGTTCCAGATGACCCTGCTCTCTGATGGGGAGGGGCCGTGGCTTCCCGGAGCTCCGAGGGCTCCTCCCAGGGGGTTAAGAGCTCCCCCATCTCTCTCTGTTTCCCAGCTGTCTGGGTGTCCCCTCAACTGGGTCAGGTTGTTTTCAGGAAGCAGCCTTCAGAATAGCAGGCCGTGGGGCTCTGAGGTTGCTCCTGCTGCCTCGGACTCAGACTCAGAGCTCTGGGCTGGTGGGAATGGGTCCTAGGACCTTCCTTCTGCCTACCCCTTAGGTCCGAGTGGTCTCGGGTTCTGGCTTTTGGGGGGGTCGTACCTTTTGATTCAGGTCCAGGTCCAGGAGGAGGACCCCCGGGGTCTATGTTGTTGATCGTTTTGGATTTCGGTGCCCTAGGAGCATTTGGTTTGAGATCGGTAAGGAAGGGTTTCAGGAGATCTGGACTTTAGCTTTCTCTAAGCCCCCATCTTGACCGGAAGTCCTTTAGTAATGATTTCTTATGAATTGTGAGTAATCTCATAGTCTAAGCTATGTAAGATTTCTATCTATTACTATTAATAAGATTTATTAAGTTATTTTTATCTGTATGTATAACTTATGATACTAAATGCATATTTTTGGATAAAAGTTATTTTATTAATTTCAAAGCTATTTTCAGATTAACATAATCTTAGCAAATAAATTTTCCACTAATTTTGATATTCCTCAATCTGACATTCCAGTTTTCTCTTTACTTTTACCAGACTATTTTATTTTTCTAAATTTTACTTCAGACTTTTTCAAACCACCTATATTTTCCAAGTAATTTTTGTTAATTTCAGTTTCCAGAAAATTTGTCCTCTGATTGTTTAATATCACCCATGTTAAGGTTGAACACACTTGTTTTGGGTTCATTTCCTTCTCCTCATGATACTAGCAATAATCAGTTATTTTTAAAATACACTTTAATCCTTTGTTCTTTTATATTTTTACTTTCTTCATCACTAATCCAGGATCATTGCTAACATTTGCTTTCTCTAGTTCTAAACCTGAATTGCAGGTCACCATTGGAGGAAACCGTTATTACCATTTTAGTGTGGTAATGCTTTTAAATCTTGAACTGAACCCCTATCTACAAGAATGGTTCCAAATTTCCTCCCTTCTTTTGAAATTCCTCACTCCACTCTTCTTTCCTCTCTCTCAGCACTACATTAATGAGAAGATGAAGGCAATTCATTATGAGATTTCTAAACTTTTCTCTCATCCCTCAAAACCAGTAATCACATTCCATCTATCCAAGAGGATAAAATGCCCATCTATTTAAGAGTAGTGATAGCAAACCTTTTAGAGACCTTAGAGACCAAGTACATAACCTTCAACTCTCATTCAGTATGTGATCCCCCCAATTTACCCCAGAGAGAGGAGGGAGGGAGTGTTGACATTGGGCTTCTGGGAATAGGAGAGGTCATATGAGAAATGTCCTCAGGCATGTGGAGTGGTGAAAGGGAGTAGCCCCTTCTGGCACTCTCTGGCATATGTGCCATAGGTTTGCCAACATGGTCATGATAGTGAACTTATGGCCTGTGTGCCAAAAAGGGCATGCACAGCCCTCTCTGTGGCCATGCAAGCTGTCACCCACAAAAGTTCATTTTTGAAAGGCAGAGAGACTTAAGGGAACTGTTTCCATTCCCCCTCTCCTCCACACTGAGGACATTTTTTTAACTTTTTCCACCTCTCTGCCCAGCAATCCAATGGGAACACTTTCTCCCCTGTCTGGAGTAAGGGGAGGTGCAGTTAATGGATAGGGTCTCTGGTGAGGGTAGGGCTCAGCACACAGTCTGTAAGGGGGGGGAAGGGCATGACAAGCAGTCTCTAAAGGGTTTGCCATCACTGCCCTAGAGTCTTCAATTGTGTTTAGGATACCTAGATCTTCCTCTAATCTTTCAACTGAAAACTTGTATTCCTTGTCTCCCCTTTTTCTAAGGTAATTTTCTTAAGAGCAAGGATTTTTTTAAATTGCTATATCTAATGCTTTGCATAAGGTTTTAAACATGGTAAATAAATAATATTTTCTCCTTTAATCATATTTTTCCTTTTATTTTTGATAGGTCCTTTTATTATTTTTCTCTATCTATAAATAGTAGCCTTTATCCATAAAAATATCCCAAATTTTCCATCAACTGATATCTGTCAGTGGATGGATCCACAATACATCTAACATCCTAATTCTCTGCCCTCCCATTCATTGTCCTAATTTTATAAAGTATAGTCTCCATTCTCTATCTCCACTTACTCATTAACCATCATCAAACTCCTCTCTGTCCCTTTCCCATTCAAAATATTCCATTGAAAGTGATCTCACAAAGGTCATTCTGATACTCATGATTTCCAATCAAGTCTCCCTTTCTATGTGCTCATCCTTCACAACTGTCCTTTAGCATTTGAAGACATTAACAATTCCTTCCTTCTTTATGTTATAAAGTAGTTGTTCCATTTTTCTTTCCTAAAGACCTACTTTTCCTCTAGTCCTTACTTACTCTCAGAAGAGCAACTTGATTTTTGCCTTACTGATAAAATTGAAGTTACTTTCCAGGAATTCATTCTTTTTACCCCCCTAACTCCAAACACCTCTTCATTATTCCCTATTCCTTCATTTTTTTCCCAAGAAGTCTGAATTAAGAAGTTCCTTTCTAAGTCCAATCTTTCTTATTATGTCTTTTTGGTCATTTCTTTTCTCTCATTTGAAACATCTCTCCTTATGTTGTAATACTTGTCCTTTAGCTCATCTTTATACATCAAAACAAACAAAATTAAACTAAAATTACAATAAAACATGAAGCAAAAACCAATCACTTGACATGTCATTCTCATAGGCTGCTATCCTTTCTCTTCTCAGCAAAACTACCCACACAAAAGCCACTACATTGCTTCCATTTCCTGATCCTCATTCACTTTTCAACCTCTTGAAATCTTGCTTCCTCCACCACTTGAATGAAGCTATTCCTTTTTTCATTCTGTCAATTGACAATATTTCTGTATTGTGCTAATTACTGGGGACTCTAAAACAAAAGTCTAACTGGTCTTTCTTCTCATGGAACTTGATATCCAAATGTGTAAGTGTAGTTTCAATATATTCAAAATGAATGCAAGGTAGTTATAGAAAAGAGTGAACAAGCAGTGGAGGGATCAAGAAATGTATCATGTAACAGGAAGAACTTGAGCTGAATCTGGAAGGAAACTAAGGATTCTGAGAGGTTCGGGTGAGGAGAAGGCACATTTCGTGTATGTGAGTCAATCTCAAAACTTATAAATTGTTTTTTTTAATTTTAAATTTATTTATTTATTTAATTTAGAATATTTTTCCATGGCTTCATGATTCATATTCTTTCCATATCCACCCCCCCCCCACAGCCAATGAGCAATTCGACTGGGTTTTACATGTATCATTGTTCAAAACTATTTCCATATTATTAATATTTACAATAGAATTATCATTTAGAGTCTACTTTCCCAATAAATTGCTTCTTGATCTTTAAATAAGTTAGTCTTTTCTCTGTCCTCATCTTATTTTACTTCTTTGCATATTTCAATAATGTTAGTCACTTCTGGATTACCCTGTGCTCCCTTCACTTTTTTCATGTTGATCTCACTTTTTTTCCCCTTTCTTGTCTGATGAATCCCTATCAATTATTTTTTCTTGTTCATTAATTTTCCTCTTCTTTCTTCCTCTGTTTTATTGTTTCATAAAGTTCTGTCCTTCTGTAGCACCTCTTTTTCTATATGCTCTCACTTGGCAATGCACTATCTGCTCATTGTAGATGACTCTTCCATCTCTTTCTTGCCCACTTTTTTTGCACACTCAAATCTGGGCCAGATTTGAGCCCAGGACTTCCCATCTCTAGACTTTTAATGCATATATCTGACTGTGCCATTGTTCGTATAGGAAAAACCTTCAGTGCTTTGAATTTCCTGTACTACAAAAGACAAAATTATTACTCTGACATGTCTCCTTGCTTTCAGTCTCCATCTTGTGTTTCCCACAATATTTGACTCTGCTTCCTTTGACATATTCTATTCTCGAAATAGACTGTATATTTAGCTCTTTCTTTTATCTTGCAATTAGTGCATTTGTATAGGTCATCCCCTATACTTGTTATATATTACCTTCACATCTCTTATCAGATGGAATCTTTTTTTCTGCTTTCAAGGTTCCATTCAGAAACTATCTCGTCCATTCAACCATCCCTAATGTCTACACAAAACAAATATTTTTCTCTCTTCATATTTCTTATTGTACTTTTTTCTGAACCTCTCCTTTGCCATCATCACAGTCTATTCTGTAGCATAGTTATTTGAATACCTGTATTTTCCCTATTTCATTGTAAAACTCCCTTAAGAACAGGTACTTTGTTATTTGTTTTTGTCTTTGTATCTCTCTCAGCTAGTGTAGTGCCTTGTGAAATGTAAGAACTTAAAGGTTTGCTCAATTTGATTTATTTAGACAGTAGATATGATCTATAAAAATAATGAAAGAGGTTAAAACTTGTCTCTGTTATCCTTAAATAAATCACTTAAATAAGTAGAACATTATTAATTCATACAGATTTTATACCTGTCCTTATTTTCAACCAAGAATAAAAGAAACCATGCCAGCAGTTATTTCATATAATTACTTTCCTTAGACAAGTAACCAAGTGACAATTTCCAATACTGGAGCTATTTGCAAGGCTGTTTCAGAGTTTAAATAAATTCAGCATTTCATGGTTATATCATCATCTATATCATAAGCATAAAATTTGAAAAATAATAAAAATGATATTAATAATCCCAAGGGTAGACTAAATACCTAGAACTAGTAATTTAGCTTAATTTTTGGACATCTCAAGAGTAAGAACAATTAAACATTACTGACAGTACTGTTCCTATTTCTTCCTCCTATAACTCACATCTTCTCTGATTAGCCTCTTATTAATGCGCTTCTATACTTTTCCAATCTTTGATTAGATCATAGAATAAGTTAATTATCTTAAAAATTCAAAAGGGCATTAGAGATCAATTATTTACAGACTTCTCACAAGCTCTTGTCCATTTTTCAGGTGAGAAAACTGAGAACTGGAAAGGATTTAATTCCGTCATTCAGCTGATTATTCTTAATGGGAAGACTATCAAATATAAAATGTCTATATAAGCCTGTTCTATTTCAAGTTTTGATATTCCTTTCCAGGGACTATTTTCAGTTTTAGAAAAAAGTCAAAAGAAGATATTAAACTACTCAGGACTGGTTATATACCTTTCAAAGCCTATTCTTCACTAATTTAGTAATTTAATGTCTTCTTATTTTAAATGATTAAGATTAAGTTCATGTCTCTATATTAATATTTTTAAAAATAATATACATATTTAGAAGCAAATTAACAGGAGAAAATATATAGTATAAAAGAAACTCATAGGCTTCATTCATAATGTATATGGTGTGTATGGGCAAATATGCCTTTATATGGTCTCTGCTTCATGCCAGATGCCATGCTACGTGCTTTTATCAACAGTATTTCATTTGATCTTAACATTACCAGATATGTTCTCTTATTATCCTAATGTTTAGTGGAAGAAATTGAGGCAAACAGAAGTTATGTGATTTGCCCAGGGTCATATAATAGTAAGAGTCTAATACTTGATTTGAACGTAGGCCTTGAGTTAGGCCTAGAAATCTATCCACCTTACCCCCAGTTTTCTTTGTAATTAACAGGACTGCAATCTGTGATCTCACTGATGTAGGTACTCCCTCTAGTGGTACATGTCACAATGCATGCATCTTTTTTCTGCCATCTTGTGCATCTCTTGTTTACAGATTCCCATTAGTTCTGCATAGAGTTCTATTCAATGCATTAGAGGGTTTCCTCTAATTTTTCTGACTTTGTATGTATACCAATAGTGCATAACATCTATCCATCTATTGACTGGCCTTATTATGATCTATACCCCTATAAAATAATATTTGATACACACATATAAAACAGTTTAAAAAACTTCATCCTGATAGGTAATTAAACACAAATATATGTGCAAATATTTTCTAACCATTTTGACTTCCGATTCAAAGTATATTCCTATTTTTATATATGCCAGAATTCTAAAATATTACTATTCGATGTACACAGCTTCATTTATCAATTCCACATTTATTAAATTCTATTTTTATTCATTACATTATGCTAGACACTAGGGAATAGAAAGATGAACAAGCTATGATTTTTCTCTTTAAGGAGCTTAACAATTTACCAGGGGCTATAGCACATATGTACAGATGAAGAAAAGGATAATTAGACAACATAAGAACATAGATGGTAATGTGAGGTGATTTGAGTTCACTTTAGGACAAGATAACTTGTAGCTGGAGGAATCAGGTTAGTTTTCCTGAAGAGGGTAACATTTGAGTTAGGAAATAGGAATGCTCGTTACGTGCTTAAGATATACTCTAATAACCCAATATACAATTCTGACTAGAGTTCACAAATGGCTATTCTTTATATTCCAAAGTGTCACATAAAGAATAAATATAATGGAGAGTAATAGCTTATTTGTTTCTGGATATTACTGTAGTCATTTCTCAATTACCTGAAAAAAATGGGGTACAGGAAGGCATGAATAGATAGTTATAATTTAATTCTGAATCTCCTTTTTTTTCTAATAGCATCAGTTTCTACTTCCCAACTCTAAATGAAAGGAGAATTAGAGCTGGAAGCTAATAACGAAATATTCCAATTTTAATTTCATTTCAATTTCCTTCCCACTTCTGATAGAGGCAATAATAATCAGTGAAAGCACTGAAAGATGGTAGCAAGAGTGAGCAGGAGGAAAAAGTAAAGGGCTTGGAAAACCCACAGATTAGATTATTGGACAGTGGATAATGCCTAGCTAACTGAAAGTAATTTATTGCTAATTATGCCTTTTCCTTGCCTCCTTGAGCCAATCCCTAGATACTTAGAAGCACTGGGGAGAGGTATTAGAATAAAGTAATCATAAATTTTATAAATGAGTTTAGAAGTTCAGTCAATCCCAAAACCAATTCTCTAGAAGGAGAATAACTAAGTTAATCCATATTGCCTCACACAAACCCTTCATTTCTTTAGGCTACTGCTGCTAATTTTCACAAAAGAAAGTGGGTAAGATTTAGGGACCACTAGATATTGGGACACTATTAAAGACTCACACTTTTGTAGCATTTTTAGATTTCCAAAGGACTTTACATGTTATAAACCTATGAGTAGGGTAGCATAAATATAAGTACCCTTATTTTAGAAATAAGACTGAGTTTTGACTTGTCCATGATTATGCTATTATGTATTTGAGATAGAATGTGAATATAATTTTTCAGATTCTAATTCTAGCATTTTATAAAATATAATATAACATATTTGGTTAGGCCATTTTGTCATTTTGTTTTATGTTTAATTCTGAATTAGACCCATAAACTGTTTAACTGGTTTGCAGGTATTTTCTGGAGGTTTTGTGTTTGATGCTTCCTAGGCATTTTCCTGGATCAATTCCTCGCTAAAGGAAAGATAGAATGAACCAACCCCTCACTGAAGATATAAACTATTTCTGGGGGAGAATGGGGATAGAGGATTAAGAGAGATTCCTTTCCATTCAAGGCATAGGGAATATATACTCACTCAACAATGTAGATAGTATGGATTCATATTCTGAAGCATCATACCTAAGTATTTATATATACTGTTCATTTATGGGTACATGTATTTACTCAGAATTTTAAGAAAATGATTTTCATACAGAAAAAATCAAATTCCAAGAAAAAAATAAGAGGTAAACATATTTAATATAGCTATTATCCATCAAATATTCTTGAGTTAGAAAATTCACATGTACATATAAATTATCCATACCTATTAATGGACCTTGTCATACATTTCCATACATTTCCTTAAAATTCAGTAAAATAAATGGATACCTTACATATGAGATGTATTTTATCTCAATGTTGTTAGAGGATGACATTTTGGAGTGCTCATGAAAGACTTATTGACGTCACAATAATGGTCCTATATATCATGTAAATTGGAGTAATGGAAAGGATTGGAGAAGTGAACTCACAAAGGGGGTGATAAGGCTTTCTGAAAACTCTATTTTTTTCTTTGCCTTTAAAGGGGCAGCCCCCACCTGGTTCAATAGTCATCTGAATGTTGTATTTCATGAATAGCATGAAGAAGACATGTTGCATGCATTGACAATCATGGAACTAAACAAAGAATTAAAATAGTGCTAACAGAACTAAATACAGAGAAATTTTACAAGTTTGACTTATCATTTTAAATTCCAAATTTGGCAAAATATATTTTAGAGGAAGTTTTGAAAATATATATATGTGTGTGTGTGAACCTTTCAGGGCTCTCAGAAATAAGTTGTAAGACTATAAGTTGTAAAGAATATGGTAACTGTTTTTGGTTGAGGACCTGCCTCATCAAGATTCCTAAATCAATTAAACCAAAAGACTAGTTTTTATATGCTAAATAATAATTTCTTTCTATCTTTTTTCTTCTCTTCCTTTTTGCTGCTTTTTATGTAGATGAGGAAAACATGATATGCTTTTAATTATTTTCATTAATTATTATTTCAATCTTTCTGATTTAGAGATTTTTCTCTAGATAGAAGGCTCACAAATTGTATTCATATTTATTTATTCATTTATTAATTTATGTTTGTTTGTTTATTTATTTATTTATTTATTTATTTTTGCTTGATCAGAAACTTCAAGATGGCCCATCAAAAATTATCTGACAGGACATTAGGAAATGTAAGTTTAGAGATCATGCCAGAGGATTTTCCAGTGCTTTTTGAAATCTTTACAACTGCCTACAGTAGTCTATGTTTGTGCATCACAACATCTTATTAAATCTATTCATGTTTATATCCCTTCTGTATTTACTTCTTCTTGATTATGTTTTATGTGATTTACTACTAGAATTTGCTCAAGCTAAGTTCCTAATGCAAATTAGTTATTATATTGAGTTAATTCCCATTTGATGACATGTGATTTCGATGTTTGTCTTCAAGTTAAAAAAAGTATCTAGTATGATAAATGTTTATTTCAATTTAGTAAGTTTAATTTATTTATTTCAGTATTCCAGTATGCATGTACTATTGTCAAGTTAAATAATCTAAGAGTCAGAAGGTAGGTGAAATATATATTAAAAATGTTAAAGGGCTTTGATAGAAGTGAATGTGATATGTGCATATGTGTTTCTATAAGAGACTGAATTAAATAAGGATAGAGAAACAGACAGGAGAGATAGACACAGAGTCATAGAGAAAAAGGCATAGAAAGTTTAGACTCTGAGATAAGGGGTTATTCAAACATGTTCAAAGCTTTTGGACAATTGGATTAAATATTTTGGTGGGGAATGGAGTGGAAAGAGGCTCTGGACAGAGAACCTGGATTCAAATCTTGTCTTTAGCAATTATTTCTCCCTGTGCAACTTTGGGCAAGTCACCTAACCTTTCTGAGTCTCAATTTCCTCATTTATAAAATAAGGTACAGATGAAGTTGTATTACCCAGTCACTCTGATTCCTATCATTTCTTAATCTATGATCTTAAAAGCTCAACTCTAAAAAGATGAATAAAAATATTTCCCATTTCTAAATTAGTTATGTTTTGAGAAAAGATATTAGATTTGATCTGAATTATTACTAAATAATTCCATTTTGTGTGGAAATACTAATTTAAATAGATAAAAGTATAGTTACTTCTGATAATATGACTGAGATAATTTTAAATGCTAAGAAAATAAATTTCACTGGGAATCTAAAATGAGGAAGCAGATTGAAATATCACACATCATATACACCTTAACCCAATATCTACAGATATTGTGTAGCTGGTGGGGTATATATCCAAGCTGAATTAAAAAACAACAACAACATGCTTTCTGTGTCAGAGAGGGGGCTCAATAGATAGAGAGCCAGATCTAGAAATGGGGGGGGGTGTTCTGTGTTTCAATTCTGGCCTCAGACACTTCCTACCTGTGTGACAATGGACAAGTAATTTAACCCTAATTTGGGAAAAATAAGTAATTTTCCATACATATTTAATTGTTCTCATCAATTTGTATGTACATATGCATATATGTATGTAACATATATTGTATTAGTGTATGTATATAATGTATATAATATTTGTGTACATATCTACATATCTATAGAATATATGTACATAATGTCAGACTCAAAATCAAATTTTTGGATTTTTGAGAAATAACATTGATTAGTTGACTTTAGCTTCAACTTTTTTACTCTATATAATATGTAACATTCATTTATGTATATTTTGTATAGCCATTACCAATGTATATATACATATGTGCATACATAGAGGCAACAATCACATATTGGTTTGAGAAATGCCACTGGAAACATGAAGACCTGTTTTTAAGTTCTGACATATGGGAAAGTGACTAAACCTTTCTAAGCAGCTCTCTAAGCTTTTTAAAAAAAGGTGTTAACCTAGAGGTCCAGTTTCACATACATAAATATGCACATATGTACAGGGGAATGTTAGAGAAACTAAAATAAATTAATGTTACTACTCAACAATTCTCAAGATGTGTATGTGGGGAAGAGGTTGGCACTAATGACAACACTCTAATTATAGGATCATTTGTGGGTGTAACTTATCTTGACTCTTCTTTTCTCCAATTAAATATAATGAAAAGTTAGAAGTGTTACCATTAAACAATATACTCTGTTAGCATTTACCAGCAAATATGTTTTTTACTAGATTTTTCTCAGTCACAAAAAAATAAGTATCTCTCATTAACATGGCTTAAAGAATCTTATGTTTTTAAAAATATTATAATTCTTAGTTTTTAGTGATGTTCCTTTAGTAATAACATTTTAATAGAAGTCTGTATAGTCTTTCAAGCCTAAAAACAAGACAGAATTAATGAAAGATATTTAATTAATATTTGGGATAGTTGGGAAGTTTGGAGTTTATACATGTGCACACACACATTTCATGTAGAGTGTTAGAAAGAAGTGTGGAAGCATTGGGAGAGAATAAATAAGAATACATGAAAGATATAATTTGGGAGGATAACTTCATATGTTTCTCTAAATGCACATGAGCTATTTCCATTGAATATGATTTTAACATGCAGTATGTTCCCTGCAGCAATAATTTCTATTGCTCCTAGTGTGGATAGTTGTAATGTGTTTTCTTGAAGAAACACACACACACACACACACACACACACACCCCAACTCTTCTTTACCATTAAAGTACATTCTCTGCCACTTCCATACTCCATTACCTGTTAAAAAATTATTTATTAGAGTCCTGCCAGGGCTTGTTAAGCAATTCAATAACGACCGTAAAGCCATTTTATACACAACCTGTGCAAGTAATAAAGCTGTGAAGTCTCAGATATCAGTGCTGGCTCTGGGCGTGAATATTTACGATTGCTATGGGACTTTTGGATCAGGATTGATTCCAGTTGCCATCTCAACACATCCACAATAATACTTCAGGGGAGTGGCCTAGATGTGGCCATGAAACCTTTTGTCTGCAATCTTGCCAAGAAGTCTTACACAATATCCTCCACTGCCTCAAGTCAGAGAACTTAAGAGTTAACCCTATCTCTGCATTATTTACTGAATCACTGGCTTTTTTTTTTTATTTTTTTGCACCCAAACAAGCAAGGTGCTCTTACTCCTCATCCACAAAATAGAGCATTAGTAATGCAGGACCAAGATTTCTTTCTTTTATATTAAACTACTTTACAATAAATTATTACATCCAGAATTTATCCCAAACCTTCTCATAATAAATAAAAATGTCTGATGACTGTACTTATCTAATTTTTTTTTTCAGAATTTCTTTTTTTTTTTTCATTTTAGTGAATCAATTCGGTATACTTAATCATCTCTTCTGGGCTTTTTATGTTACACACTTTCTTGCTTCCTATTCTACCTCTCTAATCACTCATACTATAGTGTATTCTTTACTGGTTCTTTCTCCCCAACACAATATTACTACCACTAGTATAATATATTTAGACAAAACCCCCTAAATTCATCCCTTACATACCTATAAGTCTGTCATTGATCAATTCATCTTGTTGGTTTAATGTGCCCATCTGGTACCACAGACCACACTGCCATTTTTATGTTTAGGGTCCCTTTACTAGAACTGTAACTTTCTTTTGATACTGTATTAACTCCTGTTTGTTCCCCTCATCATCCTACTTGCCTTTTTTTGGATGTGCTTCTATTTGTCAGCATCTCTCTTAAAAGCTAGGTCTCCCAAAGTGAAGACTTTTTTTTTTCCCAGAGGACTAAGAGCACAGACAATATTTTCTTTTTTAAGTGCTATATATGAATGCTAGATTTTAGCCTTTTCTTGGCAGTCAGGTCACTGTGTTGAATCATATTCGTATAGCAATCAACCAAATCCTCCAGTTCCTCTTGACACTAAGCCTGGTTACCCAAATTCAGCATTTATGTTTTGATTTCTTTACTCTAAGAGGATCCATTGTTATATTCTCTTTTGATCCTGACTGTCATTCCCACCCCTTTGATCATAGTCTTTCCCCTTAAATGGATTGTCTTCCATTTTCTTCTCTACTTATCTAAATTTTATTCACCTTCTAAGACCTAGCTGAGGCCTTCCTTCCTTCCTCTCCTAAAGGCTCTATTATATTAATATTGAATGATTTTTACTTTCTTTGAAATACTAATCCATACCACTTAATAGTAATAACTTACTGAGGCTGATTCATGTGTGTTAGATTTGTTTCAACTTCACTCCTTAAATCATTTAGATTGCTATTTCCCATAGTAAACCAACCCAATAGTGACTCAAAGTAAGTGACCAAAAATGTTTGTTAATTGGCTACTTTATTGAAGTTTTGTTTATTTGCAAATTAATGCATTCATTTGCTTAAGTATATATGTATATATTTATAACATTGAACTTTATGATTTGATTTATATCGCAAAATCCTAGAGGATCTTATCTTTAAACTACATTATCATTCTAAGTTGCTTTGCATAGGCTTTAAGGAAGTTCCATTTAACATATGGCAGGGTCCCAATTAGTTCAAATTAGGACTGCCAAGAAGTGGTTCCTGGTGTTCAAATATGTACTATTTGGAGTTTTGATTATATAAAAATGGTGATTAGTTCTAGTTCAATATAAACATGCAGCATGAATTCAAATAATATGATTACTTCATATGATTCATTATTTGAATTAGTTAGGACCTAACTATATTCTCTATGGCTATAATGATTATGAATATAAAACATTTTAATTGTATCTACATTCTTACAAATTATTCTATTTTTAGCATATAGTAACATAGTTTAATTTTATTATTTTATCACAATTATATTTCAGGGCAGTTTGATCCTTTATTTCCCCTTCCACTACTGGTATATTAGAAGTACCATTTTCTAGTTTTCCTTGCCGGACTGACTTGTTCACACTTAGAGTGACTACTAAACCTTGGGATCTGCTGATCTATTAGTTTCTTGCCTTGGTCAATCAATTCCTTCAGAATTTTAGCAGGAGATGCAAAGGAAAACTGCAATTTCATGAAAATCTGAAAATGTTTCCTTTTTCTCTGCTTTCAGTAGTAATTTTCTTTATATTTGGATCTTTCTCAAAACCTAAAAAACAGGGTAGTAAATATTGTAGTAGATGGAAAATGGGGTTCCTGAGTTATTTTATCTGACCTTAGTTAATGATTGATTTTTCATTATTCCTGTGGTCTTCTATATCTGAATGGGGGATGGGGGTAAAACTCAGTTCTTATGACATGAGGATTAATTGGAGGATATCTGCCTGCAAAGAGATTTTACTTCTTTTTTAAAAAGTAATTCATATTTTACAGACTTTTGTGGGTGGAAAGTAATTTCAAAGGGCTTTACACTCATCTCTGGGCAGATTCCTAAATAAGAGCATTATAGAAAAATGCTGATCTTTTATAACAGTTTTCTCTTCAGTATTTTCTCCCCATCCTCTCTATTATGTTATTACCCGGTAGTCAGGAATTTACCTGGTAATGGTAATTCAGTCATGAGCTTGCTTATTGTTAATATCAGAAAATGGAGTTCCCTGTCATAACTAAAATATTTCATGTTATCTTGGCAGCATTTGTCTGGATGGTACCTTAAGTCAGACAGAGTGAATACTGGGAAAAAAAGGAAAAGGGTTCACTTTGGATAATTAACACTTGAATTTGTTGAGACTACATGGGATATCCACAAAGATGTGATATATAAAGCTTTGGTTCATATCAAAGAGGGAAAGGCAGTGTGCCACAGTAGAAAGAATAATCTACTAGGTATCAGGAGAACCAAAGTCCATTTCCAGCTATTCCCCTGGCTTTTTCCATGACTTTGAACAAGTGTAGTATGGAAAAATCTTTGTATATTCAAACTTAGTCTTTCTCAGTCTAACAAGTTACTTCTGGCCTGCGCAAACCTATTTCCAATGCCTGGGACCCTCACCTTTCTCAGCTAACTACTTGATTTAATTTTCCTTCAGTATAGCTTTAGAGGTAGAAAACCCAGAAGAACTTCCTTCCTTATTATTCCAAGGATCTGCCCTGAAACATGATCCTAGGGTATCCCAGGAAGAGCTTGGTTAACCTGGTTCCAAGTCCTGGAAATAACCTCTTATTTGATCAGTTAAGATTACTTACTGGCTTCTATAACCAGAAAATGATCATGCTGAAACCTCATTCCATATCCATTATTCCCAGATTTTTTTCCCTGGATTTGTAAAGGCTCCCATTGTGAAAGGGCTACTGGTTTGGATTAATCTGAGCTGTCAATTGTAACCACAATGGGAGGTGGGTTAGTGACTTATTCTAGTTGTCCACGGCTCTCCCTTTCTTCTTTGGATGTCCCCAGTTGATCCATAACCTTTCTCTTAAATTAGTCAAATAAAAGAAACTATTGATTTTGGCACTTTCTTACCTGTCTGAATTTTCAGAGAATTTTAATCAGTGGACAATAGCAGAAAGATTGTGTTTCTGTTTCTTTATTTGTACGATGAGATTAAAACCATTCACTCTCCCTACCTCGGAGGGTTGTTATGAGGCAATTGCTTTGTAAACTGTAATGTGTTATATAAATGTCAGCTACTATTATCAGGGGAAAGGAGAGTGAATACCTCTTCCTGGTAAGTATTCGCTGCCCTGAGCTGCTTGCTAATTAAATATCTCTCCAGTCATCTACTTAATATTTGTTGCAATTTAAATTGATAAAGGGCAGACACATTTATGTTCTTTTAAAATTAGGTCAATTTAGCTAGTGTGCAGCTCCACCATAGTGTCAGAACACCCCAATTTTAAATAAATTTTGAAATGCTTAATTTGAGGTAACATTATAGTGTGGGAGTGACCCTGGCTTTTAAAATTTCTACAGACCAAGTAAAAAAAGTCTGGTATGTCCAATAAGATTCTAAAGTTCCTAAAACAAAGTAGAGTTATTGTCTTTGGACCAACCTATAGAAACTAAATGTGGCAAGCCAGCTTAATTCTTGCACTACTGGTACCCTATGAGGAAAGAACAACCCCCCCCCATCTGCTGCCCAAGCTACAGGTGCTGATGAAGCTAAACTTTAAAATATGAAGGAAATCCATCTATTCAAGTGGAAAGAATACCTGAGAATGAACTCAAACATGTTTCGAAGGAAAAGAAGATGTATTTGGTAATAAAGGCTTGTCTTTATGTTCAGATCTTGGAACAAGTCAGCAGAATCAGTAAAGGACCATCTTTTAACCTGCCATCTTGTTCCTCTCCTAGAGACTATAGTTATTTTTTTTAATCCATAAGCAACAATCCCTAAAAACAATCAAACAACAACAAAAATTTTTAACTGGACTCGAAAGCAGAAAAATGATAAGGGCTAGGCAAAGAGGTTTAAGTGACTTATCCAGGATCACACAGCTAGGAAGCATCTGAGGCCAAATTTGAATGCATAACTTCCCATTTCAAGTCCTGTCTCTCAATCCAGTAAGTCACCTAGATGTACCACCCCCTCTAAATCATAATTCCTTTTTTTTTTTTTTTGGTACCCGTACCTTCCATCTTAGAATCAATAATCTATATTGGTTCCAAGGCAGAAGATTTGTAAGGTTTAGGCAATGGGAGTTAAGTGACTTGATTAGGGTCATATAGCTAGGCAGTATCTGAGGCTAGATTTATATGTAGGACCTCCCATGTCTAGGCCTAGTTCTCAATCTACTGAGCCATCTATCTGGCCCTGCCCTCCCCCTATATTTACTTTTTTTTTAAGGAAGGAAATAAGACAACAGAAAGAGAGCAATAGATTTATTTTCAGGACATTTTTAGGACATTGAGGGTTCAAATACTGTCCTAGCTCTGGTAATCATTATATCTATTTAATTATATTCTCAGATAAGCCACTTAGCATGTTGGAACTTATTTTTCTTTCTCTAGAAAAATAAAATATTCCCATAGCCCACTTCTGAGATCTGTTGTGGGGGAAATGTAGTATAAATGTTGAAGTACTATATAAACATGAATTAGTAAGTAATATTGTGGAGGTAGGGAAACACTATTTCCTCTGTACTTAGAGATAATCTGTGGCTAGTGAACTGAAAAAGAAACATTTGGGTATAACCTTAAAAGTACAGATCTTGCCCCAAGAAGTTTAGGGTATATTTGGATTCTGCCACTTATATATAATATTGAGAAATTAACAATATATCAGTGTCTCAGTTCCCATTAATAAAATGGAGATAATACTTGAAGTAGCCACCTTAAAGGGTTATTATGATAATTAAATTAGATCATATGTGTAAAACACTATGTAACCTTTAAGAACTATATCACTATATTTTTATAAGACTACCTTGAGTTCTAGACTCAATTTCCATTTTTTATATTTTCAGTCAAAGAATTATATGTACTCCTCATATTGTAAATGCAGAAATATGCTTATTTGTCCATATAGTTGTGAAAGAAAACAGAAAACTATGAACTAAATTAGATTCCAATGTAACTATTTGTTACTGCCTACTAGCTGGCAAAGATTATGAGGATTGTAAGTCCTGGAGAAGAGGCCAGGGTCCTCATAGGGTTGGATAAAACTGCTCTCTTGGAGTTTAAAAGTCATTCTAAGGAATTCTTATTGGTCGGAGGAAGTCATTTTATTACTTAAAAAAAACTTTCTAATCTGTGGAGAATTTCATTTTAAATAAGCTTGCCAGAAAAAGAGTATATAAGCAATCAAATAGAGAGGATATGGAGTATTTGGTGTTTCATTGCTATCAAATGGTATGTTTTATTAGAGATTGAGTAAACTTTGTCCTTTTGTAACATTTAATAAGTGTTTACTTTTCAATTGATTTACAGTATGTACATTTATTCTATTAGTAGAATACTTTTTATCCTCTGTAACACAATGTCTCATGTTATTTGAGAATATTGCCCTTTATTTAATTTTCTCTATTATATAACAACACACTTTGTATATGATATTTAACATATATTTATTAAATTGAATTGATTCCCCTCATCCTGAACTCTTGATTATATCAATATAGGGAATTCCCATTAGGAAAGTCTTTTTTTTTACTGCAAAACTACAAGTCATTTTATCAGATGTAATTTAAATAATTAAAGCAAATATTACCTTCTGTTTTAAGATATGAGTGGCAAGGGGTAGGCAATGAGAGTTAAGTGACTTGCACAGGGTCACACAGCTGTGAAGTGTCTGAGGCCATATTTGAACCCAGGTCCTTCCAATTTCATGCCTAGTACTCTATACACTATGCTACTGAGCTGGCCCTGTCTGATATCATCTTAAAGAATTGCCTGGGGGAATTGACAGGTTAAAAGACTTGTCCAGAGTCAAGTAAATATATGTGAAATGTACTACTTCAGCACAGGTCACCTTGACTCCAAGTTTGGTCCTATGCCATACTGTCTTTGCAATTGTTAAAAGGAACAAATACTATATAATGGGGGGAATAGCTTCAATTTAAAATTGCTAAAACATTAATTTTGTTAGTTTGTTTAATTGTAATAGTTTAAGTCATAAAATGTAAGCATTGGAAGAGATTTTATAGCTCAATTTCTTCAACTCCCTCATTCTGTAGATGAGGCAAAGCAAGGTTATTTGTTACTTTTTCAAGGCAACGAGTTAGCAAATGATATGGCCTTAACTAAAAAAAAACAACTTTTTCAGCTACTACTCCAATGAGTTTTATACAGCATCTTGCTATTGTTGAATGACTCTATCTCCACTTAATTGCTATTTTGATGATATATAGGATCAAAATAACAATAAGAATACAGCATTTAAAATAGTTTCTTATAATACAGATCAATTTAATTTTAGTTTTATGGCATGCTTTATTTGGCAATTATTGGAGGTAAAGCTATATATATGCACAGCATTGACAATTTTTCTGATCAAAGACAAAAATAAAAAACATGAATTAAAAACTATTTTCATGTAGGCATATGTATAGACAGTAATTTAATTGACTCATTCTTGATTTGAGATTTGAATTCTGGATGATTGTTAGTTTTGCCTCTTCTGAAGCCACATTATAATAACAGGATGTATTATTGTACCCTAAGGCCCTGCACAGTAGAGACAAATCCTCCTTCTACCTCGCCTTTTAAAGAAGATGAATTCTCCCAGGCATATGAACTCTCAGAAAACTCCCTTTCATGGTTTATGGCACCTGGGTCTACTCACTACATGTTAGAAAACTAGGCTGAATATTTTCGCAATAATTCTACGTGCTTTGTTATAACAAAGCAATCCATAATAATGGGCTGGTCATTGTTAGTCGATTTTGCTAGGCTATCTTCAACTTGATTCCAATTTATTCTACAGTCCCACATATCTCTTGCACCCACTCAAAAATTATTATCTAAAAATGATGAAAGTAGTCAATAGGAATTTCAAAAGGCAGAAATTTTCTTTTTAATAATCATTAATCTTATATAATATGGTAATAAACAAAGCTTACATGACAAAAGCATACCATGTAAAAGTATATGAAAAATATATATAATCATTTTCTTCTACCTCACACCACTGGTGAGAAGTGTTTTTAGTTTTCTTCATTACACAAAAAGTCAACAAAATATAACACTCTAGGAAAGGGATTGGAATAGGATTTAAGGAACACATGATTCAGTATATTTCTGACACTGAAAACTGCATGCCTTTGAATAAGATTTTTTAAGTCTTTCTGACTCCAGGCCCCTTGGTTTATCCATTAGGCACCTAGTTGCCCCCCAGAAAGACCTAACTGAGTTAAAATCTGTTTTCTGACACTTAGCAACTGGGTGATCCCAAAGAAAGTATTTAACCACTATATGCCTCTGTTTCCTAATCTATAAATGAGGACAATAAATAGCCTCTACCATAGAGTTTTTGTGAAAGTAACCTTTAAAGCACTTCATTAATGCTATCAGTATTGATATTTACCAATACACTATTATTTATATAAAAAAACATTGGAATGGGAATTTCATTAATTATGTTATTTGTGTTCTGGATATGAACACAAAAATGCATTGAAAATAATTTTGTGAAGCATTCCTCTTGTTTTGTTTTGTTTTTAAAATAAAGATTAGTAGGCAATAGGCACCTTTTGACTTTTAAAGTTCACACACCCTTTGTAATAAATTGGTCTGAACCAGCCCATACTGTAACATAGCCAAGATTGTGTATTAGAATTTTAAACTGGGTGTTTTCCTATTAGACAACATGAAGCAACAGGCAAGACATTTCTGTGGAATTATTTTTTGCCTTAGGTGAGTTGGGAGGCATAAGTTGGATGAGCATGTTAGTGAAGCCACCCACAAAGAGTATTCATTATCCAGAAATGAATTGCCTGATTTGTATTATTTGTATGTGAATTGTAAGAATTTCTATAAAATGAAAAATGAAAAAAACCTCATAATTGTGTTGAATTGATTTGACATTATTGACATCAGCAAGGCAGGTACAGTGGATTAAATGACAATGATCATTTTACAGATATTTACTTTACAGATATTTAATGGCCTATGCTTTTATTTTTATGTGTATATGAAAATCAAATTGCTAACAATGGCCTGAACCCTTATGGAAGATTGCAAAACAGTTTTTAAATACCTCATCCCACACACAGAGACAGATTTTGCAAGAATTTTTTCAACTCATCACCATACTCCCTACTGTAATATCATTTGTATTTCCACATGGAAAGTCAGTTAACCTCATATCAATCCTTCATTCTTCCTCATCAGAAGTGACAGAACTTGGATTGCTGTTGTTGACTGTTCTTAGTGGGAAACCACATGGTGTAGTGGACAGAATGCTGGAGTAAATAGGAATACTTTGCTTTAAACTTTAACCCTAACAATAGTTGTTCTACACTAGGAAATTCAGATCACATCATGACTATATCCCTAAGACAACTCTGATGATTTTCTCTACTAAGCGACAGAGGGGTTGAAATTTGCACGAAAGGAGGGAATTCACAGAAGAGTTCTTGAAACTCAGGAAATCACAGACCCCTTGTTATTCATCCATGTTTTTGTCACACTACTTGGATGAATTGGAAGGGGAAAAATCTTTTAGAGTCATTCTTATATGTATAAAAGAGTCTTGGTATAATCTATTTAGATCAGATTTATGGAAGAACTTTATAACTGATTTGTAACTGATATAGCCATAATATATATTTTATAAGAATGCATGGTGTAATGTTGTAACTCATGCAAAGGTGAATAAAACAAAGAGTAATATCTAGCAGTATGAGCTAATGGAACATTCATACTTTTCTAATTTACAATTTTTTTCTTAAATGGTCATATAGACAAAGCAATCCAATAGAATTAGTTCCAATTTGAGTAGAGGTTTCAATGAAAATCTACTCATTGAGTGTAAGGTATTTAAATGAATCTAAATGTTTCTTCTGCCTATCTGCAAATAGCTTCACTTCTTCTTATGAAGTATAATACTATTTTTATCTGACACTCTTTATTGCTACAAGGACCAAGAGTAATATATAATTTTTTTAGTTTTAAAAGTCAAACAAATTGAATCACAGTTACTTTAGTAAGCCACACATTGATATATGTATGAAACATGACTAATTAATCTTCTCATATTGAGAAATAAAATGTTGGTGATTGATTGTGAATGGAAATATGAACTATTACAAATGACAGAACTTTCTGACAACGTAGTCAAATTCCACCCCAGAGGATACACAGTATAATGGCATGCGGAGTTTTACTGTCGTGTTAGACTTCCACACCATAAGTAATGTTACATAATTATGTACCTTACCAAGGATGAGAACATATTCTCTTCTACCATCTGCCATATAAACAATTGCCAGGTAGTATTTTGTCCTTAGGCAGACACAAGATTATACACATAATTCTCATTTTTGTACTCATGATGTATTCCTGGAATATCCATTATTAAACAGGACAATGTAAATGTGTTTTTTATTTTTTCACTTGAGTCATGTCATAGTCGGGGTGAGAGGAATTGCTCTACTTTTAGTGAACATATCTACATGAGAAATAGCATACATGTCACTAATAACAAAAAAGCACAGCTATAGCAATTCAGTGTCTATAGCTTAAGAGAAGGGCTAGACATGTGACTTACCTGGTGTTAGGGATTTACAGGGGATCAAACTCCATTTATTAAAACAGCAAGCAACATATGATCTTAGATAGTTGCTTAAAGCACCCAGAGGCTAATATATTTATAACTACTTAGAACTGTAAAGCTATCTCCAACTCATAGGCTTTAAGAGCTGTGAGGGACATTAAAATTTATATTAACTTCTTATTTTGAAGGCAAGCAAAACATGAATTGACTCACCCAAGTGCCTAAACCTCATCTACCTGAAGCTATAATGAAGATATCTCGATTGCTCATTCAATGACCTTTCTACACTATCCTACTAATAAACATGTCTAAAATGTACATGATATATTACACCTATTGATTTCACAAAAGATTTCTGAGTGTTCTAAAGTTTTTCTACAGCACATAAATATCTAACATGATTTTTAAAACTATAATAAAAGTATTAGTTAGATGTGGTCAAGGAAATAAAGATTACAGAAGATTGTGAAATATACATTTTCATTCCCAATTATCACATTTTTTTTCAAAAATAGATTCCGGGAATATTAGACGTGGAGAGCATTGACCAATATTTAGAACATGAATATGATTATATTTTTTAGGAAATGACTGGTTACAGATAAAGGTTTCATTTATTTATTTTTAAGGGTCTCATTTATGAGTCAGGCATTTATATACTGTCATATCATTGAAATGACAGACCAAGATCAATATCATTACCAAATTAAAAGAAATTATTATAAAGAGGCAATATTGCATGTAGTGAAAAGAATTGAAAGAACAATGTATTTGGAGTGGGAAGACCTGGTTTAAAAAAGAACAACAACAAATAAACTCTGGACTTCAGTTTCATCATCTAAAAAAAATGAGAATATTTATCAAACTACAAAAGGATTATTGTGTAAAGCTGAAAAAAATTACAAAATTCATTCAGAAAAACAAATTTCATTGATTTCAAAGGAAGCAAAACAGGTGGGAAGGAAAGAGGCTAATATATACTGAATATCATACTACTGGAAAATAATAATGATTAAACAATTAGTAACTGATTAAAACTAGAGAGGTTCATATTTGGAATAGATTAGGTGTGCAACATACACTTAACTTAATATTTGATAAATCTGAAGAAGAGATTCCAGCTACTAGAGAAAAAATGTATTCTACTAAAAACAAACACAAAACTAAACTAAAAACTACTGGGAAAACAGGAAACCAAAGTAACAAACTAGTAGAAAAAATCCTTATAGATCAGCATTTCAAACTCTATATTAGTAATATCCAAATAGATACATAATATAGACATAAATGGTGCTATAATAAACAATTTCCAGGAGCAAGGAGTAAATAGCATTTATGATAATATTAATAATGGAATATTTCATGACAAAGCAAATTATAGAGTGGATCAAAGAAGATAAAATATAGAATTTTCATTAAATTAGGAAATTTTTTGCATAGTTACATTATTAAAGGTAAAATTAAAAGGAAAGCAGATAAGTGGGATTTTTCTTTCATTATAAAATAATTATTCCTGATATGTGTATGTTGATTATGTGTAAAAGTTATTCACAAACATAAGATCAAGAGCCATTCTTAAGTAGATAAATGGTCAAAGGATATGAAAAGATAATTTTCAAAGGAAGAAATTCATGTTATCAACAAACATGAAAAACCCACTGCAAAATCACAAATTAGGTAAATAAAAATTAGACTAACTCTAAATTACTAAATTCCATCCATTAGATGCAAATTTGACAAAAAAAAGAAAATGATAAATGTTGGAGAAAATTGGGAAAAGAAGTACATTGGTTCACTTGTAAATGGAGCTTTTGATTATACTAAAAATTCTAGAAAGTAATTAAGAACTGTGCCTCAAAATTACTAAATTGTGCATTCTCTTTGGTACAGCAGTACTACTACTTATTATAAACTCAAAAGATATCAAAGAACTTCAAAAATAATCTGTATGTTCAATATTTATAGTAGCTCTTTTGGTTGTATTAACAACTGAAAGCTGTGATTGCATACATCATTGACAACAGTTAGGAAATAACTAAACAAATTTTGGCATATGAGTAATTGATGTTTTAAAAAATTAAGAAGGGAACACTTTCAGAGAGACATAGTACTTTTTTCTTTGAACTGAAGTGAGTAGAATCAGGAGAACAATTCATATCACAACATTGTAATAACAATTTTCAAATACGTAAGACTTTTGAATAGCACAATGATCAATCACTATTCCAGACGATTGAAGATGAAGTTTTTACCAACCTCCTGTAGGATATGTGCTCTCTATGGGCTACAGAATGCAACAGATTTTTGTCATGTCCAATATGAAAATGTGTTTTTCTTGATTGAATTTATTTGTGATTAGAATTTTGATTATCTTCTTTTTCAAAAGGGGATGGATATGGGAAGGAGAGAAAATATTTTTAGTAATTAAAAATTAATAAGTTAAAAATAAGTTAAGTCAACTCAATGTTTTCTAAGGTCTCTTCCAGTAATAAACCTATAATCTTTTAAACTTCACTCAAGTTCTTTAAAGTGGACAGTGGCAAGAAAGGATAAAAGAACAGTTATATTAAAGTTAGAATGATGAGGAATTCCAGAGGACATCTAGTTTGACATCTTTCATCTCATGAAGATGAAGAAAATAGGACTCAGTAAGATGAAATGACAGATTGATGTTACAATCATGATAAATAGCAGAGGTCTTGGGTCTTCAAACTGCAAATGCAAATGCAAATGCATTACTTTTTCTACTGCATGTTGGCTCAGACAATCACCATTTGTTAGGGAAGATTAACTGAAATAAATGTGTAAAGAAATGAGAATATTTTCTAAAATAATCTCTTCTAAAAAAAACTTAGGAATAGTATGTGCTAGCATTTTATCTCTTTTCCAAGGAAAGTGATGTTATGATGAGAATTAACATTAGATAAGAATGTGAAGTTATATGTAAAATATTTTATGAAATGGAAATAAAAACTTCATGGTCACTTCATTTGACAGTAGTATACCAATATCTTGAGAGATTCACTATTGCTCTACACAACATAAGGCATTGCATCTCCCAGCTCCACTTCTTTGTATTGGCTGTCTGCTCAAGTCCCTTTAATGTATTTACCCCTCATCTTTCCCTCATAGAGTCCCTCTTTTCTGTTAAGATTTCTTCATATGTCAATTTCTGCATGGTTTCCTTCTTTACTCTTTTTCTAGTCAACCCCTCCCAAACTACTTTATATTTAACTACTTTGTATAAAGACATACACCTAAAATTTTAACTCAACACTCCTGAGATGCAACTGTATTCTAATTGATTTTCTCTTCATCTGATCTAGATAGAGGGGATGATTAATTTTTTAAACTGATTTTTAAAGTTTCTTTGCACCAGTGATCGTTGGTGACTGAAATGACATGCATATGCCCAAGATGGAATTTCTGAATTTTTTTGGACAACTATAAGATTTATTCTTGAGAATCAAATTATCGAGCTACCAACTTTTCTTCAGAAATTTATCTTTTTCAAGAGATGAGCATAACAATTTTATATGCCTATAATCTCTGTGTGACCTTGGACAAGTAATAACTTTTTGGTAACTGGATCTTCAGAGACAAAGTAAAAATGACTTGCTTAATGACACTTCATTTGTAGAATAGGAAATAAGGTTTCCAGATTCTTGGGACAGAGCATTTTCTACTGGAGAGGTTTCCCTGGCTATTTTTAAAAAAGATGATTAATGAGATAATTTTGAGTTCTCCTTTACCTGACACAGAGTAAATTTATGGAGAAGGAAAAGGAAGCATCCTTTTTTATATTTTCATCAACAGATATTTAACATCATATAGGCCATCCAAATATTTTTTCAAAGCCTTTATGAATTCTAAAAAGGAAAATCGAATTATTGTTAATCAATGTATATCATCACATTACCAATGACAACCTATGTGCAAGAAGTCTTGTCAAAGATAAAAATTAAGAAAATGTATTTTCAAAAATGAATTTTTACTGGTCACACAATGTGAGAAAAAGATAGTAGTTGAGTTTCTGCACTGGCATCCACAGAACCGTAAAAAATTATATAATAGTCTCCAGTAAACCGGGTATATTCTTTATGGAAAATTTATGGGAAGGCATGGACAAAAAGGACTTAGCAAAAGTTTGGATGTGTTTCTACACATATAGGGGGTGAGATTCAACATATTGAAGTGATGTATGCTCCATCACATTTTAGCAATATCATGTCACTCACAAGCTGTTTGACCTTAGGCAAGACATCTAATTTCTCAGGATCTTAGTTTTATCAGAAAAACTTGGATTCAAATTTTACTTCATATATTTTCTGGCTGCACACCCATGGAGAAATCACACACACACGCGCGCACACACACACACACACACACACACACACACATAAATCTGTTCTTCAATTTCCTCAATTTTAAAACAATGAAATTGAACTCATTGGCCTTTCAGTCTTCTTCCAGCTCTTATTTTATGATCCTATAAAATTTCATTCTCTGACTCATTTTAGTCACAAACTCATATGTGTACCATTTGTTGGCCATAGGAAATGTTTTATAGACATGTAAAAAGTATTGAAAAATTCATGTTAAAATATCTTTTTCTTGAATGGCTGGGGCAAATTCTCAGCCAATATTTTTGAGATAAAATTACATTTTGAAAAGTGATGAAAAATAAAAGCCTTACCTCATTAATAAAATGTTAGAAGAGATGAGCAGTCACAGAAACAGTTTTTTAACTTTTTATCCCAATAGTGTTCCAGTTATTATCTTTAATAAGGAATTTTTACCATAATAATCATTTTTGAATTCTGTTGAGGGAAAAGCAATATGATACAGCTGAAAATTGTTAATAACATAAGTCTTTCATAATACTTCTTATCACATTAACACAGGGATGACATTTCTGCTTTTGCCAACTGACTGTCTACAATCCTGCAAGCACTAGGGAATCATGAATATTTAAATGTTGGTGAATGAGAACTCTTGTTGACATCCTACCATACCTTATGAGCTCAGGTTATAGCTCCTTTCTGCCAGAAGTTAGATTTTCTTAAGGAACAAGCTATTACCAACTATGGGGAATACCACAAGAGAGAAATCTGGTATCCTGCCAGGTACTTATTAGATCATAAAACATATGCTTCTCCTAGTTTGCCATGAGATTAGTGCTGAGGGACAATGGGCTGGAGGTAGCTACTTTACCTTAGCAAGAAGGGGAGAGGGAGAGGCATAAGTGTATGTGCTATATGCTATATCTTCTTTCTATGAACCCTAACCTCCTTGTTCTTTAGCAGCTGTAGATGTAGCAATTTCATAGACTATCTCATTGATTTCCCTAAAGCTTAAAGTTTTGCAAATATTTTGCATAGGCAGTGAGCCATCTTGTAATTTTGCCTATGAAGGGTTGTATTATATCCTGTCTTCCTTTTACATAACTGGAACATCCTTTTAATCCTATCCAGTACTCAGAGCAACATACTCATTATGATGTACGATGACCCTTTACAGACAAACCAATCTAGGATTCATTTGTTTATTTATTTATATTATTATAGACTATAAGGGCCTAAAGATCAACTCAGCCAGCAAGCACTTGGTCTTTTTTTTCCAAGTAGAGAGATGGAAGCCTGTTTATTATTACTGCTTAAATATATACTTACTTGTAAAATCTTAAAGATGAGTATAGTAAAAGATTACTACAAAATCTCTTCATAAAACAATGAAAAGTAGAGATGAGACAAAAAAAAAATTTGAGAAAGTTTGAATGGAGAATGCATTTAGTCAAATTGTTCCCAACATGTAAGGATAAAGCTGCAATGAAGAAAACAATTTCAAAAACACTCTTTCCCCCATTAATGAAAGTAGAAACACTGAAGAAATCACAAGTCCATCCCCCATCTCCTAAAACAAATATATAACATTTTAAAATCTGTAAAATATTTTACATATATTTTGTCATTTACATTTTCATTTATGTTGTAAGAGGGAAAATTATGACTGTCCATAAATTAATAATTTAATTTTAATTTAATTTAATTAATTTATTAAATGAAAAGTAGTAGGGGAAAATGGGATGTATATATATATGTATATATATATATATATACACATATACATATAAAGTTACTTCCCTTGGTCCATTTAACTGTGGCTGCCATTAGGGCCCCTTCATAGGGAAGTCCAGCCAGCAATTAACATGGAAGAGAAGAGAGCAAATCTGCTCGTCTCAGTTTTTCAAACTTTTTCTCTGCCCACTAACTCTTACACATTCAGAAGCCAACTGTGGCTTTCTATTTTGCCCGGGATGCCTGGGGGGACCATGCAGGGAGCAGTACAGGGGACATCCACTCTGCCCCCTATCTCATGATGTCTGGACTCTATTGCTGCCTTTTTCTGGCTGCCATTCAATCCTCTTGACCCAATTCATTCAATGATTTCCTTCACATAACACATATTATATCCTTTTATAATTCAACATCATATTTCCAATGTAAATTCTTCAATTATAAACTTTTTTGACTGTAAGTGAAGTAAGCATAATATGAAATTATTGGCCTTTAAAAATGAAGAGGTAAAGGAATAATGGAATCATTCTATTTATAGTACACAATTAGTTTTATAAAGACTATGAATATCAATTAATATATTTTTGGTAATTTAAGCTTTTGTAAATAGTTATTTTTATTAATCTCTATATTTTATTTATTATCTATTTAAATTTTATGTTTTAATCAAATAGAAGAATATTTCTTTTTAAATCTCTTATAATTATATTTTAACTAAATTATACTGACCAATTATATTTTCCTATTTTTAGAATGCCTTCTTTACTTCTTGTAACCTTTAAAATTCCTGTACACCTTTTAATTTACAAACCAAATGAGATAATGAAACTTTCTTTGATCTTTCCCAAATTGTAGTCTGACTTCTATGCTTCATATCTTCTTTTTTATTTTGCATCTGTCCAATGAATTTGTTTGTTTCTCATAAATTCTTAAACCCTTCCACATTCAAGTTTATATGTACATGTATATTTATGAATACATATGTATACCCCATAAATTTTGTCCCTTTAGTGTCTCTTGTATCCATCCTTTGTTTGATATTCTAATTTCTACCAACAAACTATAATCCCTAATTACTACCCACCTGGGCAGCAGCAGTAACTTCTTAAAAGGTCTCCTAACCTCCACTTTTTTCTTCAGACCAATTTTTTTCTTCCAATGGTGTCATGCTCACAAAAGACAGCTCACTAAATAATAATTAAGGATACTTATATTCCATATATTTACTTAGAAAGGCACACGCTAACATTATTTATGGTCCCTAGTATTTTTTATTGATTTAAAATATATTTTGCAATTACATTTTAATCTGTTTCAGTTCATACATCAAGTGCAGCTGCAATGTAGTGTAGGCTGAATTTTCGGGACCGCTACTTTATATTTTTGCAAGAATAATTTTCCTACTGTTACAAGGGAATCACTTTAAAGACTGATATATATTAATTTAAGGTTGCCAAGGAATTCAGCTATGTAATTCCTAAATGAAAACTCAAGTCAGCAGTAAATCTTTTATGGAGTTTAATTACAATAGGAATTAGGATTACAATAGGAATTACAATAGGAATTACAAGAAAGGAATTAGAGATAGAGAGAGAGAAAAAGGGAGAGAAGGGAATAGGGCTTAAATACCCCTTCTGTTTAGGCTGGGCCAAAAGGCCCAAGCCCTTAGATAGCTGGGGCAAAGAAAAGAGATCAGTCCCTATTACTCACGTGACCAAAATGGAGAAACAGTCTCAGAGGCCCCCACCTTCAGCTTCCTTCAGAGCAAGCTTCTCAGAGCACACCGCAACCACTCCGGCAAACTCCTCAACCACCCCCTGATCTTTAAGGAAACCATCCAAGTTGCCTCCCCTCAGTTCTCACATCTACCAATCACTGTCCATCAATTTCCCTGTGCCAATGGAGGCTCTAGCTTAACCCAGGACCGCCCAGAGGCTTTGCACATGTCTGTTGAAGGTCATATTTTCAAATGATAAAATCTTTTCTCCTTTGCTACAGCCCTTTCTAAATCCTGTTAACCTGAGTAGGGTAGAGATTGGAATAATTAAATTTTGTTCTAGGCTGCAGCCCTTACTCAATCCTGTTAGGACTGAATAGGGTGGAGATTGATTCCAAGTATCTCCATTGTATCAATTCTAAAATCAATCATGACTCAAAGAAATTCCTGTTCTATGCTTAAGCATAGGTCAAAGTCCTTTCCATTGTTCAGCAAAAGGGTTTCTGTCCTAAAGTAATCTTAAGAAGGGAAGGAGAAGGAACCTCCCATGCCAATGGGATTCACATTCCAATAGTCAAGACCCACTATCAATAGGAAATTTTTCAAGTATGAAATTTCCCAATGGTGAAATTTCCAATATTTATAAGTCTAAGAAATTTTGAGGTTTACACTACTTATTAGATGTCACTATTTCGCTTATGTCTCCAGTAACACAATTACCTACTGACTAAAATTCAAGTTTCTTTTTTGTTAGCATTCAAAGTCTACCATACTAACAGATCATTTTACTTTTCTATTCTCATTTCATATTAATCCCTTCTTTATGTAAACTGACTCAAATACCTTCTATGCCCTATGCTTTCCTGCCTTTGTTCCTATGCATAGAACGTCCCTCATCCACATCTTCATATGATGAATTTCCTCTCTTCCTTTGAAACTCAAATCAATCAACTTATCAATCAAGAATTTCTAGGACACTGCTCTGAACGGAGTTTATGTGTGTGTGTGTGTGCATGTCTTTCTGTACACACACACACACACACACACACACATATATATATATAGCTATATACATAAATATTTATTAGAATGGACTTTTTTCATTCATTATCAAAAATTAGTGACATTTACTTGATAGTTAATAGTTAGACTAACTAAATTTTTTTTGTTTAATTCTTGTATTATCTTGTATTACCACTGATTAAATTGATCCAAGTATCTAATCTTTTGAATATTCATGAATAAGATCAGTGGTGATAGGATTTCCTTTCAAAATACTATGTTTTAACTTTAGCCATAATTAGAAATTGAAGTTCCTGTAATAAATTTAAGTAAATGGTGTAGTAGGGAAGCAATTAAACAATAACTTCTTCTTTGTGTGGTTAAGGTAACTTAGAAAAAAGGTAATGGGAGTTGAGAAGATTGAAACCCTGAGAAGTGAGAGCTTTGAAAATGAGTTGGGGTTGAGGTAGAGAAAAGCATTATGAACTTTTTTTTTACCTTATTGGAGAGTAGTGAAAAGGGCATTGAGATCCATAAATTACAGAAACAATGATCTGGACAGACTAGAGTGAATTTTACAGGAGAGGTATTTCCTAAGTGACAGTGGCAGACATAGGTTCTGAAAGTGCTAGTGAGAGGCAAGAAGTCTGCTAGTTCTTATTCATCACTCTGTGTGCTATGGGTGCAAGAGAAGGCCCTCAGTGGACCAGATAGATGGTACCAAGATGGTTTCAGGAGAAAGATTAGAAGATGAATGAGTAAATAGAAGAGTAATAAAGAATAAAGCACAGTGAAAAGAGCAGACTGGGGAATCTAAGAACTAGGGAGGAACAAAACTCCACTAGTAAGGATATATACACCAAATTACTTGGCATTTTGAAGTAGTTCAATATCAGAAAATGATAGTATTTTACAAGTAGACATAACATTACAAAGAAGCATCTCAGAAGACCAAGAGAAAAGCAGTTTGACAAAGAATAGGCAAAAAGGGATGTAGACTTTTCTTTTCTTTTTCTCCCAACTTTTATTTCCAGTGTCCCTATTCCCTTAGACTCTTTAGGGCTTCTCTTACTCCTTTCCCCAGATTCAATAAAAGGAAGAGCCAGCAGAGGATCATGGGGCATGAAGACAAAAGTATCCAGAATTACCGTGGACAAAATTCCACTGCTCTACTCTGGTTACAGCGTTCCTTTTAAACATATGTAAGGAAATGTGGTATCCTAGAAGGAGTCTGAATGGAGTAGCCTTCAGTTCCATTGTCAATTCTCCAAATTATAATCTATGTGATCATATACAAGTTACTTAAATTCCCTGGATTATAGTTTCTTTGTTTAAAAAGCCAGGAATATTTTGAAGTGAACTAGATACCTAAGGATACCTCTAACTCTGGCTATGATATTCTCCACTTTTATAGTATTTCAATATTCTAAGAATATATGATTTCACTAATGTGGGATATTGTTTTTATTTGTCCTTTTAAAAAATACCTTACCTTCTTTCTTAGAATCAATACAGCATATTGGTTCTATAAGGCAGAAGAGTGGTAAGATTTAGCCAATGGAAATTAAATGATTTGCTCAAGGTCACAAAGCTACAACACGTTTTGAGGCTACCTTTGAACCTAGGACCTCCCATCTCCAGGCCTGGCCATCTACCCACTAAGCCACCTACCTGCCCCTTAGGTTGAAACTTAATAATCTGATAATACTAAAGAGAGAATATTTAATATTTTGGGAACCATTTTGGTCTTTTTGAATTCAGTCAGACTAATACTTTGGCAACAAAGTTCTTTTTATCAGGGTTATACTTGAAACTATTTTACTAGCATTTTAGGTTCCAAAAGAGCTTATCTTTTCCTGATAAAACTTCCTGTAACTCAAAATCACCTAGAAATCACTGAAGAATGCATCAAAGTAAGATTTTAGAATTTTCCAGTTTACTTTTTATTATAAAATTTATTTAAAAAAACAGTTTTGTGAAGGAAACAATTATGAAGTTTTCTTCTCATTTTCGGATGAATGAATACAGGAATGAATAAAGCTACTATTAATTACTATCTCTTTGCAAAGCTGAGTTATATAGTCTCTGCTGTCAGGAAGCTCACATTCTAATGGAGAAGACAACATACATGGCAGGTTTGACCTGCTCCTTGCCTATTGTTACTTAAATGCAATAATTACTAAAATTATCAGCAATTTAGCATAAGTGAAAGGGTCAACTACATGTGGAAGGTAGGGAGTAAGCAAATTATGAAATTATAAGCTTGTTTATTACCTCAAGCAAATAGGCTGTGACTAAACCATAGCTATTCTACATCAAAGTTAGGATCCAAATCCATGTCTTGATCACTCTATCTACACTCCATCTTCCATGAAATGCTGTTACTCTTGTTCCACATAACTGAATTTGTTCCATGTGTGTCAATTCCTGGGTATGGCTCAAAATAAATGTAATTAACATTTCAAAGAAATTCATATCACTATTGAGCCTACTCCTAAATATTCAAAACAATTAGTCACTGGACTCAATTTATTATTTCATAATGAAAAAGGAAAACAAAAACTAGAATTACATTTTAAAAGTTAAAAATGCTATGAAAAACAGTTTGCTAATTTAAAATAAGGGAGAAAAGAAATTTAATTCCATTCAACATTAATTAATCACATATTTATGCAGCAAACCATACTAGCAACCATAGGAAAGCATGTCAAGATGCTTACTCACAAATTATTTTAGTAAAAGCAAACTTTGCTATTTTCCTAACCATAAGAAATCCTTTTAATGCAAATGTGGATTTCCTCCTTCTTTAATCTCCCTCCAATAAATAGCAATTCATGTGTTTTAGTTCATGTGATTTGCACTTGAATTTATTCTCTGAATTAAGAAGTACACATAACAGTTTGGTTCAAATTAATGTAACTGACTTGTGACTACTAATTCTTATTTGAAATTTATTTTGGTAGAAATGAAAATGACTTTTTACCTTAGAAGAAATCAGGTTTTTTATGTATTCTGAATAACTCTTCAAACAAAGAAAACAAAATTTTAGCAATGCAAGCTGGTGCCTGAAATTTTAATAGCATGTTTGATTTGATACATTTAAAATTTCATTAAGAAATGAAGTGAGTTAATCCCAAAGCAAGTGCTGAGTTTGATTTTCTCAGCTTCTCACAGTATTCATGTCTGGGGCTGTACAAAATAGCCACTTAGTTTAGGAATTCAGAAATTCCACACCAAGTCCATTAAGGCAATGAAAGATGTTTTAAGGTGATTTTTTTCAGGTACAGTGCATGGTAAAATATATAACTGGACTATTCCTCATATTATAATTTTCTTTAGGGAAAAACAAGTTTTTACTATGAAGATAAAGTTTCACATTATTAGAAAATTAAAATTTCCTCTAGAATGATAAAAGCTTATATCCCAAATTTATAGGCATAATATTCTCATGAAGTCCCAGATGGTATTGTTAACAAGCTAATCATAAGATTCTGTACTTTGCTTTATCACCTTTGGATGGGAAGGCAATAATACTAATATTAGTGGAGACAAAAAAAGACATACTTTGATATTCTTGAAATCACATTTAGATGGGATTTTTTTCTTCTACTACTTACTATTGTCATAATCTCTAGTATATCCCTATGCATTTCACCAAATCAAGTAGTAGAGATTGTTTTCCTTAGGAGATGACAAAGTGAGTGTTACAGTAAGCAAAAATTAAAGAAATTTACAGCTTTCCATTTTTTTTAATGAGAAAAATAATTTGTGAATCTGCTGCACAGTGACTAGTTTTGTGTAATAGTAGAATTGTGCTGTCTTTAAATATATTTCATCCTTGTTATAACTATCATTCAGTGCACATGGAGGATAGTTGAATGATCTTTCCTTTCAGTGAAAAACAGTAAGTGGAATTGGTTTTCATTTTATTTATTTTTGAAGCTAGAAAATGGGAAGCAAGCAAGTAGATGGAAGAACTGGTTTATATGTTTTTGTACATCTATTCACTCATCCTTTCCTCTATTATAGGAAGAACAGAATTTTTTTCTTATCTCATGCTGAAAACTATGTCATGGTGCCCATCTTTTCTAATCTCCAAGATCTTATAATAATAAATCATCCTCTAGCTCTCTAAGAATTTCAACCTGATCCTTTCCTTGGGTCTTTCTTCCTGTCATGAAAATTTAGGGCAGATGTTATTTTGACCATTATTTAATATTATACTAAATGTTAGCTATAGAAATAAGAAAAGAAAAAGAACTTGAAATAATTAGAAAAGGCATTAAAAATAAAACTATCATTCATTACAGATGACATGTTTGCTTACTTACAGAATTCTAAAAAATCAACTAAAATTACTTGAAATAATTAATAATGTCAGAAACCTTACAAGATATGTAATAAGCTCATATAACTCATCAGTATTTTTATCTATTACCAACAAAGTCAAGTAATAAGAGATAGAAAAAGAAATGTAATTGAAAATAACTATAGAAAATATTAAATAGGAGTTCTGGTCAAGATGGTGGCTTAGAGAGAGCTAAAGTTCAGATCTCTGGAAACCCATTCCTTACTGATCTCAAACTGTATGCTCCCAGGACACCAAAATTCAAAACAAACAACAGGATAGATCCAGAGAAGCCTCCTCCTGTACCTGGACCTGGATCAAAAGGTATGGCCCCCCAAAAGCCAGAACCCGAGACCACTCCGATCTAAGTGGTAGGCAGAAGGAAGGTCCCAGGATCTGTCCCCCCCAACCCAGAGCTCTGAGTCTGAGGCAGCAGCTGGAACCTAAGAGCCAACAAAAGGACCCCAGGGCCGGCTATTCTGAAGGCCGCACTGTGAAAACAACCTGAGCCAGTCGCGGGGGCACCCAGAGAGCAAGGAAACAGAGAGAGACAGAAGGGAGCCTGTATCCCCCTGGCTGGATCCTTCCATCCGAGTCTCAGGGAAGGTCCCTACTTTAAGACACAATCAATACAACCAGGGGAAATTAATCCTATCAGGAGCCCTTGGAGCTCCAGGAAGCCATGGCCCCTCCCTCCTCAGAGTGCAGGGTCTTCTGAGACAACAGTAACCCTCAGGGCCTGCTATGCAGAAGGCCACATCCTGAAAACTACCTGAGCCAGTCATAGGGGCACCCAGACAGCAGGGAAACACAGAGAACCAGAGGGGAGCCTGTAGCCCCCTGGCTGGATCCTTCTGCCCAAGTCTCAGGGAAGGTCCCTGCTTTAAGACACACTCAATCCAACCCAAGTGAAATTAATCTGATCAGGAGCCCTCAGAGCTCCGGGAAGCCTTTCTTCTCCTCCCCCCTCAGAGTGCAGGCCTCTGTGGCCCACAAAGGCTCTGAGATACCTTGGGGACAGTGCAAAGCCAGGCTCAGAGTGTGGGAGTAAGGCAAAAAAGAAGCATCTGGAGGGAACTGAGAGCAGTAACACCCGCGAACAGACAATTTGCCTGGGGCTAAAGGTTCTGAATACCAGACAGAGATAAGCAAAGCTAGACCTCCACACTCAGATAGAGATGGAAAAAAGCACAGAAAAGCCTTAACACTCCAAGAAAAACAAGAAGAAGGGAGCAACTTTGGAAACATTTTATGGAGTAAAAATACAAAATACAGAGGAGATAGAAGAGGAAACACAAGCAAATCCTCTGAAACCTTCCAAAGGAAATGGAAACTCTCAACAAATGCATGAAGAATTTGAATCTGAAATGAGCAAAAATATGAAAGCCTTCTGGGAGGATAAGTGGGAAATAATGCAAAAGAAATTCACACATCTACAAAACCTGTTTGACCAAACTGAAAAGGAAAACCAGGCTTTAAAAGTCAGAATCAGCCAAGTGGAAGAAAAAGAGCAAGAATTAATAAAGCAAAGCCAAAAGGCCAAGGAATTAGAAGAGAACATAAAATATCTCACTGACAAGGTCATAGACTTGGAAAATAGAGAGAGAAGAGACAATTTAAGAATAATTGGACGACCAGAAAATCCAGAAATAAACAGCAAACACGACATCGTAATACAAGAGATAACCAAAGAAAATTGCCCAGAGATTCTATAACAAGGGGGCAATACAGGCACTGAAAGAGTTCACAAAACACCCTCTACACTAAACCCCCAAAAGACAACTCCCAGGAATGTAATTGCCAAATTCCAAAGCTTTCAAGCAAAAGAAAAAATCTTACAAGGAGCCAGAAAAAGACAATTTAGATATAAAGGAATGCCAATCAGGGTCACACAAGGCCTTGCAAGTTCCACTCTGAATGACTGTAAGGCATGGAAGATGATTTTCAGAAAGGCAAGAGAGCTGGGCCTTCAACCAAGAATCAGCTACCCATCAAAACTGACTATATACTTTCAAAGGAAAGTATGGGAATTCAACAAAATAGAAGATTTCCAACTTTTTGCAAAGAAAAGACCAGAGCTCTGTGGAAAGTTCAATATCAAAAAACAAAGAACATGGAATACCTGAAAAGGTAAATATGAAGGAAAGGGAAAAGGAGAAAAATGTTATCTTTTTCTTTTATTCAAACTCTCTTCTACCTCTCTTATATAAGGACTATATTTATATCAATCTATGTATATTAATATGTGGGGAAAATATAATGTGTAAATAGGGGGAAAAGAAAGACCAAATAGAATAATATTTCTCACACAAAGATTCACACGGGAAGGGGAGGGGAAGAAAACTCCTATAAGAAGGAGAGGAAGAGAGTTTTCACTTAAACCTTACTCTCAGGGAAATCAACTCTGAGAGGGAAGAATATCCAGATCCATTGGGACCTTGAATTCTATCTTACCCAACAAGGGTAGGGAGAAGGGAAAACCAAGGGGGCTGGGGGGAAGAGAACATAAAAAAGGGAGGGAAGAAGAGAGGGGTGGGGAAGGGAACAAAAAGGGAGGGCTAGAAAGGGAAATTATCAAGGGAGGGGACAAGAGGGACTGATTTAAAATGAAAATGGATTAAAAAGTTAGAGCTGAAGAAGAAAGGTTAGAATTAGGGAAGGATATCAAAATGCCAGGGAGTCCACAAGTGACAATCATAACTTTGAACATTAATGGGATGAACTCACCCATAAAACGTAGAGGAATAGCAGAATGGATTAGAAATATTCATCCATATCACCTAGATTGCCATATTTGTTGCCATATAATTGGGCATAGTAGTTTTTAATGATTGCCTTAATTAACTCTTCATTAGAGATGAGGTCTCCTTTTTCATCTTGGATACTGTCAATTTGGTTTATTTCTTTCCTTTTTTTAATTAGACTGACTAGTACTTTGTCTATTTTATTTGTTTTTTTTCAAAATACCAGCTTCTAGTCTTATTTATTAAATCAATAGTTCTTTGATTTTCAATTTTATTAATTTCTCCATTGAGTTTTAGGATCTCTAATTTAGTCTTCATCTGAGGATTTTTAATTTGTTCCCTTTCTAATTTTTTAATTTGCATGCCCAATTCATTGACCTCTGCCCTTCTTAATTTGTTTATATATGAACTCAAGGATATAAATTTTCCCCTGAGTACTGCTTTGGCTCCATCCCATAGGTTTTGAAGGGATGTTACACCATTGTCATTTTCTTCAATGAAGTTATTGTTTCTATGATTTATTTTTTAACTAACTGGTTTTGGAAAATCATATTGTTTAATTTCCAATTAATTTTCAATTTACTTCTCAATGTTCCCTTACTAATTATTATTTTCATTGCATTGGGTTCTGAGAAAGTTGCATTTATTATTTCTGCTCTTTTGCACTTGTTTGCAATGTTTTTATGCCCTAATATATGGTCAATTTTTGTGAATGTACCATGTGCTGCAGAAAAGAAGGTATATTCCTTTTTGTCCCTATTTTATTTTTCTCCACATGTCTACTAACTCTAATGTTTCTAAGATTTCATTCACTTCTCTTACCTCTTTCCAATTTATTTTTTGGTTTGATTTATCTAGTTCGGATAGGGGAAAGTTCAGATCTCCCACTAGTATAGTTTTTCTATCTATTTCATTCTTGAGCTCCTCTAGTTTCTCTTTTAAAAATTTGGATGCTCTGCCATTTGGTGCATACAAATTGAGTACAGATATTTCCTCATTGTCTATACTGCCTTTAATCAGGATGTAATTACCTTCCCTATCTCTTTCAACTAGATTTATTTTTACTTTGGCTTTGTCGGATATCATGATTGCAACTCCTGCCTTCTTTTTGTCAGTTGATGCCCAATAGATTTGTCTCCACCGTCTTACTTTCACCCTATGTGTGTCTACCTTTCTCATATGTGTTTCTTGTAGACAGCATATGGTACGGTTTTGGACTCTAATCAACTCTGTTATTCACTTGCGTTTTATGGGTGAGTTCATTCCATTCACATTCAGAGTTATGATTGATAGCTGTGTATTTCCCAGCATTTTGATTTCTGTTCCTTTTCCTGCCTTTTCTTCTTTCACTATTTCCTTCTACACCAATGTTTGCTTTTGAACAGTCCCCCTTGTTCCCACCCTAATTTTACTTCCCTTTCTACCCCCCTCCCTATTTATCCCCCCCTTATTTTCCCTATAGTCTTTCTATAATTAACCCCCTCTGTTTCATTCCCTCCCTCTCTGTTTCATTTGCTCTTTGCTCATTACCTGTGCAGAAGCTGTCTATTGTAATTTCTTTCTTCTTTTTCTGTTGTTTGCTCGAATTTACCCCTTCTTTGCTCCCCGTATTTGGCTGTGCTCTTGCTCCTCTCATTTTGATTTGGTTTTGGGGCTGTCAGTCTCCCCTCTTGGAGCTTTGTCAGATCTCTTGGTACAGTCTCTAGGGGAGGAATGTTAGCTTCCCTGTCCTCTGGAGGTTTTTGATTGGATTGAGTTCAAGTGGGTTGGGCTGTATGTGGTATGAAGCTCTGAGGCTCTGAAGACTCCTGGAAGGCTGGGCCGCAAAGGCTCTCTCCAGTTCTCTCCAGCTGCTTCTCCTCTGTCCTGTCCGCAAGTGCCTTTGCCTGCCTCCCTAAACTCTGAGAAGTTCTGATTGAATTAGGTTCAACTGGATTGATCTGGTTGTGCCCCAAGGCAAAGGTGAGGCTGGAGCCCGATGGAGGGACCCAGCCACGGCCCCATCTCTCCCTGGCTTCCTCCCAGCTGTGCAAGCTGGATGCTCTGTGCCCAGAGCCCCTCTGCTCACAAGGTAGACCCTCCAAACCAGCACCTTTGCCCTCTCAGAGGTTCCCACTGCTGCCCCAGGCTCAGAGCTCTGGGTTGTGGGAGAGGGGTCCTGGGACCTACCCTCTGCTTTCCCCTTGGCCCTGAGTATTTTCAGATTCAGGCTGTTGGGGGGTGTACCTTTTGATTTGAGTCCAGAAGGAGGGTTCCCAGCTTCTGTCCTGTTGTTCAGCGTGGATTTTGGTGCCCTAGGAGCATTCAGTCTGTATCGGTAAGAAATGGTCTTCCATGAGGTCTGAACTTTTGCTGCTTGCAAAGCCGCCATCTTGACTCCCCCCCTCAGCAGAATGGATTAGAATCCAAAATCCTACCATATGTTGTCTGCAAGAAACACACAGGAGGAGGGTTGATACCAACAAGGTCAGAATTAAAGGATGGAGTAAGACTTTCTGGGCCTCATCTGACAGAACGAAGGCAGGAGTTGCAATCATGATATCTGATAAAGCCAAAGCAAAAATAGACCTGAATAAAAGGGATAGGGAAGGTAATTACATTTTGTTAAAAGGCATTTTAGATAATGAGGAAATATCACTAATCAACAGATATACACCAAGTAATAAAGCACCCAAATTTCTAATGGAGAAACTAGGAGAATTGAAGGAAGAAATAGACAGTAAAACCATATTAGTGGGAGACTTGAGCCAACCATTATCAAATTTAGATAAATCAAATTAAAAAAATAAATAAGAAAGAGGTAAAAGAAGTGAATGAAATCTTAGAAAAATTAGAATTAATAGACATATGGAAAAAAGAAATAGGGACAAAAAGGAATACACCTTCTTCTCAGCACCACATGGCACATTCACAAAGATTGACCATACACTAGGTCACAGAAACATGCCATACAAATGCAGAAATGCAGATATAATAAATGCAGCCTTTTCAGATCACAAGGCAATAAAAATAATGATCAGTAATGGTATGTAGAAAACCAAATCAAAAATTAATAGGAAATTATACAATATGATACTCCAAAATCATTTAGTGAGAGAAGAAATCATAGAAACAATTAATAATTTCATCGACGAAAATGACAATGGCAAGACATCCTTTCAAACCTTTTGGGATGCATCCAAAGCAGTAATCAGAGGTAAATTCATATCCCTGAGTGCATATATTAACAAACCAGGGAGGGCAGAGATCAATGAATTGGAAATGCAATTGAAAAAACTCAAAAGGGATTAAATTAAAACCCCTCAGCAGAAAACCAAACTAGAAATCCTAAAAATTAATGGAGAAATTAATAAAATCGAAAGTGATAGAACTATTGATTTAATAAATAAGACAAGAAGCTGGTACTTTGTAAAAACAAACAAAATAGACAAAGTACTGGTCAATCTAATTAAAAAAAGGAAAGAAGGAAAGCAAATTAATAGCATCAAAGATGAAAAGGGGGACATCACCTCCAATGAAGAGGAAATTAAGGCAATCATTAAAAATTACTTTGCCCAAGTATATGGGAATAGATACACCAATTTAGGTGATATGGATGAATATATAAAAAATACAAACTGCCTAGACAAACAGAAGAAGAAATAGAATTCTTAAATAATCCCATATCAGAAAATGAAATCCAATAGGCCATCAAAGAACTCGCTAAGAAAAAATCCTCAGGGCCCGACGGATTCACAAGTGAATTCTATCAAACATTCAGAGAACAGTTAATCCCAGTACTATACAAACTATTTGACATAATAAGCAAAGAGGGAGTTCTACCAAACTCCTTTTATGAGACAAACATGGTACTGATTCCAAAACCGGGCAGGTCAAAAACAGAGAAAGAAAACTATAGACCAATCTCCCTAATGAATATAGATGCAAAAATCTTAAATAGGATACTAGCAAAAAGACTCCAGCAAGTGATCAGAAGGGTCATCCACCATGATCAAGTAGGATTTATACCAGGGATGCAGGGCTGGTTCAGTTTTAAGAAAACCATCCACATAATTGACCACATCAACAAGCAAACCAACAAGAACCACATGATTATGTCAATCGATGCAGGAAAAAGCCTTTCCTATTAAAAACACTAGAATGTATAGGAATAGAAGGATTGTTCCTAAAAATAATAAACATTATATATCTAAAACCATCAGCTAATATCATCTGCAATGGGGATAAACTAGATGCATTCCCAATAAGATCAGGAGTGAAACAAGGATGCCCCTTATCACCTCTACTATTTGACATTGTACTAGAAACACTATCAGTAGCAATTAGAGAAGAAAAAGAAATTGAAGGCATCAAAATAGGCAAGGAGGAGACCAAGTTATCACTCTTTGCAGATGACATGATGGTCTTCTTAAAGAATCCTAGAGATTCAACCAAAAAGCTTTGAAATAATCAACAACTTCATCAAAGTTGCAGGATACAAAATAAACCCACATAAGTCATCAGCTTTTCTATATATCTCCAAAATAACTCAGAAGCAAAAACTAGAAAGATAAATTCCATTCAAAATCACCTTAGACAAAATAAAATACCTAGGAATCTATCTCCCAAGACAAACACAGGAACTATATGAACACAACTACAAAACACTCTCCACACAACTAAAACTGGACTTGAGCAATTGGAAAGACATTAACTGCTCATGGATAGGATGAGCCAACATAATAAAAATGAACATCTTACCCAAAATTATTTATCTATTTAGTGCCATACCCATTGAACTCCCCAAAATTTTCCTTACTGATTTAGAAAAAACCATAACAAAGTTCATTTTGAATAACAAAGGATCAAGAATATCCAGGGAAATAATGAAAAAAAAAGACAAATGATGGGGGCCTTGCAGTCCCAGACCTCAAACTATATTACAAAGTAGCAGTCATCAAAACAATATGGTACTGGCTAAGAAACAGAAAGGAGGATCAGTGGAATAGACTGGGGGAAAGCGACCTCAGCAAGACAGTATACGATAAACCCAAAGATCCCAGCTTTGGGGACAAAAATCCAATATTCGATAAAAACTGCTGGGAAAACTGGAAGACAGTGTGGGAGAGATTAGGTTTGGATCAACACCTCACACCCTACACCAAGATAAATTCAAAATGGGTGAATGACTTAAACATAAAGACGGAAACCATAAGTAAATTGGGTAAACACAGAATAGTATACATGTCAGACATTTGGGAGGGGAAAGACTTTAAAACCAAGCAAGACATAGAAAGAATCGCAAAATGTAAAATAAATAATTTCAACTACATCAAATTAAAAAGCTTTTGTACAAAAAAAAACAACAATGTAACTAAAATCAGAAGGGAAACAACAAATTGGGAAAAAATCTTCATAGAAACCTCTGACAAAGGTTTAATTACTCAAATTTATAAAAAGCTAAATCAATTGTACAAAAAATCAAGCCATTCTCCAATTGATAAATGGGCAAGGGACATGGATAGGCAGTTTTCAGATAAAGAAATCAAAACTATTAATAAGCACATGAAGAAGTGTTCTAAATCTCTTATAATCAGAGATATGCAAATCACAACAACTCTGAGGTATCACCTCACACCTAGCAGATTGGCTAACATGATAGCAAAGGAAAGTAATGAATGCTGGAGGGGATGTTGCAAAGTAGGGACATTAATTCATTGCTGGTGGAGTTGTGAACTGATCCAACCATTCTGGAGGGCAATTTGGAACTATGCACAAAGGGCGATTAAAGAATATCTACTCTTTGATCCAGCCATAGCACTGCTGGATTTGTACCCCAAAGAAATAATAAGGAAAAAGACTTGTACAAGAATATTCATAGCTGCGCTCTTTGTGGTGGCCAAAAATTGGAAAACGAGGGGATGCCCATTAATTGGAGAATGGCTGAACAAATTGTGGTATATGTTGGTGATGGTATAGTATTGTGCAAAAAGGAATAATAAAGTGGAGGAATTCCATGGAGACTGGAACGACCTCTAGGAAGTGATGCAGAGCAAGAGGAGCAGAACCAGGAGAACATTGTACACAGAGACTAATAGACTGTGGTATAATTGAACATAATGGATTTTTCCATTAGTGGCAGTGTAATGTCCCTGAACAATCTGCAGGGATCTAGGAGAAAAAACATTATCCATAAGCAGTGGACAAACTGTGGGAGTAGAAACACCGAAGATAAGCAACTGCCTGACTACAGAGTTTGAGGGGACATGACAGTGGAGAGACTCTAAACGAACACTCTAATGCAAATACTAACAATATGGCAATGGGTTCGAATCAAGAACACTTGTGATATCCAGTGGAATCATGCATTGACTGTGGGGGGTGTGGGGAGGAAAAGAAAATTATCTTTGTCTTTAATGAATAATGCTTGGAAATGATTAAATAAAATATTATTTAAAAAAGAAAATATTAAACATTCATAATTCTGCTTGCCAAGAAATACATAGGAATTTCACAAACACAATTTCAAAATACTTTTCATATAAATAAAGCCTTTTTTACATAATTGGAGAAATATTAGTTGCTCCTATGGAAGCCAAGTCAAAATAATTCTCACTAAATTATTTTACTTATTCTGTCATCATAATCAAAATATCAAAATATAGAAATAGAAAATATAATAACAAAATTCATCTGGAAGAGCAAAAATTCAAGAATACCTACAAATTCAAAATTTAAAAAATGTGAAGGAAGGTGGCCAAACCATACCAAATCTAAAATTGTATTAAGAAGCAATAGCCATTAAAATAAACTGATACTGTCTAAAAAATAGTGGTGGATTAGTGAAAGTGTTTTGATACCCAATACACAATCGTAAATGACCATAGCAATCTAATGTTTGATAATTGTAATGATCCAAGCTTTTGAGACAGAAACTCATTATGTGGGAAGACTAGAAAATATTTTGGCAGGAACTAGGTATATAAACCAAAATCTCAAACTCTATACCAAGATCAGGTCAAAATGGGTATGTGATTTTCACATAATGTGTGATAAACAAAGAAAATTGGAGAATATGAAATGTTTTGTTTCTGACAGATTTATAGATAAAAGTAGACTTTGTGGCCAAAAAAGGCATAGAAAGGATAATGATAAAATAAAATGAATAATTTTAAGTTATATTGAATTAAAATGTTTTTTACAAACAAAAATGATGCAACTGAAATTAGAAATAAAGCAAGAACTGGAAAAAATATAGCAAGTCTCTCTGATAAAGGCCTCGTTTCTTGACTATATGGAGATGTGATTCAAATTTATAAGACTACAAGTCATTCTCCAATTTATAAATGGTCAAAATATGAATGGATAGTTTTCAGAATAAGAAATCAGAGGCTTTCTGCAGTAATATGGAAAAATAGTCTAAATCACTATTGATTAGAGGAATGAAAATGAAAATAATTCTGAGTTATCACCTCACAAATATCAGATTGGATAATATGACAAAAAAAGGAAAATGGTAAATTTTAGAATGGATTTGGGAAAATTGTGACATCAATATACTGTTGGTAGATTTGTGAACTGATACCACCAATTTGGGGATATAATCAATAAAAATTTATCTTAGAAACTTTATGCTAAATATATAAATATTTATTAGGAAAGAGAAAGAGAGAAAGATGACAATATTAGCAGCTTAACTACATCAGATTTACAGTCATGTTGCTTCTGCTTCATCCGGTGTTAGATTCTCAATTGACCCTGATTGATTTCACAAGTTGGGGGCAGGGGGCCCATCTACCCACATGGTCTTAATAGACAAATTAAGGACAATCAAGGAGGGAGTTTGAGTTCAGAAAGGTACTGTTTTTAAAAAAAATAAAAAAGAAAGGAGAAGGGAATATACCCCCAAAGGAGGGATGGGCTTTTTGGTATGGAGAGAGAGAGGGGAAGTGAGGAGAACCCCCCTTTTCCCACAAAGTGGGGTACAGGGGAGACAGCAGATGTAATGAGTTGGTTCAGAGAGAGGAGAGGGGATTTGAAGATTTTCCCCCTTCTGTCTTCCCTCCTTAGCTAAAGGTGCTCTCCCCAATTTGCTCTTGTGCCTCTTGTCCCCCCTCCACTACTGGAGTTCAAAGGATCTCCCCTGAATTGTTCACTCACAATCAGCTTGGGGAATAGATAACTTCTAATGTTAACTCAATCAGGTAATACAAAAGGAATAACGGGCATGGAAAATGAGAAAAGGAAAGTGGGAAAAGGGGTCCCCATCTCTATCTAAACCCTTTTCCTCCCTCCTCGAGTTTGGGGGGAACTCAGGCCTTGGCAGCCTGAGACCCTGAGAGAAAGTCAGGTTGACTCACCCCTGGGCAACAGGAGCTGAGGTAAAGTCTGCTAACATTTCTCTTCAGAAGTCCCTTCAATTGGGAAGTGTTGGGGGTGGGGGGAAGATTTCCAGTCACCAGCAGCAAAATGGATAACCTTCAGGAGAAAGCCTTTATCCGCCTTCTCTCTTCAATGTCTCAAGATGGAGAGACCCTCACTGCTCTCTCAGCCAGTTTTCTCTCCTCAGGATTTCACTCATGGGGCCCCTCCCCCATCAAGGAGATCAATTTCATATACTCTTCACTCTGACACTTTTTCTTTAGTACTAACCTCTATCACAAGACCAGAGTCCAAAAGACTGAGTTCTAGGATTCCCAGCCCAGTATGATCCCTGGAGGTGGCCAGCCCCCTGCTATACTGCTTGCTAGTGATGGCTTACGAAGATACACTCCTTTCCCAAGCCAAAAAATGGCAGAGAGCTGTTGCCCAGTTTATGTGCTGGCTTTTTAATCTAAGTCTAAATTCTTCCTCTAAGATTTTCTAATATGGCCAGAGTTTCACTTCCTTCCCTACACATCACATCTCTTGATTACCACTGCTGAGGAAAGTCCCCTGACACAGTGGCAAATTAAGACACATTTATGATGGTAAATCTTCTGGGATTCGTTTGGGGGTCCCCTAAATATTTAATTCACACAAGGAGTCATTTGGAATCATGCCAAAATGGCTATAAAACTGTGTATATCCTTTGACCTAATTATGCCACTGATAGGTCTGTATACCAAAAAGATAAAAAGGAGAGGGGAAAATATTTATAGAAAAAAATACATTTATAGCAGCTCTTTTTGTGGCATAAAAGATGAAGAGATTCCTATCATTTAGAGGATATCTGAAAAAGATATGATACGTGATTGTGATAAAATACTATTTTGCACTAAGAAATGATGAACTGAATGTTTTTTTTTTAATCTGGAAAAAATGTACAGGACCTCATTCAAAGTAAAGTTTGCAGAACTAGGAGAATATTGTACATAAATACAGGAATAGGAGTTGGAGTTCAGAGTTTTTTAATTGGAAGTTAGTTGGAGTTGGAGTTCAGAGGTTTGGAGCTTGCTTGAAGACGATGTTGTGGTGAGTGAGACAAGTCAACTTTCTTACCTGTCAAGGCACATCACCTCACCTGAAAAATGAGGGAAGCTAGACAGGATGACCTCTAAAGTCCCTTACACCTCTCTAATTACATCGGATAAAATTGTGAAATAATTATCGCAACGCAGTGGGGTGATCTGATATGAGAGTACAGCTCCGCAGACCTGGCTCTTTCCTCCTTCCCCTAACCCTCCCTCCTCTCTCCGGGATGGGGCATCGGAAGCAGTGGCCACAGGAGAAGGAGAAGGAGAAGGAGCATGTTGGAAGGTTTTGACTAGGAAAGCTCCACCTAGTTTGGAAGATGAAATCTCCCAGAGTGCCATAGCAAAGACCAAACCCAAGTGGTTTTAGCACCTCTGTTAATGTAGATATTGTCTGTGAATACTCCAGCACTGTATCTGTCAAGTTACACTCCTAATTATGGAGATTGCTCCATGAAGATGGGTGTGATGGTCATCCTGCTCTTACAGAATATGCATAGGAATTTTTAAACATTTTACAGAACAACCAGGAAGTTTTGAAACAAAATTTGATTATTTTGCAGATTCTTCATTAATGGACGACTTACAAGACCTTGTGGAACTCAGCTACCAACAGGTCACCACTGTGCCACACTTCTCTTACATGGGATCCTGGCTGGTTAATCATTTATCTCATCATCTATCCCTTAATGCACAAAAGATATTCTTCAGGTTGATCCTGGGAACCAATTATTGAATGCCCCTTTTTCTAATCCTGTGAGCAATAATTTAATCTGTGCTAAAAAACCTCTGAAGTTGATAACGTCTATTTTGGAATATACATGGAAGGAAAAGGAAAGGAAGAAATAATTCAAACAATTGAAAATGGTGTCTTGGTTGCAAATTGTAGCAAATGTAAACCAGCTAATTTTGAAGCTAGTAGAAGCTAGTAGAAGTTCATGCCACCTCAACAAATAGAGAAGCAACACCAGAAAGTGATCTTAATTATTTTATGAATGAGCCAACATTTTATAAATCTGATGGAAGTATTTAAGGTACCAAAATTATTTAGAACACTTAAGGTATGGAAGAGAGTAAAATATTTTATTACTATTAGGTCAGGGGAAAATGTATATATAGACAGAGTATGAAGTAAGTTGAAAAATATCAACCAAAAGTAATCAAGGGATAAGAAAGAGGAATATACTTTTAAAAGGGAAAAGGAGAGAAAATTGTGGGTAAATGATCTTATTTGAAAAAGCATATAATAATCAATAAAGTGTAGGGGTAGATGGGAGGAGTAGTGGGCAATGCTTGAAACCTTACTCTCATTGAAATTGGTATAAGGTGGGAATGGACATTCATACCCCATTAGGTAAAGAAATCTATCTTATTCTATAGGGAAGTGAAAAGGAGAGGGTAAATAAGAAAAGGGAGGGTGAACTCAAGAAGGCAGTAGTCAGAAACAAAAACATCTTTGAACTGGGATAGCTCAAAAAGAAAGGAAGATAAGAATGTACAAGGGAAAATGAGATTGAAGTAAACAAAAAGTAATCATAACTGAATATGAATGGAATTAATTTACTCATAAAATAGACTATAGAAGAGTCCATTAAAAAGCTGGAATCATTAAAGACTCTGTGTATAAGAAACTTATTTAAAACAGGGAGACACATACATAGTGAATGTGAAGAATTTGAGCAGAATCTATTATGCTTTAGCCAAAGTTAAAAAATCAGGAGTAGCAATTGTGATTTTTAGACAAAGAAAAAGTGAAAATAAATCTAATTAAAAGAGATAAGGAGGGAAATATCATTTAATAAAGGGTACTAGAGACAATGAAGAAATATGAATATTAAACATGTATGAACCAAATAGCACAGAATTTAAATTCCTAAATGAGAAGTTACACGAATTACAAGAGGAAACAGACAGTACTTAAAAGGAAAATTTATGTCTCTAAATGCTTACATCAGTAAAAGAAAGAGATAACAGAACAATATATTGTGTAAACAACTAAAATGAAAGTAGAAAAAGAAAAAATTATAAATCCTTAATTAAAAACCAAATTAGAAATCTTGAAAATAAAAGGAGAGATATATAAAATTGAAAGTAAGAAAATTAAATTAATTAAATTAATTTAAATAAAATTAATATAATAATATTATAGTATATATTGTATTTTACAATACATTATATAATAATAAAATAAAAATTAATAATAATAAATTAAATTAAAATTAAAACTGAATTAATAAAGCAGCCAAAGAGCTCCTTTTATGAAAAAAAGTAGATAAATCATTGGTTAATTTGAGTAAAAAAGAAGAAAACCAGATTACCAGTGTTAAAAATGAAAACGGTAATTCAAAACTGGTAAGTAGGAAATTAAAACAATGATTAGGAGTTATTTTTCCCAATTATATGCCAACAAATCTTAAAATTAAATAAAAATAGATGCATATTTTAAAGATATACTATAAAAAATAACAGAAAATTGAATAGAATACTTAAAAAACTCCATGTTAGAAAAGAAAATGCAATGAGTTATCAATGAATCCATGAGTAAAAAGTCCTAGGGCAAATTGAATTATAAGTTAATTCCAACAAATTTTTAAAAACAATTAATTTCAATACTATATAAAATATCTGGAAAAATAGTTGAGAAATGGACTCCAACAAGTTCCTTTTATGCCACAAATATTGTGTTGATTCCTAAATCAAGAAGAAAAAAAAACAAAACAGAAATAAAACTAAAGCAATATCTTTAATGAATATTGATGTAAAATTTTAAATAAAACATTAACAAGGAGATTATAGTAATACATAACAGGAATCATATACTATGACCAATTTGATTTTAAACCACAAAAGCAAATGGAGATTTAACATTAGGAAATCCATGAGTAAAATTGGTTATATCAATTAAAAGAGTTTTATTTAAAACCAATTAGATGATAGAGAGGATTACTGAAAATAATGGTCAAATTTTGATTACATAAAAAAGAAAACCTTTTTTTCAGAAACAAAATCCATGAAGTAAAAATTATAAAGGAATCAATTATCTGGGATTCAGGTGGAATTGGAATGTGGAAAGCCTTGAAGCATGTTTCTTTCATGTAATTCTGGAACTGAAGACACATAGGAAAATAAAATATATGAGAAAGGTAGTTATATCTTTCAGAGATAAATGAACAAAGGTTTTTAATAGGAAACTCAGAGGAACAATTTTAAGATATCAAAAACCAAATAAAAATGAGTCCAATTGCAATTAAATAGGGAAATGCAAATAACAATAACTCTGAAGTTCTATCTCAAATCCTTTGCAAAGATTAATATTGTTGGAGAGGATTAGGAAAGACAGGAACATTATTTACTGATGGTGAGCCAGTGAATTTTTCTAGGTCATCTGGAAAGCAATTTTGAATTTTGGGCCAAACTCTATACTGCATACCCTTTACTCAGTCATAACCACTGGGTCTATAGTCTAAATACATCCAAGTATGAGGTGAAAAACATATCTAAATAAATATTTATAGTAGTTCTTTTAGTTTTGTGCATGTTGAGAAATACTGCTTTTATAAATGAGATTCCTATAGTATTGCTTTTGTATATTTGAAAGAAGCTAATTCACTTCAACAACATAAGTTAAATCTTTTTAGGAAATAAATGCAAACTAAGAGTATTCTTAATTGTGCAATAGCTCACTGGAATTATCATATATTTTTGGTATCCTATAAATATTAAAAATGGGAACATTGAGCTATTATATAAGAAAAATTCTGTATTTTCATTGTCTATCCTTTTAAAAAATTCTTCTTGACATATTGAAATGCTCATTTTATTCAGGATTTCTTATGGTCAAAATAAAGACTAAACCAGCAACAACCACAAAATCAAGCTAGTTTGATGAGCATATTTCAATCCTGGTTAAGGATTTTAGTAGAGTCTTAAGCTGGAGACAGATTAGTGTACTCTATTATAGCTAAGCTCCATCTGGCTATTATCAGCAGACCAGTGGAATGACATCCCATATAATAGAATCTTGTCATGGCTGAGAGAACAGTTTTGTGCTCTACAAGTCAATTGTTAAAGAATAAGGATTAATATATGAGAAATATTGAAGCACTGGTAGCAAAAGCTATGCATCTTTGTATATATCTGCATCATTTTTCATCATCTGTGCTAGAACCACCTACTTGAACTGCCTCTCAACATCTATATTTGCCTGCTCCACTGATGCTGAATATATTACTAATAGGGTGCATTCCTTAGGTAAAATAATTTTAACACTATTTAAATTTTTTTTTAATTTGAACTTCTTATATTCTCTGTTGACTATTAAAAATGAACACATTGGAGAGATTCCTTAAATTTTTTAGTTTTATGGATAGGGGTTTATAGAGTGACATGAACATAGTATTGTCAGCCTCTGAGGTACACATGACATAGATGAGAAAGTACCTATTAAGAATCAATTTATTTAAATTTAAAGACATCAAGTTCCCTCTAAATCCAACCCATCTTTCAAAATCTACCATATTTTTAGGCCCACAAGCTACTGATTTATTGATATCTGATTTTTCTTCATTACATCCTCCACATGCAGTTTATAATTTATAATTTTCATATTTTCCTCTAAAACTCTTCAAATGTCTCTTAAATTAAATATCTTTTAAATCTCTTAACATTAGTTCCTTTTATTCAGGTTTCAATTCTTTGAAATGGCATTATTTTGTCATTTTGGATACTTTTTTGTGTATTTAATCTGTTTTGAAGATCTATAGACAATCCCAGGACAATCTGCCCTCAATTTCTATTGTTGTATATATCTCCTCAAATGTTTTTTAAGAGATTTTTTCTTCTGATTATCCTGAATTTCTCATGAGAATACCCTTTAAATTTCCAATTGAATTTCATGCTCACCAACCATTTTGGTCACCTTTTCTGAACATTTTCCATATTGTCAATTACCTTTTTAGATATTCTTTTTTATTGACTAAAAAGTTATCATTGGTTTATTTTCATTTTTGGATCAGGAATCCAGAACCCATTTATGACACCATATCTTTAGACAGCAGTATAAATTGACAGGGGCATTAAAGATAAAATTAAAAATTGGCCCCAAGAGAAGTCTTAGATTTATAGAGTTGATGTTAGAGAAATCATTTACTCTCTTTGTACCTCAGATAACCATCTAACACATGAAAGTTCCAATCTCCACATGGAAGTGTAAATCACTCACCAGCAAGTCAATGCACGTTCCAAGGAAACAAGTCTGTCCTCAGAACTCACACTGAAGGGACTGTTCCACTGAAGAGCTAATAATCAGAAAGGACCTCCTCACAGAGCCACCAGGGCAGGAATCTCTTGAAGCCACAAGTCCCAGTGGTGTCTTCACAGCCTCCTCCAAAGGCAAACAGAAATCTCCACAACCAATCTCTCCAAAAGCCAGGAAAGGAATGCATGGAACCAATCTCTCCATACACCGAATAGGGAAGGTAATACTAGACCATACTGGTCTCTTTTTATTCCCCTTTTCCCACTTCTCTTCCTGTGACTCCTCCTTCTTCGCAGAAAACAATGGAGGTCTTTAAATTTCCTTAGCACTGCCCAAGGGGAGGGCAGTAACCTTTGGAGTTGATATTTACTCTAGTAACTTTAAGTTCTTGATTTGATTAGCTAAAAATAGCCAAGGGGAGAGTTAATTTTATCATCATAATTCTCTCCCCCCCATGATTCTTTGAGAGATGCCTCCCAAATGAATTATTTACCATAACTAGCTTATACCTTTAAAGATCTTCTAGCTAAGGGTGCATAAAATATTGGATTTTCTTTTTTTTCCTCAAAAACCCATACCTTCCATTTTGGAGTCAATACTGTGTATTGGCTCCAAGGCAGAAGAGTGGTAACAGCTAGGCAATGAGGGTTAAGTGACTTGCCCAGAGTCACACAGCTGGGAAGTGTCTGAGGCCAGATTTGAACCTAGGACCTCCAGTCTCTAGGCCTGACTCTCAATCCACTAAGCCACCCAGCTGCCTCCCAAATATTGAACTTTCTAAGAGGAAACTACAATCGTTGGAGATAAGAGGGAAATAAGAGAGAGGGAACAAAACCAATGATTGGTAGGTACATTAACAAAAAGCCAATTGGGGGCAATCTCCTTTGGCATAAGAGTTTACATTCAGAATAAGTGATATGTTCGACCACTTTTAGTTCATTCAATCCATCCCAAAGTTAATTCTGGATCTTCTGATGTAGTGTAGGTTTCTTTTAGATTGCTTTATGGCACCTTCTCCAAATAATTTATTTTCTTCATTTGGGGAATTAACAGTTTTCTAGCATACTTGTCTATGGTGCTAAATCTGTTTTAGTGCCTTTAGAAATTACATTGGATTTATCAGCTATAGCACTGTACCCTCTTCTAATATCCTGATGTAATTGTTCTACCAAAATGTAGGACAAATAGCAATAAAAGTCTGTAAAATAAACAAAACAAAGCAAAGCAAACAAAAACAAAAACACAAGCAAACCCAAGGCACATTGGCAAGGCTTTAAAAAAGTAGAGAAAATTCTTGGTGCATGAATGGTGACAGCAGTAGTATTAGTGTACATAGAGTCTATGGAACCTGGCAACTGATTTGGGGAATAATGAAGAGGTCAGGGTAAGATGGTAAAGAAAGAAACATTTGGAGCCCACCAACAACCCTAAAAAATCACCACAGAAGAACAAAAACACTTCAAAACAAATATTGGAGTAGCACAGTCAACAAAACAAGAAGTAAAGCCATATTCATGTTCAGAATAGAAAAGAAGACAGCATCAAGTACTCATATCATTGAGATATGAGGAGAGTGATGAATATACCTCAGCATAAGTTGGACTTGATATAGTACAAGTGTCAGGGGAAAGAGCACAGGTGGCTTAATTAAATTTCAGTTGGGCAAAAGCAGGAAAACAATGCAATGATCAGAAATGAGAGGAAAGTAGCCACACATATTCCAGCCAGAACAGACAGTAGGTATGATATAGTGCAGGCTGTAGTGGGGAGAACTCAGTCGAAAAATTATGGCTCTCATGAGATTGGTCACAACTCATGTTTGACCATCTGTACATCTACAAACCTCCATGTAGCCTTGCTGACTCTACAAAATGGTCAATATGAGATGGAGACAGCTGAGGAAATCCTAGGAAGAGTATAAGCATGGTACAGTAATTCTTCCAGCTCAGGAATGAAGCTAAGCTTCAGCATTTGAACAAAGTCAAGAGACAAAATAATCCCTGAGTGAGCAAATGACAGAGAAGAAGCCTGAACACTAGAAAATATTTCAACAAAATGATCAAAATATAAGCACATAATAGGATAATACAAAAATCAAACTGTGTAAAACCTGAAAGAAAAACTTGAATTAATGTCCATCCTAAAATGAACCCCTGGAAGAACTCCACAAAATGATAAAGAAGCAAATAACAAGGAATTTAGAGGAAAAATTAGAAAAGAAAATGGTAGGAAAAAATGAACATCTTGGAACAAAATCTTGCTGAAAAAAAGTTTCCTAAAATTAAAAAAAAAAAAAACAACAAAACTTCAAATAGGTAAATAACTCCCTAGAAAAGGAAGCATAAAGCCTCAAAAAAGAAAATGTTTTTTTTAAAAATTAGAATTCAACAATTTATGAGGCAACAGGAAACAATAAAACAAATTCAGAATTGTGAATAAAAATAAAAACAATGAAATCTATCACTGGAAAAGCAATTGACTTGGAAAATAGATCCAGGAGAGATAATCTAAGAATCAATGCTTTGTGTGAAAGCTATGAAAAAAAAATAATGGTTACCATTTGAAAGAAATTATTAGGGAAAATTGCCCTCATATTCTTGAATAAGATGTGAGAGTGGAAATAGAAACACTCCAATGATCACATTCTAAAAGAAATCTTAAATTTAAAAAATTCCAGGAATATTATAGCCTAATTCCTGAATTTTCAAGTCAAGAAGGAACTACTATAAGCAACCAGAAATAAACAAACAAACAATTAAAATGTCCTGGAGCCACATTTAGGAATATATATGTCCTGGAACCTTCTAAATTAAAGGAACAGAAATCAGGGAATATGGTATTCTTTAAAACAAAGAATTATTGAGGACTGAGCATAATACTCTAGGGTAAGAAATTGATATTTAATGAAATAGGAGAATTCTAGGCATTCCTGATTAAATTATCAGAACTAAAAAGACAATTTGATGACCAAATTTGACACTCAACAGAAACTTAAAAAGGTAAACAGAAAAATTCAAGGAGCTAAAATAATCACATCTCTCTATAGGAAAGTGATGGCTAGGATACTTAAGATTTCTATAGAATAAGAGATCTACATTGCTTAGTGTACTTAAAATAATGAAGAGAATCAATGATGTTAAATTAGTTACATTCCTTGCATAATTAGAATTCTTAAGATACTTTTGTTATTATAGATATCTAAAATCCTAAGATACTTAAACATAATTAAGGGAATTAATGGTGTAAAACTGATTACATCAATAGTAAGAAGGTAAAAACTAAGATACTTAAAATATCTATTTTATTTGAAGAACCAAAGATAATCTAAAGAATTTAGGATACTTATGGTTTTTAAGATAAAAAAAAAACTTTATCATTCTTAGGGGAATTAATTTGTGCATAGAGAGAGAAAGAGCAGGTAATAAGTTGAATTTCATGGCTCTCCCCAATCCAAAAAATGTCAAAGGATAAGAAAGAGCTATATCCTGGGAAAAAGAAAAGAATATAATATTGGGCTAAATTTTCTCTCATCAGAAGGCATGTACAAATCAAAATAGTAGAGGTAGAAGGTGGGAAATGCTTGAAACTAACTCTCATCAGAATTAACAGAAAGTGGGGATAACTATACTCTGTAAGGTATAGAAACCTATTTTACCCAATAGATAACTAAGAAGGGGAGGGGGAACAAAATGGTGACAGATAAAAGGGAGTGAGAATATAACAAAGCAGGTCAACAGAAGCAAAAAACATTTGTGAGTAGGGGAAATCTAAAAGGAAAGAGGATAAATAATGAAAAAGTAAGATGAAAGGAAATAGAGTAATTGTACCTCAATGTGAATGGATTGAAACATTCACAAAACAGAAGAAGATAACAGAATGGATTAAAAACAAGAACTTTCCAATATGCTGTCTACTAGGAAATAATTTAAAATATGGATACACATATATATGGAGTAAAATAAAGGACTGAAGACAGATCTACTAAGCTTTAGCCAAGGTTATAAAAGCAGGTATAGCAATTATGATTTCAGAAAAAGCAAAGTCAAAATTGAACTAATTAAAAGAGATAAGGAAGAAAATTACATAATTGACAAAAAAGAACCATAGAAATGGAGTAATATCAGTATTAAATATATATTTACCAAAAACATAACTATAAGAGTAAATAGACAACAAAACTATATTAGTAGGAGACATTAGCCTTCCCCTTCTCAGACTTAGAAAAATCAAACCAAAAAATAAATAAATAAGAAAAGACTTAAGGAGATGAAAAGAATTTTAGAAAAGTTAAACTGGATAAGGTGTCTGGAGAAAACTGAATTGAAATGGAAAGAAATATATTTTTATCTCAGCAGTGTATGATACCTTTAAAAAACCAATCATATAATGATTCATAAAAACCTTACAACCAAATGTATAAAAGAAGGAATATTAAATTAATTTTTTCAGATCATAATATGCACTGAACTCCAAAAGAACTCCATATTAAAGAATGAGTGGATCAAAGAATAAATCATAGAAACAATCTATAATTTTATTGAGGAGAATGACAACAAAGAAACAGGACAATGGAATTTTTTGAAGGCAGCTCAAAAAGTACTTAAGGGACAAGAGGAGAGAGAGAGAGAGAGAGAGAGAGAGAGAGAGAGAGAGAGAGAGAGAGAGAGAGAGAGAGAGACAGAAAGACAGACAGACAGACAGAGAAAGAGAGGAGAGAGACAGAGATAGAGAGACAGAGAGAGAGACAGAGAGAGAGAGAGAGAGAGAGAGAGAGAGAGAGAGAAATTGATTGAGTATACAACTAAAGAAAACTAGAAAAAGAAAAAAAATATTTCCAATTAAACACCAAATTAGAATTCCTGAAGATCAAAAGAGTTGTTAATAAAATTGGAAGTAAAAAAAAAAACAACTATTGTATTGAACTAATAAATAAGATAGGGTTGATTTTAGAAAAATCAATAAAATATGTAAACTACTGATTAATTTTATAAAAAAACAAGTAAGATAAAAACCAAATTACCAGTATTCAAAATGAAAAGTGCTAGGAGAAAATTGTTCACAGTAACAGGAAAATTGTGGTGTGAACAACTGTCATAAACAGCTACTCTTAGTAATATAATGATGAAGGGAAATTCTGAGGAACTTATGACAAAGAATGCTATCCATCTCCAGAGAAAGAACTGTTGAAACTGGAATGCATATAAAAGCATGTAATTTTTCACTTAAGTTTATTAGGATTTTTGTTTTAGTGTTTGTTTTTTATGATTATTCTTTTACAAAAACTGAATAATAAGGAAATATGTTTGCATGATAATACATGTATAACCTAGATCATGTGGGATTTGAATTAAAGTTGAATACTTGAAGTATTAAGTTTTATAAATTTTATTATCTGACAAAATAGAATCATGTGACTGTTTTTTGTACCTGCTCAAAAAGCTGTCCACCAAAGCTGCAACAATAAGGAAAATGATTGAAAGACAGAACTAAATCTAATTTATATCCTGTCTACATTAGCATGTAATGACAGAAAGTGAGTAGGGTGCTGGGAATCATAGTTTTACTGGGTATCATAGTTTTCAGGGTAACAGATTCTAATTACACAATCCCCCTGGGATCTGTTATATCTAAAACTAATATATCTCTTAGTTATTTTTTATAAAGTTTATTAATAGAAAGGTAGATAAGCACAGAGTTAAAGTTTCTGCTTTACTTTAAGTTCTCAGACCATGTGTGCCTAGCCTCCTAGTATCTTCCTCTCCCCTGTTACCTGTCTCTCTCCAGCCATCCACACAAAAAGCCCCAGGTGAGCTCTGCCCCTTTCTTTTATTGAAGTACCACACATTCACTGACATAATTCCAATATTAAAAAAATTTTGATGGTCCAGTTCAGCAACTCAGGAGGGAAAGGGGATAAGATCCCCTTGGCACAGATCTTTTCAGAGACTAGTCTCCCTAATAGATCATGTAAACCTAACTAACTTATACATTTCAATAATTTGGAGATAAAAGGGAAAGAGATTAAAACCAATAATGGCTAGGTGCATTGACAAAAAGCCAATTAAGGGGCAGTCCCCTTCAGCATGAGTATACATACAAAATAAATGTGTTAAAAGCCCCCCCCCCCCCCAGTTCAATTTCACTACAACCCAAAGTTCCTTCTGGATCTTTCAGTGCAGTGTGAGATTTCTGGAGGTATCTCTATGGCACCTTCTCCAAGCAGTTCACTTTCTGGATTCTGGGAGGTAGCAAGTTTCTTAACTTTTATAAAACTAGAATTTTATTACAATTATGGCATCTAATTGCTTTGAACAGTTCCGGGATAGGAAATGTGAAGAAGAGAGATAATTTGGATCATATAACTTTGGAAAACTTATATGGAATTTTGTTAGAATATGTAATACTTAAAAATAAAGTATCTTTATAAAAATAAAAAATAAAAGTTCGAGAATGTAAATAATGACCAGAAAATTAAAGCAATTATTGTTTTTTTTCTTGCACAGTTATATGGCAATAAATTTGACAACCTAAGTGAAATAGATGAATTTTTACAAAAAATAAACTTTCCAGATAAAAAAAGACAAAAGAGAAAAAATAAACAACTTCATTACAGAAAAAGAAATTGAATAAAGTGACAAAGAATTCCTTAAAAAATAGGTAGTAGGGCCAGATTGATTCACAAGTGAATTGTATTAAACTTTTAAAAAACAATTAATTGCAATACTATATAACTATTCAAAAAATACCTAGTGAAGGATCTAGACCAAGTTCCTTTTATAACACAAATATGGTATTGATAGTTAGAAACAATGAAGAGAAAAACAAAGAAGGAAACTATAGACCAGTATATCTAATGAATATTGATACAAACATTTGAAAAAAAATTCTGGCAAGATTACCAAAATATATATCAATGTGACACAATTAGGAAAGTTTTATATGTGGAATACAGGGATGGATCAATATTAAGAAAAACATCTACATATTTGATCCTATCAATAACAAACTCAATAGAAATCTTATGATAGGACTCTGGGAGGCAAGATGGTGGCTTAGTAGCAAAAGTCAAGTTCTCTCCAAAAAACAACAAAAAACAAAGCTCTCAAATAACAAAAATCTCTGACAAAGTCTAATTTCTCAAATATATGGAACTAAATCAATTGAACAAAAAAATCAAGGCATCCTCTAATTGATAAATATGCAAGGGACATGAATAGGCATTTTTCAAATAAAAATTCAAAACTATCAATAAGCACATGAAAAAATGTTCTAAATCTCTAATAATTAAAAAATGCAAATAAAAACAATTCTGAGGTAACACCTGACCCATAGCAGATTGGTTAATATGACAGCAAAGGAAGATAATGAATGTTGATGGGTTGGTGGAGTTGTGAATTGATCCAACCATTCTTGAAGGCAATTTGAAACTATACCCAGACTGCCTGCCCTTTGATCCAACTATACCACTGCTTTTTTTGTACCCAAAGGGATAAAAGGGAAAAAATATGTATAACAATATGCTATATGTTATGTATAACACCATGCTCTTTGTGGTTGCAAAAAAAAATGGAAAATGAGGGGATGCCCTTTGATTGGGGAATGACTAAACTAGTTTTAGTATCTGTTGGTGAGGGAATACTATTATGCTAAAAGAAATGATAAACTGGTGGAATTCCATTAACTCCATTATTTACCTGTATTATTAATGGTTAAATAACAAGTACTCCTTAGATAGCATAGAAATTATTTTTAGCAGAATCTAAGACTCCTAATTACTAATTCCCTTTTTATGCAGTTATTTTTTAGTCTTATCAACTCTTCATGACTCATTTTGGGATTTTCTTGGCAAAGATACTGGAGAGATTTGCCATTTCATCCTCTAGTTCATTTTAATAGTGATTAAATTCAAGAAAACAGTATCATATGACAGATTGATATAGTTAGAAAAATGTTGGAAGTCATTAATGAACTGAGGAAGATGAGTCTTCTTAACTCCAGGCCCATTACTCTAGCCATTGTGCAACCTAAAGCTGTCCCATTAATTTCCTGAAAACAACATAAATAATAGTAATTCAGAGTACATATGTTTTAGCCCAGCCCATCAACCTTAACTCTAAGGCAAACAAATGGTTTTTAAGTAATTCTGCTGACTCTGAGTAGTAAAATAATAATGAAAATTAAGTTGACTACTGAAACTTTTTGAAAGTAGTTTTTCTATGTGCTAAATTTATCAAGTTCAAGACAAAGATCTGGACACAATTATCATCAGTGGTAATAATGAATTTAATTCAGTTCTCAAAAATCTCATCTATTTTTAAAGGTAACCATTGGCTGAATCAATCAATCGTTTATCCCATCTCTCACCAGAGAACTGAGAGGAAGGAAATAAACATTTATACTGCACCTACTATGTCCCAGGCACTGTACTAAGCATTTTACAAATATTTCATTTAGTAATAAAAACTTCACCCATTACATTTGAAGTGAGAACATATAAATCAATTCAAACAATCAAATAAACTCTATACTCTAGTATACTTAAAAAAATAAAATGTCAAGTCAATATATGTCTGGCAGCATAAATAAGAGAACCATGCCAGTAAAGTCCCTCAGAGGAAATCACTTGAATAGGTGATTCAGTAGGATTAATAAAATCAGCTTCATTCTCCTTTTGTCTGCTTTTACTTGTAATAGACTTTGTGAAATACTGGAGGGTATTGAAATGGGAGGGTTTGAAATCTTTGAAGATCAGCAGTAGCCTGAGGCATTAGCATAACTGATGGCAAAGTTTGTATTGAGAGTGTTACACAAACTAAACACACTAACAAAATACAGTTTCAAGACTCCTAGAAGATTCTTTCAACTGATAGCAACATAATTCTTTTTATTTTACACATGTAAACAATTTTAAAGTAATTGTTTTCTGAAATTTTGTCATCCTTTTTCTCTCCATCCTAAACTTTACTTCTCTCCAAGACTTCACGTTAACATGGAATAGGTTTTATATGCATTATCATATCACATATATTTCCATATTCATGACATTGTGGAAGACATACACTAGAGAAAAATTCATAGAGGAAATAATGTGAAGAATGATATGCTTCAATCTGCCTTAAGACTTCATCAGTTCCTTCTATGGTTATAAATAGTCCTTTTTTGGTCATAAGTCTAGCTACTCTTCTTTCAGAGGACTTCATGAGTTCCCCACGTAGGGTAGGAAATGACTTCTGGCAGGTAGGAGCTGTGAAAGAACTGTTTGCTAAATGTGTTCTCTAAAGTCAACCCTACTTTTCCCTTGACTCTTTGCAGTACTGGGAGAACATGTGAGACTTTTGGGAGGAATTACCAATTATTTTTATTATGCCACCTTATTAAATACCTTTTAACAAAACCAATTATGTCTAGTTGACTAGTTGATATCAATTGTTAATCTTAATGGGAGAACATATTAGTATCGGCAAATGAGCTCTCTCTATATATAGTATTAGAACAGCATTTCCAGTGAGGTGAATGGGGAACAGCTACATGGCTCAATGAGTAGAGTGCTGGGCCTGGAGTCAGGAAATGCATCCTCAAAAATTCAAATCCGGCCTCAGATACTAACTGTGTTTGCAAGTCACCTAACCCTTTGGTTTCAGTTCTCTCATCTGCAAAATGAGCTAGAGAGGAAAATGGCAAAGTACAGCAGTATCCTTGCCAATAAAACCCCAGTGGGGACATGAAGAGTCAGAAATGACTAAAACATGACTCAATAACAACCACCCAATGGTGGAACTATCCAACCTGCTAATGTGAGTGAGAGAATTGTCCCAGAGCATGTGTTATTTTAATATAAATATTTTTTTATAACAGAAGTATATCCTCTATTTCTATTACAGGAAAATAACTAGCTAGCATATTCACATGAGACACAATATGTACCTTTATGGTAATAACAGTATTTTAAGAGATGATATCTAGAGAAATGACTCCTAGGATAATAACTCATGGTAAATACATAGGAAAGGTGTCAAGATATAGGAACTTGTTCTGCAAGATATGACATTTACCTTTATTTTTTCAATTTTCATTTGAGTATTTTTCCATGGTGACATGATTCATGTTCTTTCCCTTCCCCCTTTCTCCTTCCCCATCCCAGAGTTCAATACCTATTTCTGTATTAATCATTTTTGTAATAATCTTTTAAATACCCAAATCTAACATTCAATACCCATATAAACAAGGGAAAAATCATATGTTTTCCTTCTGCATTTCTATTCCCACAGTTCTTTCTCTCAGTGTAGATAGCATTCCTTCTCATAGTTAAGTCCCTTAGGATTGTCCTGGATCATTGCATTGCTATCAGTAGTAAGCTGATTACATATAATCATCCCACAATGTTTCAGTCTCTGTACAATGTTCTCCTGGTTCTGCTCATTTCACTCTGCATCACTTTGAAGATATCTTTCCAGCTCATATGGAAATCAAAAAGTTTGTTGTTCCATCACCATCATATACCACAATTTGTTAAGTCATTCCAATAGAGGAATATTCCCTCATTTTCCATTTTTTTGACACCACAAAGAGCATGACTATGAATATTTTGGAACAAAGATTTTTCATTATTATCTCTTTGGGGTACAAACTAGTTTATATTTAAATGTGAATACAGGACCATCATTCTAGCAACAGAGAATAATTTTTTAGAAGTCATGAATTGTGCAAAGAGCCTCATGTATAAAACAAATCCCATTTAGCCCAATGGCCTATAGCAGTAAGTACCAAAATGAAGTAAATATTAATAGGGTGTCAGTTTGTGCAAAGTCTATTCTCTTAAAACAGAGAAAGAGAATGATAATTGTTTTGAAAAAATAAATACTGTTTATAATAATTTAATATTGCTCACTTCTTAAGTTTTGCCACATAATTAAGCTATTTTAAAAAAAATTACTAAATTAAAGAAGTGTTGAAATCTATATATTTATTGGAGTAAATAACTACAGTGATATTAAGTATCATGAAAATATTGAAGTGTTTTCTCTTCACATAAGTTACTGACTAAACTTCCTCTAATATTGCATTGAGGATATAATTTGTCTACTCAAGATTTTGTGATAATTCCCTATGATACAGTCCATCCATACTTCTTTCTAGTTTATAAGGTTTATTCATTATTTGATATACACAGTCTCCTCTTCAGGAAAAAATACAATATATTTTCTTCCTTTTTCATGAAAGAAAGAAGAAATACCAGGGGGAACATTATGTTGACTCTTAAACTTGATTTAATGCACCCAACTTGCTACAATTTGGGGTTTAGTCAAAGATTACTTCTGAAAACTGGAAAATTCTAGTATTTGTAAAACATATAGGTACATATTAAGGAACATTAGTCAGGGTAGCTTCCAGATTTCTGGTTAATGTGAGAATGAAATGCAATGGATCTGTACCCAATTCATTCATATTGAATGGAACAAAGCTCTGGCATAGCAATGAACTAAACTTTCCAATTATTTTCCCTTTATCTGGCAGACAGTTCAGGTCATTTGGAAATGGATGACCCAGGTTTAGAATATAATTCCACAGCTATGCTAAGGGCAATTCTATGTCAAACAAATAAGCTCATTCTTAACTAACTTCAAATGTATCATGCACATTGTAAAGAGCATTGAATGTGGAGTCAACTATGTTCCCATTTATGTTCTTCTGAGTTGCATAAACTTGGTCAAGTAATTTAGTCTTTGAGGCTCAATTTATCATTCAGCAAAATGGAGAAGTTGTTGAATTAGATGACCCTTCTAGATTAAAATCGATGATGTTGATCATATCAGATGTTCTTAACTATGATAATGATAAAAAATAAATCCTTAATACATATTTTAGCTTGATATATAATTACTGTATAGCTGAAATTGTCAAGTCTGGAACAAGATCTGTTGCAACTTCTGGCATGAATTATTGATGCAAACAACAAAAATTTTATTAGGTGATCAGAATTTATAATGATTCTTGCATAGGCTGATTATTTCTGGGATTTTTGAACTCCTGGGATGCATTGGAATTTTATATAAGCTGTTCTGTTGTCACCAAAATTCTACATGTGGAATAATATTTGATGATTGGAAGCACTGGTGTAATAAAGAATTTTGTTTTCCAAAACAGAATGATTGTTATGACTTTAGTAGCATTTCTAATTATTTTAAAATGGAAATGATACTAATAAAATATAGAGAAGAATTAATTTCAAAAATTGAAAATGAAAACAAAAACAAGTTGATTCAAGTAGTTGGCTGATTGAGCAAACCAACATTGGCATGTAATATAAAGTAAATTACAAATGTGAGTCAGTGTAAGTAGAATAAATATTCCAAAGACTATTTTATTGTTTTAATTAATATTTTATGGTTTACTTTAATCTTCTTTCAAATAAAAGTTTCTTCTCTTATATTTCTAAAAATTGCCTATCAACAGTTTTGCAGGACCATTAGCCCAATTGTTGAGCCGAAGATAAAAGGCAAAAGTTGGTTGGCATGTCAAAAATGAATGAATTAAAATTAAATGCTCTTCATTATTTTAAATACATTTTCTGCCCAATTTCACTTTGGCAATAAAAATGTTCTTTTTCAATTATGAAAAAAAGGATTTGGAGACAATCAGTTAGCAACATTTATTAAGTACTTACTGGATGCCAGATATTGGGGAGAACAGGAAAAAATTGTCTTTTGTGTCTGAAAGTTTCATGTGAAACAGGAAATTAGGAAATATGTAAGTGAAAATACATAGAAACACATTTTAAGATGTAGGTGTTTCAAAGAGCAATGGGATTTGAGGGTGTTTTCAAGTAATTGAAGGAAATATAGGTGACAGTAGAAAAAGGAAATCCTGTGGTACTATTTTGAAAGGAGTTCATTTCTTGAATAGTAGCAGGATGTGAGAGGGATAATAATAATAAGTGACATCATAAAGCACTTTAAGATTTACAAAATGTGTTAGAAATATCTCACTTATCTTTGCAATTTGAACCTTGCAAAGGCCTTTTTAACCAAGTACTGTTATTAACCCTATTTTCCAGACAAAGGAACTGAAACTTAGAGATTTCTCTTTGGTCACATAACTAGGAAGGTTCAAGAGTCAGGATGTGAATCTAAGTATTTCCTATTTCTAGGTACAGCCCTCTTTCCATTATCCTATATTGGATGAAGTAGAAAGTACTTACCAATTGGTCCTAAATTCAGAAAATCTAAATGGAAATCCTGGTTCCAATATTAATTACTTGTGTATATCTATGTCACTTCAGATCTCTGTTCTTCAAATACTTCACCTGTAAAATAAGAATAATGATCATTGTGATTATTGATGACAGTGGAGGCAATGATAATTATTATCATAATGATAAGATACAAGGCATGTACTTTCTATGTGCTTCAAGCATGAATGATAAGTTGGACTTAGAGCCAGGAAATACTGGATTCAAATATAATTTTTGAATCTTGGTATTCAGATATTCATTTGAAATCACTTACCCTCTTTGCACCAAAGGGACTTCAGGATGTATCTACTGAGGTATTGTAGATTATTGTGGTGTGAGGCCATGTTTGAGCTGGGCCAGTTTATTTTGTAGGCAATCTTAGAGATAGATTGCTAGACTTGAAGTCAGGAAGAACTGAGTTCAAATATTGGGCCAAATATTAATTCCGCAATCCTGAACAAACTACCTAATTTCTCTTAGTCTTCCTTTCCTAATCTATAAATTGAGGGTATAATAGTAGATTTCTAACAGGATTATTGGGATGGTCAAATGAGAGGTTATCTTCAAATTCTTTGCAAACTTTAGACACTTTTGTTAATAATAAATGTTTGCTTTTTCTGATACATTTAATTTGTTTTAGATAATTTCAATAACTTCATGACATAGATAGCATGATAATGTTTGTTTTAGCTATTTCAAGGGTCACTGAAATAAGGAGAGTACATTGCAAACTTCAAAGGGTCAGAAAAAATCTGGCCAATGTTTCTTAAATAAAGCAGTTAGATGTAGTATGACTAGAACTGTGGAACTAGAGTCAGGATGACTCATCTTCCTGAGTTCAAATCTGGTCTCTGACACTTACTTGTTGGATTAACCTGGTCAAGTCACTTAAACTGTTTGCCTCAGTTTCCCCCTCTGTAAAATGATCTGGAGAATGAAATGGCAAACTACTCCAGTGTCTTTGTCAATAAAACCCCAAATGGGGTCATAGAGTTAGAAAAAAACTGAAACAACTCAACAACAACAACAAAAATGTTAAGGAAGGAAGGACAAAGCTTTCTTTTTGAGACATTTTTAAAACATTAACATGCACAATTTACAACTTACCTTCAGAATTTGGGGATGAAATAAAAATACATTAGTGAGGTATATGATTTACACTGCACAGAATCCAGGGTGAGTAAATTATCTTCTTTCACAAGTTAATTTCTCTTTTAAATTTCAATTATTTAAATGTTCAGTTTCAAATTCTTCTCTTCCTTTTTCTCCACCCATTGTTATGGTAAGAAAAATAAAACTCATAAGAAATTCAAAACAAATTTTCATATTAGATATGATAAAAATTAAGAGAAGAGAAATTTAGTTCTATTTGCACACTGAGGTTTTTCAGTTTTTTATCTGGTTATGGATAGCATATTTAAGCATCAGTCCTTTGAAAATGGATTGGTCATTGTGTTGACCAGAGCAGCTAGGTATATAAAAATTCATTATTTTACAATATAATTGTTAATAAATTCATTTCCTGTTTCTGCCCAATTATTTTTCATTACTTCATACAAGAGTTCCTAGGTGGTTCAGTGAATAGTGAACTAGGCATGGAAATGGGAGGTTTTGGATTCAAATCTGAAGTCATATACATTCTAGTTGTGTGAACCTTAGGCAAGTCACTTAATCTTATTTGCCTACCCCTCCTTGCCTTGACAGCAATACTTAGTAATGCTTCTAAGATAGAGGATAAGAGTTTTTGACAAAAAAAAAAAGGAATTCACAGATATTTCAGAAATCATCCCCTTCATCTATCTACTTATTTAGCATGATAATAGATGATATAGTAATTAAGCAGTACAGTGGAGGTAGTGCTGGGCATGGAGTAAAAAAGACTTGGATTCAAATCTGGATTCAAGAATGTGACCTTAGGAAAGTCATTTAAACTCTGCTTATATCAGTTTTCACAAAATAGGAATCATAGTATCTACCTATCAGGATGGTTGTGAGGATCACATGAGCTATTTGTAAAGCTCTTAGCACAGTACCTGATGGAAAATAAGGGGTTAATTAATATTTATTTCCTCTAATTCCTTATACCTACAGAGGAAAGCATAGAAAGATTTTTTTTTAAAAACGCTTACCTTCCACCTTAGAATCAATACTGTATATTGATTCCAAGGCAGAAGAGTGGTAAGGGCTAGGCAATGGGGGTCAAGTGACTTGCCCAGGGTCACACAGCTGGGAAGTGTCTAAGGCCAGATTTGAACCTGTGACCTCCCATCTCTAAGCCTGGCTCTCAATCCACTGAGCTACTCAGATACCCTCATAGAAAGACTTTTGAATGAAACAGCAGCCTCACTGGTTCAAATCAGTTTCGCAGAAGATTGGAACATGCCTTCATTTTGGCTTTATAAAGAGAGATAGGGAACACTAAAAAGGTAAGACAATTTCACATTGTTCTTATAGCAATAGCTAGTAAGAATATACCCTGAGAGTTTATACACACTAAGAAACTCCTTGGTTAATACAAGTGTTCTCTTCCTCTTGGCTCACCATTGTGAAATATTATTGGTGCTCTGAGATTTGTATAAGTCCAAAACATAAAGTGATAGAGAGCTGAATCCACTTTCAAAGCAAACCCAGACCACTTCTCCAGAAGATGTTTTTCTGGATTGGTATTCTCCTTTAAAGTGAAACTGATCTCTCCCACCTGAAACTGAGTGGACCTTTCCTTTGCTCTTATTATATTCTTTTGGTATCACGGTTATTTGTGTGCTGGGTTTGACTTTGTTGGAAAGCCTGAAAATGATAAATATTTGTTGAATGAAATGATCTCCTTAGAGGATGTCTGAGGCAGCTTATTAGAAATCCCAAAAGAATAAGAAGTATTCCTTGAGTCCTTATGGCCACCATAACTGGGGCAAGTAGAGAGACTGAGGAAGATAGTGCTATTTTGAAGTTGCCTTTTGAAATGAAATTCTATTTTCACAGAAACAATAGTAAAAATGTTACAAAATGGCATTACTTTCATAAATACAGAGAGCATATACAGTCTACTTAACTACTAACAAAGCTGAATAAATAGGTTGCCTCATAACCTAATCATAGGTTATGTCATTTCCAAGGGAAATATTATATATATGTATATGTATATATACATATATATAAAACATATACATACACATATATGTGGTTATAGATACTAATAAGGCAAAGTCAGATAACCTTAGCTTTAGAACAATCTCTGGACATTAGTAGGTCTAATTTCTGTCTTGTGCATGTCTCTCTTTTATTAACTCATTTATAATTGATCAGTTAGCCTCTGTTTGAACACTTGTACTAACAAAGAACTCATTACCCCATGAGGCAGTATTAATAGGTTTGAAGTTCTTCTCTGTGTTCTGCTGAAATTAGACTCTTTGCCCCTTTCATCAACTCTTTCTAGGAATTATACAGTATAAATATAATCACTCTTTCATATAGAAAACTTCAAAAGATTTGCAAATAGCCACCATGCCCATTCCTACCCAAGTCCACTCCAAGCTAAATATTCCTAGTTAATATTATGGAAAATAGAAACAAGGTTTTTCTAATCTTCATAGGCTAGAACTGTAGGTTCTGTGGACTATACTATGTGGTCATGTGCTACAGTTTTGAACATCTGTGCCATTAAAATATCAGTTCCAACCCATCTAATTCTGTTTGTTATAATATTGAATTTGATATTGGAGAGGAGAGTTCAATAATAAAATGCAGTAGAATGAGATAACTCCAGCAAGTAAGTAATGATAAAGATGCTCACATGAATTTCAAAACTGTATAAGATCAAAAGGTGTTGATATATGGTTTAAAGTTTAAGAAAAAACACTTTATATAATTTAATCTTGATCCAAGCTCCAAAAAGTTAGCATTACAGATAATGTCTCAATTTTATAAATTAAGAAACTGAGGTTCAAAAAAGTGGCATCCTTGATCTCATAGGTTGAAAGTCAGAGATGGACTTTATCAAGTCATTCCTGAATCTAAATCCAGAGTACCTACCACTGTAGCATGTTGCATTTGTAAATATATGACTCTTTTATTTTTCAGGAGAAAGGAAATAGAATAAGCTAAAATACAAAATACTTGGGGTTGTTGAGTTGAAGAGTAAAAGGAGACCTGGTGACTGTAGTCAATCTATATATTATTATGCAAAATTTAATATGTGTAAATATGTATGACTCTTCTAAGGCAGCAGTTTTCAAACATTTGTGTATCATGTGCCCTTTTGGTTGTCTGGTGAAAGCTATTGACCTCTTCTCAGAATAGTGTTTTTAAAGCCATAAAATTTAGGATTATAAAGAATTTTTTTTAAATAAAGATACTAATTAAGTAATGTTTTCTTTTCCTAATTCATGAATCCTCTGAGATCTAGATGACTTCTTTAGTTTTATTAACCTGTGATCTCATCATATTAGATTTTTTTTGTTGCATGGTTCCTCTTAGAAAAAATGAAGATTTTAATGGTCATCACAGTGAGGCTAATAGCTTCTAGGACTTGAAATATGAACTTTCAAAAAGTACTACACATACCACATACTTCCTCTGGTCTGGAGAAGACCATCTGCACTCAGGTGAGATATCTTTTTTGTGGATTTCTTAGTTCATTTTGTTATTTGCTAAATATATGACTATATGAATACCCAGAAATCTGGCCCTGTGGGAAGCATAGCCTTACTGGCAAAACAAGGCCATAGATTATGACACTTAGTGAATACCTGCCATATCCTCTCATGTTGGGATAATTATTAATAGAAGATCTCAAATATTTATGCACATACACATATTGTTTAACTGAAGAATAATGAAGATATTGTTTAGCAGCAGTTGAAATACACACTGATCTGGAGGGTAAGTAGAAAACAACAGAGATATAATTAGTAAAGGAAATAAATGTGTTGTTTAGTCATTTCAGTTGTGTCTAACTCTTAATGACCCACTTTGGTATTTTCTTGGCAAAGATACTAGAGTATTTTTGCCTTTTTCTTCTCCAGCTCATTTTATAGATTGGAAAACCTAGACAAATGAGGTTAAGTGACCTACCCAAGGATCACGTAGATAATAAAATTGAGGCTGGATTTGAACTCAGGAAGATATCTTCCTTCCTTACATTCTACCCACTGGGCCCCCTAGTTTCCCACAAAGGATATTTGGAATTGGGAGAAAATATGTGTAGCACTAGGTAAAATTGTGTAATCATTCTCTGTACCATGTGGAAAGATTGACATTAATATAGCATTTCATGAATAAGCACATGTATATGCAAATAAAAGCCACATATGTCTCTGTGTGTGTCTGTATATGACAATACATTAATTAATCAATTTTTCAATCATCAATCATTTCTTAAATACTACTATTTGTTCCAGGGATTATACTATGTATTTAGTGTGTATTTAAAGTAAAATGGGACAGTGCCATCAAGAAATTTATATTCTCTTGAAACAAATGACATCTATGTTTATATATGTATAAAAACAGATGAGATTTTAAACAAAAAATACTTGGTGAAAGAGAAGTCAACATTTAGGAGGTGACAAATTAGCTCTAGGGAAAGCAAAAGTAGAGGCAGAGGGAAATTACTGAGAATGAATTATTATTTCATAATTGATACAGAGAAGTAAGATGGGATCTCATGTCTGAAGAACAGCAAAAAAAAAAAAAAAAAAACAAAAACAAAAACAAAAACAAAAAAACAAACCCAAAAAACAAAAACAAACAAAAAAAAAAAACACTTTGGCCAGAAATTGAAGCATGAGATCTCTGAAATGAAGGGATGAGAAGAAGACTGGGGTCATAGACTGGAGCAAGGTTGTGAAGTGCATTAAATATCAAAAGAGTGTGTATGTGATCCTAAAGGCAATAATGAACTGCTAGAAGTTATTAAGCAGGACAGTTCTATTGTCAGATATATGCTTTAGGGGTATCTCTTTGAGTGAGGGTAAGGATGTGAGGATGACACTGACTGAGGTCAGGAACCTGAATGCCTGCAAAGATGATAATATACCAGATAATACTACAAAAATAGCACACCTAGATTTCAGAAAAAGGATATTCTTGTGTACCCAGTAAGGATATGGTCAGCATGTTAGCATACTTAATAGGATTTGGAAATGGCTAAGTGATTGATTTCAAAGATAATTATTATAAAATTCAAGTAAAATTGGGACATTTCTATGGATTACCATAGGGTTCTTAGGGTTGTTATGTTTGACATTTTAATCAAATATCTGAGTGAAGACTTAGATTATATGCATACAAAATTCGTGAAGATAGCAATCTTCATGGAATAATACAGACATTTGGGTAAAGAATTTGAATATAAATAAATTTTTACCAACTGCAATAAGCCAGCTATGTAATGGAAATTAATAGACATAAAGACTTCCTTTCAAACACTTAGCTGTACAATTAGAGATTAAAGGACAATGCAACATAGACTCACAGAAGAAAGGCCTAAATCATAGTTTCACTCTCTTACAGTTGGAAGGAACCTTGGAGGCCATTAAGTCCTGAACAGGAATCTTCTGTTCAAGTGATTATCTACTCTTTGATTAACTATTTCTAGTGATGGCAAAATAAGTGGCTTCCTAGACAGTTCACTTTTGAATGGGTCTAATTGCTAGGAAGCTTTTCTTTCCATCAAACCAAAATTTACCTCTTTGCAACTGCCAGACAGTGCGTCTCTCTAGCATCTCCTGACATCATAAGAATGATTATAATTTCTTTCCCAAAGGTCACATATCAAAATACCATTGGCATACATTATGCCAAAATGACTCGGAATTCATCTTACATATATTCATTATTTTATCTGATGCTCATGTGGAATGCTCTCCTCTATTTTTACCATTCTAGAAACTCTCTTCTGCATGCACTCTATTGGTTGGTCCTCTTAAAATGTGTTTTCTAGAACTGACTATGATAATTCAAACATGTTCTGATAAGATCATGTTGTGGTGGGATAATCATTTTCCTTATTCTACACAATATGACTTTCAATGAAGATTAAAATGGGCTGCTTTCTGACACATTTGAGTTTAAAGTCCACTGGATTTTCTTCATGAACTTTTGTTTAGCCATATTTTTTATTTGTGAAGTTGACTGTGTAAATCCAAATATAGGATTTTATATTTACCTCTGTTAAATTTCTCCCTCTAAGTTTGATTAATTTTTGAGATGTCTAGATCCTTACTCTGTCATGTGTTATCTATCATTCAAAGTTTTGTGCTAGTTGCAAATTTAACAAGGATACCACATATATAATCTCCATTTTATGAGTTATAAAATTATTATATCAAATTATATATCAAATTATTTCTAAAAATCATAAATAGCACAAAGCAAAGAATAGATACTATGGTATTCCACTAATTATTTTCCTCTGACATTAGTCCATTATGTACTATTTGTAATTTGTTATTCAGTGGCTTTATATCAGTTATTTAATGAACAAATATTTTTAGTGCCTTCCATATGTCAGATAGTATGCTAAATACTTGGGATAAATGTACCAAAAATAAAAGAAATAATTCTTGCTTGCAATGACCTTACATTTGATTGGAACTATACAGCACAAAGTAAATAAATGGAAGTACATTAAAAGCAATATACATAATACAAATACATACAAACTATTTTGGCAGGGAAGATATTAGTATTTATGGTTTCAAGTAAGGTATTGTGCATAAGATGCTGTTTGAATTTAAAAGAGGGATACTATATTGTGGGAATAAGAAGGGAATATTTTATTGGGACATGGTCTGTTCCATGTGAAATCTGGGAATTTGGAGATGAACAGTTGTGTGAAAGAAACAGAAAGAAGACCAATTTGACTGGCCTGAAGCATGTGGGAGAGGGAGTAATGTAAAATAAGGTAGGAAAGATAGATAGCAAACAGAATTTGCTAGACCTCAAATGCTACTGTTAATTTCTATTTGATCCTTGAAGCAATAAGATGCCAATGGAGTAGCAATATTTAACTCACCATACTATATGTCTAATTTACTTATTTTCATCTTGATCACAAACAAATGTTTTATTGAGATTTAGATGCTTGTGATCATTCCTTGATCCCCTCAGCCAATTACTTGTTCCTGATGAAGTCCTTACTGGTTCTTAGAGATCATCACATCTATTACTAATTGTTCATCCCAAATCGCTTTAATATATTGAAGATTGTCCAATTATTGTCAATTTTTGCCAAATGATAATATGAAGATTCTATTCATTTATCAATACCCACTTCTTGTTTGTTTGTTTGCTTTTAATAGGAAAACATTTATCTACTATCAGTCCTGAGGCATAATTTTTTCAAAGATACATTCCTTACAAGTTTAACAATTTAATATACTACTTATTTTAGTAGCTTGAAATGTACTTCTTCTGAGGAGAGGATGATGTTGAGCACAGCTTTCTCCAGTCTTATAATATCCTCACTAATCTGGGTGTTCCCCTCACAGTTAAACTTTCAAGTCTTCCTATTAGGAACCTCATTTTCCTTGCTGCAGATAATGAGCAAAGTAAGTGATGAGTCATTCGCTCTTCTTTCCATTATCAGTTATTTTAATGCTATACACCCTAAACAATGTTGCTGTCCATTTTGTGATCTTGCTCCTTTCTCAACAAAAAACCAAAACCAAATAAACAAAAATTTTCATTCATTTCTTTGTCTTTACTATTTGTTTTCACCTCCAACTAATTTTGAGTATGAACACTTCTGACATTATTTTTATAAGTTTCTGTCATTCTTTTGTATTACCTTTTTGACATTTACTATATACTTTGAAATATGTTTTCTCCGTAGATTTAAAAAAATATAAGTTAATCACTTCCTAGTAAAGCTATATTAACAATGGTAGTCATTCTGTACTTTTCTTGCCTATAAAAACTATAGGGAAGAACTAATAAGCCTTTAGGATTTCACTTTTGAATGGTGAGATAGCTCTTCAAATTAAAAAATAAATTAAACTTGTGTAGATTTTGAGTTCAGCATTTTTACATTATAGCCAAAAGAATATACCAGTAATATTACTTTGTTATATATACATTATATAACATGTATGTGTATACATGTTATATAATGTATATATTAACTTACATTAATAGAAGCTTGGTGTTCAAAATAAATGAAGTGATAGTCTGACTATATTCTGTCTTAGTAAAATTGCATGTTGAATGTGTTTTGTGATGTGTTTGTATGTGTGTGCATGTTTATAATTGGAATTATTTAATTTCAAGATGAGCAGATTTTCAATTTATATGATCACTGTCTTCAGATATGAAAAGATTTGCATTGAAAGAATAGTGAGATGTTTTCTTCTTGTTCCTAGAAGTTAATATTGGGATAAATTGGTCAAAGTTACAGGGAATTGGATTTCAGCTCCATTTAATGTACAAAATCCTAGTAATTATAACTGTAAAAGTGAGATCTTTATAAATTTTCCTCCTTTATATGAATATCATATTCTTTGTGACAGATGGACTATTATTTACTAAAGGTGTTATACAGGGAATTTGTATTTCACACATAGGTTGGGTTAGATGACCTTAGAATTCCTTTCCTACTTTAAGATTTTGCAACTTTATGATGTTATTTGCAGGCCTGTCATGTGGAAGTGGGAGTCTAATTCTGTGTGCCTCCAGATTGAAGAACTGGGACAAAAAGATGGAAATTATGGGGAAGCAGATGTCCTCAATGGGAGGAACAGCTAGAACAGCTAGAACTCTCTAGCAATGAAATGAGCTACATTCTCCTTTCCCCAGACGCAAATAGAGATAGTCCTTCTCTTTGCCAAGGCCAGCTCTTCTCCATGTATGCCACTTGATCCCATTCTTCTTTTGCAGAATGGAACCTCAATCATTCTCTCCCTGCTTTCTCATCGTTATCTGAGAGTCACTGTCTTCCTTCAAGCAAAGCACAAGTACCATTTTTGCATGAAATCTTTCCTGATACCTCCAGCTGCTAAAGACCTCCCTCGAAAACTACTTTATATTGAACTATTTTGTACTTATCCTTTTTATATTTGTGCCATATACCTCTTCATGTTGCTGTTGTTTCCTCAGAAGATAAGTTTCTTGTGAGTAGGGATAGTTACCTTCTTTATATTATATTATAATACCTAGTACCAGGTGTGTGCTTAATTAATATTTGTTGGCTGATTAATAGTGAGTGAGTGCCCAACTGAATGAAATATTTAAATGATGACTGAATGATCATCTCTCACATATGTTATAGAATATCTTTTTTCCTTCAATATGAGTGAGAGGCTGAAATAAATGATGGCAAGATATCTTCAAACTCCAAAATTCTGATATAATTTAACTTTCACAGCATAGTCTGCTTATATATAATTTGAGTGCTGTTGTGTATCATTCAGTTGTTTTAGTCACATTTGACTCTGTGAATCCATTTGGGGTTTTATTGCCTAAGACACTGTAGTGTTTCGCCATTTCCTTCCACAAACTCATTTTATAGATGAGGAAACATGAAGTAAACAGCATTTACCCAGGATTTGCCCAGGGTGTATAAATGAAATTTTACCCCCCAGAACTCTCTTTCCCAGCTTCCCATGTTCCTTCTCACCTTACATACTAATGTGTGTGGGGTATTTTTTGGGGAGCTCCTCCTCATTGCTCTCTCCTCCCAGAATCATGGCTGGTGGAGGTTGGGTGAGAGCAAGGAAGGAGAATTTTACTCAGGTGTTTTTACTCAAACTTTTACTTTTGTTATTTTATTTCTTCTCCTCCAAGTAATTATTAATAAATCTTATAAAATATTATATTTGGAGTTATTGGATATTAATTTAAATCTTACAAGGGCCACATAACTAGAAAGTGTTTGAGGTCAGATTTATACGCAGGAAGATATCTTCATGACTTTAAGCCTAGCACTCTATTCACTGTGCCACCTAACTACCCTGAGCATTTCAGAAACGTGTTTTAATCATGTTGAATTCTGCCTTAAAAAGGAAAAGAGTAGTTTAAAATTTTTCACATATTTTATTGCACATTCTGTAATAATTTACACAGTGTTGCCATGTGGAATAATTTCTATAGTTTTCTAAATTAAGATAGTAAACATATCAAAATCAACTGAAAAAGAACAGTTATATGACAAGCCAGTGGCGGAATGAAGTTTATTATTCAGCTTCATAAATCCAAGATCTTTATTTATATCAGAGTGATCTCATCTGGGATATGAAATTATTTGGAACATGGCAGAATAAGGAAAAGATACTCAGTCTTAGGAAAAATAAAATGGAAAACTTCATGATTATCAAATTAATTAGAGCTACTAGTGAACAAAAGTCTGATTAATTTTTCACTAGTTTGTTGTAAAAACTTCCATTCACTTTGCCTCTGTAGTCTTTGTGCATAATAATGAAAAAAATTATATAAAATTTTTTCAGTAATTAGAGAATGTTTATTGAAGACCTGTTTACTCATAAGCTTTCTCCTAATTTCAGTGGGAAAAAAAAAACTAAAGCTCAGAAAATTGAAATGATTTTCTACTGCCTTTATAGCATATTATCACAAATATTTTAGATATGTTTTATTTCCAAGTTTTAAATATAATTAATTAATAGAGTTTAAAATTATTATGAATTTTTTGGTAATCCCCTCCTTCCATATCTACAGAATTCTCCATAGTCAACTTTATGTAGTAGAATAGGTCATGACATTTGAGTCAGAGGTCCTGGATTTAAATCTTCCAACCCATTCAAGGTAGCCTTACTGGGTCTTGGTTTTTTTCAACTTTGATATGACAAGATTAAACTACCTGGTCTCTGTCAACTATCTTACTTTCTGTTTGTTTCAAAATCTCAATACGTGATTGGGTATAAAATTATTGCTTTATTTGCTAAAAGTTTTGACATTAAAATAAGATGAAAAAAAGAAGATATTAGTGATGTTTTACTTATAATTTAAAAATTATTATTTATTTATTTTTAACATTACTTAAAAAAAATGTTCCAAGTTCTCTCCCATCTCTCCAGTTTCTTCCCCATCCAGTGTAAAGATAAGTAAAATTTATTAATTATACATGTAAAATTCATGACATTTTCTGGAAACCCAACTGCCATGGATAACTTATTTATCTGTATCCCATCCACATCTGTGGATATATATATATATATATATATATACATATATATATATATATATGGATATATATATATCTGACTATATATATAACTGACTATATATATATATATATAGGGGTGGCAGAATGACACAGAGTTTCATATACATACACTAATAATAGCAAGTAAATTTATTGGATGTCACAATGTCAGAAAAAGTCATGGAAGATTGCAAGAATAATATTCACCAAATGTTTTATTTTGGGTAATGCCATGTTGCTTAAGATATTTTCCTAGATCCTCCCTCATCGATAATTAGTGAATCTATCAATATAAAATTTTGGGGTTCTTTTCTAATAGAGTTGAGAGTCTCAGAAAATGCCAATTATGCTGGCCTTCCTCCTTGCTTAGAGATTTTAGAATTAATACATATTCTTATTAGTTAGGTATAGAAATAATTACCATTCCTTGCCCTTCCTAGTGGAGACAAGTATGGTTCTACACTATTTATTTTTCCAAATTACACTTTTAATTGTATTCCACAGTCACTAATGTGGCTCAGGGCTTTAGTTCTTTAGTTTTTCAAAAACTCTTATTGAAATTTCTAGCTACAATGCCTTAAAGCTTCAATAAAATATTTGAGATACCCTATATATTAATGGGAAAATTACATAAATTAGGCACACAAAGTTGGAGTGATTCATTCATTAATATTCCTTTTCAATAATTAAAAGTATGAAATATCTACAGCTTAGTTGAGGATGTGTAGAAGGAAGAAAGCAAAAACTAAAGAAGAGAAATGAGAGAGTAAGAAGGAGGAAGACTGGGAAAATATCAGGATTAATCAAAACATGAAAAGCAAAGCAAAAGAAAATCCCCAAACTTTTTTACTAGGCCAGTCTAAACTTCAGAATCCTTACTTGAACATTTCAATGATTTATGATTTAGTCTATTTGGGCCCCTCTTCTACCTTACAGGTTTCAACCCCTCTGTGATCTGAAAGGGAGTCTCTAAGTATTGTTTTCACCATTTTTTCCCATCTTGGTGCTGAGTTTTTTTGAATTTAGCCAGAATGGTTCCCAGTTGATACATTGCTGAGTCCATTGCTGGGATTATAGTTAAAGACTTTTCTACCTGACAGAATCTGCCAATGATATTACCAATGGGCACAGCTTTCAAGAACCTAGGGCGACCTCAGAACAACACAATAAAGCCTGTGGCATCACAGTAAGATTATAAAACCTCAACTATAACAGCAACAGACATATCTGATTTGTCTGCTCTGAGGAATAGCTTTTCCATTTATATCACAAGTTAGGAGCACTTCTTAGAGTTAATATTTTTTTCAATTATAAAAGATTAAATATTCTCTAAACTAGATAATGTCAGAATTAGGCATGTATCTAAACTTCAAACAGAACATTGAAAAACCATAATAAAAAATTGGGATCATTTACAAAATTCTAGGCTTTATCCACTTCAGAATGATTCAGAAACAGATTCAAATGCAAGACTTTCTCAAATTATGGGAGGTTTAAAGAAAACTTTTAAAAGCATAAAATGGCACAAAATACAAAGCTCTTATCTTAAGCATGATGAAAATATTTGTTTAGAAAATTACCTAATTGGAATAATTATGTCTATATGTTGATGTGTTAATTACATACATAAAACCATTTTCAAACTAAATAAAGACCTTTTAAATTGAAAAAAAATAATTCTGATAATGATATAAGTCAACAATTCTATGTCACTAGTCTGACAGTGTTCTAATAAACCTCATAAAAAGGTAACAAAGTAAATACTGAAATTCAAATATTAAGATGGATGGAAATATTTACTTAGACAATTACATGATGGAAAAATTTATAAACATATCAATTAACACATATGACTTTTAAACTTAATATTTCAATGTTTACCAACCAAATTATGACCTTTTGAATGCTAAAAAATCCTGATGATTGTATAAGCAAATAATCTAAATTAATAGCCCCCTTACTAAATTAAATAATAAGTAGAAAAGATGAGCTTCACTGTAGCTCAGTATCCCAGCTACTGCAACAGTGCTATTCCCCAAGATGTACAATTATATACTCAAAGTAGTGCTTGCAAAAATATAAGTATAGTTTTTTATTCCAAATCAATGTTTACCTTTCTGAGAGAGTTATAAAGTTTAGGCGAGAAGAATAATACCTTTACTTGTATTCTGGGATCAATGCTTGAATGGATGGGAGGGAGCCTGAAAGATCTATCACTATATTATAAATCCCTTTTACTTACTGTTTTCAGCAACCTCACCCCAAACTGGTGTCTTTGTGGCATAGAGAATGATTCCTGGGCCTCAATAGAATTTTAAATCAATATATTTAATGAGGAAATAGCAAGTCTCTAGCTTACTACCCATAGAAATCCATCACATTTAGGAGGAAAGAAAACATATAAGCCTATTGAATATTCAGCCTTTTTTGGCTAGTTGCTCAAGCAAGGTGAGTTAGTATACAGAAGCAAGAGACTGAGGTTAGTATGCAGCATAAAGGGAGCGCCTTTGTAGAACAGCCTAAATTTCAAGCTGTTAATGACCAGGCTAGCAGGAAGGGAGAGCACAAGACAGGCAGTGTTGCCAAATCATATGGATCAGGGAGTTCCTCTCTGCATGCTGGCTGGTCTAGAAATAGCTTTGGCTGCCTGCAAAATTCACATCTTCTAGTTTTTTATGGCCCTGGAAGTTGGCTTTACTATATGGCTTGAAATAGGACAGAGCATCGCACAGAAGCTTTTACAACAGGGAAATTCAAAATAACTAAGTTTTAAGTACCCTGACTTATTTCTCTGTTTTTGGAGAGGGAAGTTTGAAGTGCTCTCATTCCAGACAAAGGCAATTGTTTTGAAACAGGGTTCAGAAAGCAGTTCTTCTCCGTAATTGTACCTTTCCATCCCAGAAAATTGGCGTGTTTGACAACAGCTACCCAAACATTGCTTCCTGGAAATGATGGCGTAATGATGAATTGTGAGACACTGGGATACTTCAGGTTGAGATAAGATTAACATTCCCAATAGAGAAGAAAACAAGGCAGGATCCTTGGAATGTAGGCTGCTTTGATGTTGCCATGAATGTATTCTCACTTTTCAAACATTCTATAGTGCTTGGGGACAATGAGCTGAACAATAGAATGTAATGTTTTGTCATTCACTGATTCAATCTGCAGCATTAAAAACAAATTTCTGAATTTGCACAGAAGGTAATAGACACTCACTAAACACTTCTCTTACCACAGGCAAAATGTGAATCGACTGCATTTTAAAAGAAAAAATGCAATGTCTTGCATCATTGGCGTTGAGGTAAAATCGAGTACTGCATTTGGTTATGAAGGAAGCTGAATTCTGTACTGGCTCTGCCAAAAGTTCATGTGGTAGAGCCAGTGTACTGTAGTGGATGGGGCATTACACTTGGAGTCATAGGCCTGGCATTCAAAACTGGCGTTCTGATTCCTAGAAGCTGAGTGACCCGGGACAAAAATTTAATTTCGCTGTTCTTCAGGCCAAACCTAATAAGTTGCATTTGCCTCTATGAAGTAAATTACTTCAGAAGTTCAATACTGAAAAAATATTTGCACATAATTTGCTTTTCTACCTATGAAAAATATAAAAAATATCTAACTTGTTATATACTATGGCCGCACTGTTGGATTCCTTCACCTAATTTCATTTTACTTTTTTATTCTGCAGTATGACAAAACATTACAGCTAATTATTGGGTATAGAATGGATACTGATACTGATGTAATTGTTGCTGAATACTCAACTTCTTGAGGAAGCCAAGACTCCCTAGCCTTGACTCAGGAAGACTGACCTTAATGAATTCAAATCTGGCCTCAGACACTTACTAGCTATGATATTTTGAGCAAGCCTCTTTAATCCTGCTTGTTCCACTTTCCTCATCTATAAAATGAGACTGAGATGGAAAAGGCAAACCGCTCCAATATTTCTGCCAAGAAAACCTCAAATGGTGTCATGGAGATTTGTATATGACTGAAAAAATGGTTAAACAACAACACTTACTTCTTGTTATTTCTGTGCATGTGTGTGTGTGTTGAATTAAATAGCTTCTATGATTACTTTCAGCTACATTCCCACACACAAACACATACACGCAGTTTTGAGTTGTTATTGCATTGCAGTTAATTTTGTTACATTGGACCAATTCAATTTACTACTCAATGATTAATCACTAAATCGATTTATTCACTCTATAGACTTCTTTAATTGATTAATATCACATTACTCTCCCTCATGCATCCTACATTCTAGCCAAAATGACTCACTTACTGTTCTTTGGGTATGATGTTCCATTTCCTGTCTTCAATAGTTTATGTAGGTTGTCCTTTATGTCTAAAATATTTCCCTCCTCGACTCCATTTCTAGAAATCTTTAGCTTCAATTTTCAGGTCAGTCATCTTCAACACAAGACTTTTCTTGAGCCCCACAATTATTAATGCCCCCTTTTCCTCCTGGATCTCAGATATATATATATATATATATATATATATATATATATATGTATGTATATTTGTATGTAAGTTGGATTTACTTTTCAACTATATTTAAAGTACTATAGACTTTGTGCAGGGAGATAACCTCAGAACTTATTGTATTTCTTCATTTTATAGACGAAGTAAATGATGTCTCTAGTTGTAGCATGGGTCAGTGGAAAAGAACAGTGGTTTGGGAGTCAGAAAACATGAGTTCAAATGCCATTTCTATGACAAACTATATGTAGAACTTACATAGAATTAATTTCCTTGTATCAAAATGAAAAGGTTGACTTAAATGACTTCTGTAGCTTCTTCTAGCTCTAGATCCACGATCTTCTAAGCTTAAATACATGGTCAAGTAGGGGGCAAAGTGGATAGAGTTCCAGGCCTGAAATCAGGAAGACTCATTTTCCTGAGTTCAAGTCTGGTCTCAGACATTTACTAGCTCTGTGACTCTAAGCAAATGACAACCCCTTTTGCCTTAGTTTTATCTACTATAAAATGAGCTGAAGAAGGGAATGCCAAATAACTCCAGTATCTTTACCAATTAAACCCTAAATGGGGTCAGACATGATTAAAATCACTGAACACACACACACACACACACACACACACACACACACACAAAGTTAAGTGACTTGGCTACTATTGCAGAGTTTTAATTAGTAGAGTAGGGAATCATACTTAAGACCTCAGACTCCAAATCCAATCTTGCCCAATGAATGTTTCCAATGTGGTTTCTTTTTTTAAAACAAACCTTTATCTTCCATCTTAGAATCAATACTGTATATTGGATCTAAGGCAGAAGAGCAATAAGGACTTGATAATGGCGGTTAAGTGACTTTTCCAGGGTCACATAGCTAGCAAGTATCTGAGGTCATATTTCAACCCAGGACTTCCCATCTCTTGGCCTGGATCTCAATCCATTAATCCACCCAGCTTCCTCCAATGTTGTTTCTAATAGTAAAGAGAGAGAAGTACCTATTTTATTATGGCCTGTGTAGACCCCAGCACTTAGAACAGTAAATGACTTATAGGCTATTAATCAATTCTTATAAAATTGAATATTTTTTTTTTGTGGGAGAGATTATTAAGCACTTTACAAATATCTCAGGTTATCTTTTACACCAAACTAGGAGGGGAATGTTATTATCTCCATATTACCAAACTGTAGACAGAGGTTAATCAATTTGCCCTGGGGCACACAGCTAGCAAATGTCTGAAGGTCACTTTGAATTTAGATCTTCCAGACTCTAGGACTAGCATTGTATTTACTGGGCCTTCTAACTGTGCTACTTGCTGGTAAATTATGAGCAAACTAACTCAAAGAAGAAATTTAGAGAATAATTACTTAAGTTAGCTCAAAACTATTATAATATTTAAATTGTTTGCAACTAACACAATTAAAATAAGTTTAACTTTTAACTTAACATTTTATAAAGTAGCTCATGATTGTAGGAGATTTTTATCCTGTAAAATTTGAAAATGCCACCTGGAGCTGGTAGGTATTCTATTATTTATAAAAATTTAACCAATTTCCAAGTAAGTATTTTTTTATAAAGGAGAAAGATTAACAGAAGTTTTGCCCCTTTACTAACAGTGCTACATTTTGTTAAGAATACATTATATTACATTTAAATCCACTTGTATTATACATGTACATATATACAAATATATAAGTATGTATATATAACCTTGATAAATCTCACAACCTGGATAATTTTGTTTGTCAGTACTCTGATTATTTACAAAGAAGAGGGATATGGAGGGTCTCCAATGATATTTTCTGCAGTTCTAGAAGCTATTCAAGACAGAGGCCAATTTCAAAAAAGAAACCTGATAGATAAATTACTCTCTTCATTACTACTGTTTCCAGTTTGTAATTGACATTGTATTAATTGCTTTAAGTCTTGGAACTTTGCTGACCAAGTTTTCCAAATAAGATCTATAACCACAGAAAAAGAAATAGCCTAAACAAATATTTGGGTGGGGGGTGTCAGAGTTGAATGATTAATCCATATCTGTACAATAAATAGTGAACTGGACCCAGAAATGAATAGCAAATCATGATTTTGCAAAATCTTTGAGGTGACCAAATTATAATCACTCAAAGTGCATTGGAATAACATATGTATATTACAAGTGGTTTTATATTCATTATACCACATTGCAAATTTGCATATTGAGTGAAAAATTGGCATAAAATGTACCATCTGATAAAGGATTGAAAAGATACTGTGTTGATCATATGTAAGAATGAGTAGTAACAGAAAAATATAATGTATTTCATGAGGGCATCCAAATAATTTTTTTAAAAAACGTAGGGTAAGATTGCCTTTTATTGGGTAGACCCTCTGGATGGTTTATAGGAGTTTTTGGCCAAAAGTTACAGAGAAAGAGTGGAGTTGCTATATACATTGTTGGAGAGGGTACCCTCCTTGATAAGATTTTATCCACTGAAGTATAGAAGCATCCATAAACTTACTGGGATTATTGCAGTGAATGGACAAACAAAAATGAGGATCATTGGCTCCAGGGTTCCTTGAATTTCGGTAAATTACTCTGTCTTATCAGGGCAGAAGTAAAACAACTTTTCAACGGCTGTGTTTCAGTCTCTTTACCCCATTTCATGTCAGTGGTCAAGGTTAGAATCATGAAGAATAGGGACAAAAACAAAACAAAACAAAAATTCTTAAGTTGTATGTTGGCCTAGGCAAGAAATAGTTTTGGTTTCTGTAACACTAGAAATAGTTTTGGTTTCTGTAACAATACCAAATTATTATTTAACTTATGTATTTTTTCCTTCAAGCTGCACATACACTACATATATCCTCTGTTACAATCACTGGGTAAGTCTATCTATTCAATTCTATTACATTTTAGGGAGAATTGTTGTCAGCAGACTGAAATTTCCAGTGCCAGTCTACCTCTATGCTAAGCACAGCAGGTAATGATTAACCAGGACAGATCAAGCAAAGAATCATATCCTCCTCTGCCTCATTATGCACTAAAATTCTACTTTGATTACTCATTGAACTTGAGAAGCAATACGTGTTTAAGAAGCAATACACGGATCACACTAGGGTGTTTCCCTCAGTTACTACTTTCTGTTATACAGATGGTGTGGTATTACAGAAAGAAAAATTACTTTCTACCTTCCTCAAAGTATGTTCCTTAACCAGGGAAACTAAACTGCATAATGGCACTATAAGTCTGAAGAAAGCATGGGGTTCATCAGAGAGGAAAGAAAAGCTGTCTTAACAGCTTATGGGTCCCTATGAATCTATCAAGTGTTTTACATTTTTGGTGAAATAACTATTTTTCTATAAATATTACTTTATAAGCTTGTAGCCAACTGAGAGTCCTTTTCACTTATATCTGAAGAGACCTAGACAAATGTTTCATTCTGTTGGGTTTTTTTTTTTTATGTTGGATGAAAGTGAAATGAGACTAATTCAAAAATAGCAAAGAGTTAACATAAATTACCATATGAGATTAAAGTGTAATCTATGAGTCTCCCTCCCCATCAAAGTTTTTGCATCTATGTAAGCCTAGAAGACAGAAATATCTACATGTGTATACACATATGTAGTCAGATAGATTCATGACATAGTATTTTCCTTCTTCTGCAATATTACTCAATGTAAATAAAGAGAAAAATCTAATATCCAAAACATTGGAATCCCCATTTTCTTTTGAGCAAAGTTTGTAAATATCGGAGCAATTGAGATAACTAATCAAGCTCATTAAAATTGGATCCTATTTGAATTGAGTTGTCAAGATAAACTAAGACAAATAGCAAAATAAAGACTATTTGGTATATAATATTTATTTTTTAAATTTTTTAAATTTTTATTTGGTCATTTCCAAACACTATTCATTGGAAACAAAGATCATTTTCTTTTCTTCCCTCCCCCCTCCCACCACCTCCCCCATAGCCCATGCACGATTCCATTGGGTATCACATGTGTTCTTAACTCAAACCCATGTCCATGTTGTTGGTATTTGCATTAGAGTGTTCATTTAGAGTCTCTCCTCAGTCTTATTCCCTCCACACCTGTATTCAAGCAGTTGCTTTTCATTGGCGTTTTACTCCCGTGGTTTATCCTCTGCTTGTGGATAGTGTTTTTTAGATCCCTGCAGATTTTTCAGGGATATTGCATCACCACTAATGGAGAAGTCCATTATCTTCAATGGTACCACAATGTATCAGTCTCTGTGTACAATGTTTTCCTGGTTCTGCTCCTTTCGCTCTGCATCATTTCCTGGAGGTTGTTCCAGTCTCTATGGAATTCCTCCACTTTATTATTCCTTTTAGCACAATAGTATTCCATCACCAACATATACCACAATTTGTTCAGCCATTCCCCAACTGAAGGGAATCCCCTTATTTTCCAATTTTTGGCCACCACAAAGAGTGCAGCTATGAATATTCTTGTAAAAGCCTTTTTCCTTATTATCTCTTTGGGGTACAAGCCCAGCAGTGCTATGGCTGGATCAAAGGGCAGACAGTCTTTTATCACCCTTTGGGCATAGTTCCAAATTGCCCTCCAGAATGGTTGGATCAATTCACAACTCCACCAGCAATGAATTAGTGTCCCAACTTTGCCACATCCCCTCCAGCATTCATTACTTTCCAAAGCTGTTATGTTAGCCAATCTGCTAGGTGTGAGGTGATACCTCAGAGTTGTTTTGATTTGCATCTCTCTGATTATAAGAGATGTAGAACACTTTTTCATGTGCTTATTAATAGTTTTGATTTCTTTGGCTGAGAACTGCCTGTTCATGTCCCTTGCCCAATTATCAATTGGAGAATGGCTTGATTTTTTGTACAATTGATTTAGCTCTTTGTAAATTTGAGTAATTAAACCTTTGTCAGAGGTTTTTATGAAGATTGTTTCCCAATTTGTTGCTACCCTTCTGATTTTAGTTATATTGGTTTTGTTTGTATAAAAACTTTTTAATTTGATGTAGTCAAAATTAATTATTTTACATTTTGTGACTCTTTCTTTTTTTAAAATATATTTTATTTCATCATTTCCAAGCATTATTCGTTAAAGACATAATCATTTTCTTTTCCTCCCCCCCACCCCCAATAGCCGACACGTAAGTCCACTGGGCATTAGATGTTTTCTTGATTTGAACCCATTGCTTTGTTGATAGTATTTGCATTAGAGTGTTCATTTAGAGTCTCTCCTCTGTCATGTCCCCTCAACCTCTGTATTCAGGCAGTTGCTTTTTCTAGGTGTTTCCACTCCCATAGTTTATCCTTTGCTTATGAATGGTGTTTTTTTCTCCTGGATCCCTGCAAGTTGTTCAGGGACATTACACCGCCACTAATGGAGAAGTCCATTACGTTCGATTATACCACAGTGTATTAGTCTCTGTATACAATGTTCCCCTGGTTCTGCTCCTCTCGCTCTGCATCACTTCCTGGAGGTTGTTCCAGTCTCCATGGAACTTCTCCACTTTATTATTCCTTTTAGCACAATAGTATTCCATCACCAACATATACCACAGTTTGTTCAGCCATTCCCCAATTGATGGGCATCCCCTCATTTTCCAGTTTTGGGCCACCACAAAGAGCGCAGCTATGAATATTTTTGTACAAGTCTTTGTGTCCATTATCTCTTTGGGGTACAGACCCAGCAGTGCTATGGCTGGGTCAAAGGGTAGATATTCTTTTGTCGCCCTTTGGGCATAGTTCCAAATTGCCCTCCAGAATGGTTGGATCAATTCACAACTCCACCAGCAATGAATTAATGTCCCTCCTTTGCCACATCCCCTCCAGCATTCATTACTTTCCTTTGCTGTTATGTTAGCCAATTTGCTAGGTGTGAGGTGATACCTCAGAGTTGTTTTGATTTGCATCTCTCTGATTATAAGAGATGTAGAACACTTCTTCATGTGCTTGTTAATAGTTTTGATTTCTTTATCTGAGAACTGCCTATCCATTTCCCTTGCCCATTTATCAATTGGAGAATGGCTTGATTTTTTGTACAATTGATTTAGCTCATTATAAATATGAGTAATTAAACCTTTGTCAGAGGTTTCTATGAAGATTTTTTCCCAATTTGTTGTTTCCCTTCTGATTTTAGTTATATTGGTTTTGTTTGTACAAAAGCTTTTTAGTTTGATGTAGTCAAAATTATTTATTTTACATTTTGTGATTCTTTCTATATCTTGCTTGGTTTTAAAGCCTTTCCCCTCCCAAAGGTCTGACATGTATACTATTCTGTGTTTACCCAATTTACTTATAGTTTCCTTCTTTATGTTTAAGTCACTCACCCATTTTGAATTTATCTTGGTGTAGGGTGTGAGGTGTTGATCTATTCCTAGTCTCTACCACACTGTCTTCCAATTTTCCCAGCAGTTTTTATCGAAGAGTGGATTTTTGTCCCAAAAGCTGGGATCTTTGGGTTTATCGTATACTGTCTTGCTGAGGTCGCTTTCCCCCAGTCTATTCCACTGATCTTCCTTTCTGTTTCTTAGCCAGTACCAAATTGTTTTGATGACTGCTGCTTTGTAATATAGTTTTAGGTCAGGGACTGCAAGGCCCCCATCATATGTGTTTTTTTTTTTCATTATTTCCCTGGATATCCTTGATCTTTTGTTCTTCCAAATGAACTTTGTTATGGTTTTTTCTAAATCAGTGAAGAAGTATTTTGGTAGTTCAATGGGTACGGCACTAAATAGATAAATAAGTTTGGGTAGGATGGTCATTTTTATTATATTGGCTCGTCCTATCCATGAGCAGTTAATGTTTTTCCAATTGTTCAAGTCTAGTTTTAGTTGTGTGGCGAGTGTTTTGTAGTTGTGTTCATATAGTTCCTGTGTTTGTCTTGGGAGGTAGATTCCTAGGTATTTTATTTTGTCTAAGGTGATTTTGAATGGGATTTCTCTTTCTAGTTCTTGCTGCTGAGCTGTGTTGGAGATATATAGAAAAGCTGATGATTTATGTGGGTTTATTTTGTATCCTGCAACTTTGCTAAAGTTGTTGATTATTTCAATTAGCTTTTTGGTTGAATCTCTAGGATTCTTTAAGTAGACCATCATGTCATCTGCAAAGAGTGATAACTTGGTCTCCTCCTTGCCTATTTTGATGCCTTCAATTCCTTTATCTTCTCTAATTGCTACTGCTAGTGTTTCTAGTACAATGTCAAATAGTAGAGGTGATAATGGGCATCCTTGTTTCACTCCTGATCTTATTGGGAATGCATCTAGTTTATCCCCATTGCAGATGATATTAGCAGTTGGTTTTAGATATATACTGTTTATTATTTTTAGGAATGACCCTTCTATTCCTATGCTTTCTAGTGTTTTTAATAGGAATGGGTGTTGTATTTTATCAAAGGCTTTTTCTGCATCTATTGAGATAATCATGTGGTTCTTGCTAGTTTGCTTGTTGATGTGGTCAATTATGTGGATGGTTTTCCTAATTTTGAACCAGCCCTGCATCCCTGGTATGAATCCTACTTGATCATGGTGAATGATCCTTCTGATCACTTGCTGGAGTCTTTTTGCTAGTATCCTATTTAAGATTTTTGCATCTATATTCATTAGGGAGATTGGCCTATAGTTTTCTTTCTCTGTTTTTGACCTGCTTGGTTTTGGAATCAGTACCAAGTTTGTGTCGTAAAAGGAGTTTGGTAGAACTCCCTCTTTGCTTATTATGTCAAATATTTTGTATAGTATTGGGATTAACTGTTCTCTGAATGTTTGATAGAATTCACAGGTGAATCCATCAGGCCCTGGAGATTTTTTCTTAGGAAGTTCTTTGATGGCTTTATGGATTTCAATTTCTGATATGGGATTATTTAAGAATTCTATTTCCTCTTCTGTTAGTCTAGGCAGTTTGTATTTTTGTATATATTCATCCATTTCTCCTAAATTGGTGTATTTATTGCCATATAAGTGGGCAAAGTAATTTCTAATGATTGCCTTAATTTCCTCCTCATTGGAGGTGCTGTCCCCCTTTTCATCTTTAATGCTGTGAATTTGCTTTTCTTCCTTCCTTTTTTTAATTAGATTGACCAGTACTTTGTCTATTTTGTTTGTTTTTTCAAAGTACCAGCTTCTTGTCTTATTTATTAAATCAATAGTTCTATCACTTTCGATTTTATTAATTTCTCCCTTAATATTTAGGATTTCTAATTTGGTTTTCTGCTGGGGGTTTTTAATTTGATCGCTTTTGAGTTTTTTCAATTGCATTTCCAATTGATTGATCTCTGCTCTCCCTTGTTTGTTAATATAAGCATTCAGGGATATGAATTTACCTCTGATTACAGCTTTGGCTGCATCCCAAAAGGTTTGAAAGGATGTTTCGCCATTGTCATTTTCCTTGATGAAATTATTAATTGTTTCTATGATTTCTTCTTTAACTAAACGGTTTTGGAGTATCATATTGTTTAATTTCCAATTGGTTTTAGATTTGGTTTTCCATGTATCATTACTAATCATTATTTTTATTGCCTTGTGATCTGAGAAGGCTGCATTCATTATTTCTGCTTTTTTGCATTTGTGTGCTATGTTTCTGTGACCTAATGTATGGTCAAATTTTGTGAATGTGCCATGTGGTGCTGAGAAGAAGGTGTATTCATTTTTATCCCTATTTATTTTTCTCCATATGTCTATTAATTCTAATTTTTCTAAGATTTCATTCACTTCTTTTACCTCTTTCTTATTTATTTTTTGATTTGATTTATCTAAATTTGATAATGGTTGGTTTAAGTCTCCCACTAGTATGGTTTTATTGTCTATTTCTTCCTTCAATTCGCCTAGTTTCTCCATTAGAAATTTGGGTGCTATATTATTTGGTGCATACATGTTGATTAATGATATTTCCTCGTTGTCTAGAGTCCCTTTTAACAAAATATAATTACCTTCCCTATCCCTTTTGATCAGGTCTATTTTTGCATTGGCTTTATCAGATATCATGATTACCACTCCTGCCTTCTTTCTATCAGTTGAGGCCCAGAAGGTCTTACTCCATCCTTTAATTCTGACCTTGTGGGTGTCAACCCGCCTCATGTGTGTTTCTTGAAGACAACATATGGTAGGGTTTTGGATTCTAATCCATTCTGCTATTCGTCTACGTTTTATGGGTGAGTTCATCCCATTCACGTTCAAAGTTATGATTGTCATTTGTGGACTCCCTGGCATTTTGATTGCCTTCCCTAATTCTAACCTTTTCTTCTTTGGCTCTACCTTTTAGTCCAGTGATTTACTTTGAATCAGTCCCCCTTGTCCCCTCCCTTGATGTTTCCCTTTTTAGTCCCTCCCTTTTTGTTCCCTCCCCCTCCCCCCTCTCTTTCCCTCCCTTTTTGTTCTCCCTCTCCCCCTCCCCCCTTGGTTTTCCCTTCTCCTTACCCTTGTTGGGTAAGATAGAGTTCAAGATCCCAATGGATCTGGATGTTTTTCCCTCTCAGAGTTGATTTCCCTGAGATTGAGGTTTAAGTAACCCCCCCCTCTCTTCCTCTCCTTCTTATAGGAGTTTTCTTCCCTTCCCCTTCCCATGTGAATCTTTGTGTGAGAAAGATTATTCTATTTGGTCTTTCTTTACCCCCTATTTATACATTACATTTTCCCCACATATTAGTATACATAGATTGATATAAATGTAGTCCTTATAGAAGAGAGTTTGAGTAAAAGAAGAAGATAACATTTTTCCCCTTTCCTTAATATTTACCTTTTCAGGTATTCCTTGCTCTTTGATTTTCGGTATCAAACTTTCCACAGAGCTCTGGTCTTTTCTTTGCAAAGAGTTGGAAGTCTTCTATTTTGTTGAATGCCCATACTTTCCCTTGGAAGTATATAGTCAGTTTTGCTGGGTAGCTGATTCTTGGTTGGAGACCCAGCTCTCTTGCCTTTCTGAAGATCATGTTCCATGCCTTACGATCATTCAGAGTAGAACTTGCAAGGTCTTGTGTGACCCTGATTGGCATTCCTTTATATCTAAATTGTCTTTTTCTGGCTTCCTGTAGGATTTTTTCTTTTGTTTGATAGCTTTGGAATTTGGCAATTACATTCCTGGGAGTTGTCTTTTGGGGGTTTAGTGTAGAAGGTGTTCTGTGAGCTCTGTCAGTGGCTGTATTGCCCCCTTGTTCTAGAATCTCTGGGCAATTTTCTTTGATTATATCTTGTATCACCATGTCCAGTTTGGTGTTTATTTCTGGCTTTTCTGGGAGTCCAATTATTCTTAAATTATCTCTTCTCCCTCTATTTTCCAGATCTATCACCTTGTTGGTGAGATATTTTATGTTCTCTTCTAATTTCTTGGTGTTTTGGCTTTGCTTTATTAGTTCTTGCTTTAAAGCCTGGTTTTCTTTTACAGTTTGGTCAAACTGGTTTTGTAGATGCGTGAATTTCTTTTGCATTATTTCCCACTTTTCCTCCCAGAGGGCTTCCATCTTTTTGGTCATTTCTGATTCAATTTCTTCATGGGTTTGTGGAGAGTTTCCATTTCCTTTGGAAGACTTTGGAGCATTTTCTTGTATATCTTCTTCTATCTGCTCTGTATTTTGTATTTTGGCTCCATAGAATGTGTCCAAAGTTGCCCCTTTCTTCTTATTTTTCTTGGTATTTTGGGGCTTCTGTGCTTCTGTGGAGTTTGCCATCTCTGAGTGTGGAGGATTAGCTTTTCTTATCTCTGTCTGGTGTTCAGAGGCTTTAGTCCTGGGCAGATTGTCTATGAGCTTTCCCTGGGTTAAACTGAATATGCCTCACTGGAACTGGAATGGAAGGGTCGGACCCCGAGGCCACACTCTCCCCTCGGCTCGCTTTCCGGAAGTTGCCTTCAGAATCGCTGGCCGTGAGGCTGTTTCCTAGGCCTGCGGGGGGATGGGCTGCAGCTTCCCCAAGCTCCAAGGGCAGGGACTTTCACTGAGACTTGGATAGCAGGATCCAGCCCATGAGGCTGTCTTGCCAGCCCTGAGGGTTGCTGTTGTTTCCACCTGCTCTCTGCAGAGGGAGCCCCAGGCAGTACCTTTCACTGGGACTCAGATAGAAGGCCCTGAGGGTTGTTGTTCTGAGGACCCTGCTCTCTGACCGGGCCGGGCTGCGGCTTCCCGGAGCCTTGGACTCTGCGCTCCTACCCCTGAGGTCCCAGTGATCTCGGGTTCTGGCTTTTGAGGGGAGCCGTACATTTTGAACCGGGTCCAGGTCCAGGAGGAGGGTTCCCAGGGTCTGTGCTGTTGATCGTTTTGAATTTCGGCGCCTTAGGAGCTTATAGTTTGAGATCGGTCGGGAAGGGTTTTCCGGAGATCTGAACTTTAGCTTTCTCTAAGCTGCCATCTTAACCGGAAGTCCTTTTGTGACTCTTTCTAAGTCTTGCTTGGTTTTAAAATCTTTCCCTTCCAAAAGGTCTGACATGTATACTATTCTATGCTCATCTAATTTTCTTATATTTTCCTTCTTTATGTTCAAGTCATTCACCCATTCTGAATTTATCTTGGTGTAGAGTGTAAGGTGTTGATCTAAACCTAATCTCTCCCACACTGTCTTCCAATTTTCCCAGCAGTTTTTATCAAATAATGGATTTTTCTCCCAAAAGCTGGGGTCTTTGGATTTGTCATAAACTGTCTTGCTGAGATCATTTACGCCAAGTCTATTCCACTGATCCTCCTTTCTGTCTCTTAGCCAGTACCAAATTGTTTTGATAAACACCTCTTTATAGTTTAGTTTGAGATCTGGGACTGCAAGTCTTCCTTCCTTTGCATTTTTTTTTTCATGATTTCCCTGGATATCCTTGATCTTTTGTTCTTCCAAATGAACTTAGTTATGTTTTTTTTTTTTTTTTTTCTAATTCAGTAAAGAAGTTTTTTGGTTGTTCAATGGGTATGGCACTAAGTAAGTAAATTAATTTGGGTAGGATTGTTATTTTTATTATGTAACCTCGTCCTACCCATGAGCAATGAATGTTTTTCCAATTGTTTAGACCTAGTTTTAGCTGTGTGGAAAGTGTTTTGTAGTTGTGTTCATATAGTTCCTGTGTTTGTCTTGGGAGATAGATTCCTAAGTATTTTATTTTTTCTAAGGTAATTTTGAATGGGATTTCCCTTTCTAGTTCTTGCTGCTGACATGTGTTGGAATTATATAGAAATGCTGATGACTTATGTGGGTTTATTTTGTATCCTGCAACTTTGCTAAAGTTGTTGATTATTTTGATTAGCTTTTTGGTTGAATCTCTAGGATTCTTTAAGTAGACCATCATGTCATCTGAAAAGAGTGATGATTTGGTCTCCTCCTTGCCTATTTTAATGCCTTCAATTTCTTTTTCTTCTCTAATTGCTATTGCTAGTGTTTCTAATACAATGTCAAATAATAGAGGTGATAATGGGCATCCTTGTTTTACTCCTGATCTTATTTGAAAGGCTTCTAGTTTGTCCCCATTGCAGATGATGTTTGCTGATGGTTTTAGATATATACTGTTTATTATTTTTAGGAAAGGCTCTTCTACTCTTATGCTTTCTAGTGTTTTCAATAGGAATTAGTGTTGTATTTTATGAAAGGATTTTTCTGCATCTATTGAGATAATCATGTGATTTTTGTCAGTTTGCTTGTTAATATGGTCAATTATGTGGATAGTTTTCCTAATAGTGAACCATCCTTGCATTCCTGGTATGTATCCTGCCTGGTCATAGTGGATGACCCTTGTGATGACTTGCTGGAGTCTTTTTGCTAGTATCCTATTTAATATTTTTGCATCTATATTCATTAGGGAGATTGGTCTATACTTTTCTTTCTCTGTTTTTGACCTGCCTGACTTTGGGATCAGTACCATGCTTCTGTCATAAAAAGAATTTGGTAGAGCCCCTTCTTGGCTTATTCTGTCAAGTAGTTTATATAATATTCGGGTTAGCTGTTCTTTGAATGTTTGATAGAATTCATTTGTGAATCCATCTGGACCTGGGGATTTTTTCTTAGGGAGTTCTTTGTTGGCTTGTTCAATTTCTTTTTCTGAAATGGGGTTGTTAAGGTAATTTATTTCTTCCTCTTTTAGTCTAGGCAATTTATATTTTTGTAAGTATTTATCCATATCACCTAGATTGCCATATTTGTTGCCATATAATTGGGCATAGTAGTTTTTAATGATTGCTTTAATTTCCTCTTCATTAGAGGTGAGGTCTCCTTTTTCATCTTGGATACTGTCAATTTGGTTTATTTATTTCCTTTTTTTAATTAGACTCACTAGTACTTTGTCTATTTTATTTGTTTTTTCAAAGTACCAGCTTCTAGTCTTATTTATTAAATCAATAGTTCTTTGACTTTCAATTTTATTACTTTCTCCATTGAGTTTTAGGATCTCTAATTTAGTCTTCATCTGAGGATTTTTAATTTGTTAGCTTTCTAATTTTTTTAATTTGCATGCCCAATTCATTGATCTCTGCCCTTCTTAATTTGTTAATATATCAACTCAAGGATATAAATTTTCCCCTGAGTACCACTTTGGCTGCATCCCATAGGTTTTGAAAGGATGTCTCATCATTGTCATTTTCTTCAATGAAGTTATTAATTGTTTCTATGATTTGTTCTTTAACTAAGTGGTTTTAGAGAATCATATTGTTTAATTTCCAATTAATTTTTGATTTACCTCTCCATGTTCCCTTACTAATTATTATTTTCATTGCATTGTGATCTGAGAGTTGCATTTATTATTTTTGCTCTTTTGCACTTGTTTGCAATGTTTTTATGCCCTAATACATGGTCAATTTTTGTGAATGTACCATGGGCTGCAGAAAAGAAGGTATATTCCTTTTTGTCCCTATTTATTTTTCTCCACATGTCTACTAACTCTAATTTTTCTAAGATTTCATTCACTTCTCTTACCTCTTTCTAATTTATTTTTTGGTTTGATTTATCTAATTTGGATAGAGGAAGGTTCAGATCTCCCACTACTATAGTTTTTCTATATATTTTGTCCTTGAGTTCCTCTAATTTCTCCTTTAAAAATTTGGATGCTATGCCATTTGGTGCATACATATTGAGTACAGAGATTTCCTCACTGTATATACTGCCTTTTATCAGGATGTAATTACCTTCCTTATCTCTTTTAACTAGATTTATTTTTACTTTGGCTTTGTTGGATATCATGATTGCGACTCCTGCCTTCTTTTTGTCAGTTGATGCCCAATAGATTTGTCTCCACCCTCTTACTTTCACCCTATGTGTGTCTAGCTTTCTCATATGTGTTCCTTGTAGACAGCATATTGTAGGGTTTTGGACTCTAATCCACTCTGCTATTCGCTTGAATTTTATGGGTGAGTTCATTCCATTCACATTCAGAGTTATGATTAATAGCTGTGTATTTCCCAAGTGTCTTTGCCTGCCTCCCTAAACTCTGAGGAGTTATGATTGAATTAGGTTCAGCTGGATTGATCTGGTTGTGCCCCGAGTCAAAGGTGAGGCTGGAGCCCGATGGAGGGACCCAGCCACGGCCCTGTCTCTCCCTGGCTTCCTCCCCGCTGTCCAAGCTGCATGCTCTGTGACTGGAGCCCCTCTGCTCACAAGGTAGACCCTCCAAACCTGCACCTTTGCCCGCTCAGAGGTTCCTGCTGCTGCCGCGGGCTCAGCACTCTGGGTTGTGGGGGAGGGGTCCTGGGACTTACCATCTGCCTTCCCCTTAGCCCTGAGTATTCTCGGATTCCGGCTTTTGGGGGGAGTACCTTTTGATTTGAGTCCAGAAGGAGGGTTCCCAGCTTCTGTCCTGTTGTTCAGCTTGGATTTCCGTGCCCTAGGAGCATTCAGTCTGTATCTGTAAGGAAGGGTCTTCCACAAGGTCTGAACTTTTGCTGCTTGCTAAGCCACCATCTTGACTCCACCCCTGGTAAATAATATTTATGTCAAGTTAAATTCCAACACACAGGTTTCCCATAACATTGATTATGAGAGGAATATGGCAGACAAAAACGAATAATTTCCTCAAATTTAGTTACAGAAATAACAATGATAACTTGTTATGATTTATATTCCAGAAAATTTATCTTCCCTTCCTCTAATTCTTCTGCCCTGCCATTTCCACTTAAGTTACATGATTGATGCTTGCTTTGCTCTATCCTTCATTTGCTTTGCCTACATTTTATAAAGACAACTAAATCACCCTGCTATACCTAGTTTACTTGTTTGCTCAAAATAAAGATTTTGTTCACTTCCAGAAAGCTTTATAATGGAGAAAGAAAGTTTCCTCTTCTGGGATTGCACACCAAAATGAGTTCTTTTAACTAGAGAGTGGCTTTGTCACACCAATGGATCTGTTTAGTTCACAAAGTCTGCAACTAGAACCATAAAAATAAATTACACTTACCTAGGAGACAGGGCAGACCCCTAGCAGTCAGTTATGATAATAGATGTTCAACATTAAAGGAAACTCATTTGTATCCACCTGACCAACTTCTTTAGACTGTATAAAGTGAGCAAAATGATGGTTTCCACATTAGCCCTTAATATGGTTAATACTAGTAAGTTCAATATAATTAATTTAGAAATATGTGCTTTTTCTTTCCTTCTGCCCCTTTTTCCTTTAAACCTGCTGGAAGTTTACATTTATATTGTAATCCTAAGAAAAACTTGGTTCTTTGACATTGCCTTTTGGCTCCAAACCCTTCTGTCTTCCATACTTTTCAATTTCTTTCATAGGCACCAACATTTTATCCATTTACAGGTTCACAACCACAATGTAATCCTCTGGTTTCTTATTCTCCCTTACCCTATAAATCCAATTGGTTTTCAGATATTGAAGTCTCTAACTCTACCACATCTCTAGCATATTACCTCTTTCCTGTCCTCATAAAACTATCTCTTTTAATTCAGTCATTCATCACTTCTCACCTCAATTACTACAATGGCTTCATAATTGGTCTTCTCAACTCATGTCTCCCAATTAATTTATCTTCTTTCTGCCAAAGTGATTTCCTTTGAGCTAATATTTGAAAATATATCATTCTCCTGTTTAGTAGCTCTCCATTTTCTCTAGTATAAAGTATATATATATATATATATATATATATATATATATATATATATATATATATATATATACTCCTCTGTTTAGCTTAGGCCTTTCATAACTTGGCCCCAACCTGTTTTAAGTCTTATTGTACAGTAAGTACATTGCCCTGCCTCATCTATTATGATGTAATCAAACTGTGTTTACCTATCCCATAAATACATTACTTTATTTCCCATCTCCACATCTCGACATTGATTATTTCACATGCTTGAAATCTATTTTCTCCTCATAAAATTCTTATATTCCTTTAGCACATAATTCAAGAATCAGCCTTTACTAATCTCCCTAGCTTTAAAATGGCTTCTCTTCCTAACTACTTTGCATTTCTTTGACTTATAATTATATTCATTATGTTTATTCTCTATATATTTATTTATAGACTTGATCACATTGCCTCTAGAATATAAATTCCTTAAAGGAAGAGACAGTTTTATTTTTTTCTTTGTATTTTCTGGGTCTAGCAGATTGCCTATTACATATTTAATGCTTTATTAACTCGTTGATTGATTGTCTGGTTATAATGAGAATTTCATTTGTCATCTCTTATCAGGAAGAATAAAAATGGAAAAATAATAAGCATTTATTAAGTGCCTACTATTTCCCAGGAACTATATTAAGCACTTTACAAATATCTCATTTGATCTTCACAATAACTATATGTGGTAGATCCAAATTTCATCATCCCAATTTTAGAGTTAAGGAAGTGAGGAAGAAAGGTTATATGACTTGTCCAGAGTCTTATAGCTAGTAAGTATCAGAAATCAGTTTTGAATTATTTTATTAATTGTATCCATTGAACAACCTGATTCTCATCAGTATTTTGACCCTCTCCAACTCTGATCCCAATACCCACCTAAAACATGGACATTCTTTGTGTAATCTTTTTCCATCTTCCACTTTTTGTTACCTCACTTACCTGGGAAAGTAAGTCATATTTTTTACTTTCACCCCTGCATCAAAACTTCCCTCTCTCATTTCCTCAGAGCTTCTCTATATTCCTAACTATGATTATGAATGAGTAATAGTGTTAATCAGATAAAATAATGCTATTAATGTGTCATTAATGCCATTAATGTATATATCAGATTAATACCATTAATGTGGCTAAATGTTATCCAATTCAGATAACATAATGCATTAATTCAGTTAAACTATAATTAAGCCCAATACTTCAGAAGTTGGTGTTTCCACTGGCATGAATATTTCTTTTTATTAACTTCTACCTTGACCCATTTATTTTTTTTTCCATTTGAATTAGTTTATTTAGTCAATTTAGAACACTATTCCTTGGTTACAATAGTCAAATTATTTCCCTCCCTCCCCTCTACCCACTCTTCCTGTAGGCGATGTGCAATTGCATTGGGTATTACTTATTTCCTTGATCAGAACCTATTTCCATGTTGTTGTTTGCACTAGGATGTTCATTTACTCTACATCCCCAACCATATCCCTTTGACCCATGTATTCAAGCAGTTGTTTTTCTTCAGTGTTTTTAGACCTACGGTGTTTCCTTTGAATGTGGATAGTGGCTTTTCTTGTAGATTCCTCCAAGTTATTCAGGATCACTGCACTGCCACTAATGGAGAACTAATGGAGAAGTCCATTACATTCGATTGTACCACAGTATATCACTCTCTGTGTGCAATGGTCTCCTGGTTCTGCTCCTCTCACTCTGCATCTATTCCTGGAGGTTGTTCTAATCCCCATGGAATTCCTCCACTTTATTATTCCTTTTAGCACAATAGTATTCCATCACCAACATATACCACAATTTGTTCAGCCATTCCCCAATTGAAGGGCATCCCCTCGTTTTCCAATTTTTGGCCACCACAAAGAGTGCAGCTATGAATATTCTTGTACAAGTCTTTTTTCCTTATTATCTCTTTGGAGTAAAAACCCAGCAGTGCTATGGCTGGATCAAAGGGCAGACAGCCTTTTAACGCCCTTTGGGCATAGTTCCAAATTGTTCTCCAGAATGGTTGGATCAATTCACAACTCTACCAGCAATGAATTAGTGTCCCCACTTTGCCATATCCCCTCCAGCATTCATTACTTTCCTCTACTGTCATGTTAGCCAATCTGCTAGCTGTGAGGTGATACCTCAGAGTTGTTTTGATTTGCATCTCTTTGATTATAAGACATTTAGAACACTTTTTCATGTGCTTATTAATATTTTCTTATTTTATTTATTTATTGAAAATTGGCTATTCATGTCCCTTGCCCATTTATCAATTGGAGAATGGCTTGATTTTTTGTACAATTGGTTTAGCTCTTTATAAATTTGAGTAATTAGACCTTTGTCAGAGGTTCTTTTAATGGAGATCTTTTAACCTTTTAATGCCTAAACTCCAATCATATACCCATCAAACCATGTGATCAATCACGTGTTTTTCTTTTGATTTTCCACTCCCACAGTTCTTTCTCTGGATGTAGATAGCATTCTTTCACCTAACTTTCTCTGGATTGTTCTGAATCATTGCATTGCTGGTAGTAGGGAAGTCTATTACTACGTTCAATTATGCCACAATGTATCAATCTCTGTCTACAGTGTTCTCCTGATTCTGCTCATTTTGCTCTGTGTCAATTATTGGAGATCTTTCCAGTTCACATAGAATTCCTCCAGTTTACCATTCCTTTCTGCCATAACTGTCAGACACCATAATTTGTTCAGCCATTCCCCAATCCATGGACACCTTCTCAGTTTCCAATTTTTTTGTCACTCTAAAGAGCACATCTATAAATATTTTTATGCATGTATTTTTCCTCATTATCTCTTTGGGGTATGTATGTATGTATATCTTTGGGGGTAATATGGCTGGATCAAAGGCCAAGCATTCTTTTAAAGCTCTTTGAGCATAATTCCAAATTGCCCTCCAGAATGGTTGAGCCAATTCACAACTCCACCAGAAGTGTAATACTATCCCAATTTGCCACATTCCCTTCAGTATTTTTAACTTTCCTTAGCTTGCCATGATGGCCAATCTTCTGGGTATAAGGTGGCACTTCAGAATTGTTTTCATTTGTATTTCTCTAATCAGGAGGGAGTTAGAACACTATTAGGGAATTATTTTTTGTGGGTAGGAAAGAAGAATGTTATATTTTGAGAGAGCATGTAGCTCTACATGTACATGTATATGTACAACATGTAGCTATTTATTTTACCTCAGGTCTCCTCAGTTAGATCTTAAGACATACAATTCAATCAACAAAAATGTATTAAGCTCCTCCTATATACAAGATTCTTGGGAATGAATAGTCTCTGGGAGCTTATATTGTTAAAGCAGAAACAATGAAAGTTCTGGTCCTGTATATATCCTTATGTGTATGTATACACTTATGTGCACATGTATGCATATTTATGAAGATAGACACAACAAAAACATAATAATAAACATTTGTATAGTGCTTTAAGTTTTGCAAGACATTTTACATTTGTTTCTTGATTGATTCTCACAATAATCCTGGGATCTCAGTGCTATCATTATCCTAATTTTTTTTTTAATTTTAAACATTATTTTATTTGGTCATTTTCAAACATTATTCACTGGAAACAGAGATCATTTTCTTTTCCTCCCCGCCTCCCCTCCCACCACCTTTCCCTCTCCCATAGCCGACGCACGATTCCACTGGTGTTCTTGACTCGAACTCATTTCCCTGTTGTTGGTATTTGCATTAGAGTGTTCATTTAGAATCTCTCCTCAGTCATATCCCCCCAACCCCTGTAGTCAAGCAGTTGCTTTTCATCGGTGTTTTTACTCCCACAGTTTATCCTCTTCTTGTGGATAGTATCTTTTAGATCCCTGCAGATTGTTCAGGGACATTACATTGACACTAATGGAGAAGTCCATTACCTTCGATTGTACCACAGTGTATCAGTCTCTGTGTACAATGTTTTCCTGGTTCTGCTCCTTTCACTCTGCATCACTGCCTGGAGGTTGTTCCAGTCTCTATGGAATTCCTCCACTTTATTATTCCTTTTAGCACAATAGTATTCCATCACCAACATATACCACAATTTGTTCAGCCATTCCCCAATTGATGGGAATCCCCTTGTTTTCCAATTTTTGGCCACCACAAAGAGTGCAGCTATGAATATTCTTGTACAAGTCTTTTTCCTTATTATCTCTTTGGGGTACAAGCCCAGCAGTGCTATGGCTGGATCAAAGGGCAGACAGTCTTTTATCACCCTTTGGGCATAGTTCCAAATTGCCCTCCAGAATGGCTGGATCAATTCACAACTCCATGAGCAATGAATTAGTGTCCCCACTTTGCCACATCCCCTCCAGCATTCATTACTTTCCATAGCTGTCATGTTAGCCAATCTGCTAGGTGTGAGGTGATACCTCAGAGTTGTTTTGATTTGCATCTCTCTGATTATAAGAGATGTTAAGCATTTTTTCGTGTGCTTATTAATAGTTTTAATTTCTTTGGCTGAGAACTGCCTGTTCATGTCCCTTGCCCAATTATCAATTGGAGAATGGCTTGATTTTTTTGTACAATTGATATAGCTCTTTGTAAATTTGAGTAATTAAACCTTTGTCAGAGGTTTTTATGAAGATTGCTTCCCAATTTGTTGCTTTCCTTCTCATTTTAGTTACATTGGTTTTGTTTCTACAAAAAAATTTAATTTGTTGTATTCCCAAATATTAATTTTGCATTTTGTAACTCTTTCTAAGTCTTGCTTGGTTTTGAAGTCTTTCCCTTTCCAAAGGACTGACATGTATGCTATTCTGTGTTCGCCTAATTTTCTTATAGTTTCCTTTTTATGTTCAAGTCATTCACCCATTTTGAATTTATCTTTGTGTAGGGTGTGAGGTGTTGATCTAAACCTAATCTTTCCCACACTGTCCTCCAATTTTTCCAACAGTTTTTATGAAATAGTGGATTTTTGTCCCCAAAACTGGGATCTTTGGGTTTGTCATATACTGTCTTGCTGAGGTCACTTGCCCCCAGTCTATTCCACTGATCCTCCTTTCTGTCTCTTAGCCAGTACCAGATTGTTTTGGTGACCGCTGCTTTATAATATAGTCTGAGATCTGGAATTGCAACGCCCCCTTCCTTTGTATTTTTTTTTCATTATTTCCCTGGATATCCTTGATCTTTTGTTCTTCCAAAAGAACTTTGTTATGTTTTTTTTCTAAAGCAATAAAAAATATTTTGGAAGTTCCATGGGTATGGTGCTAAATAGATAGATGAGTTTGGGTAGGATGGTCATTTTTATTATATTGGCTCATCCTACCCATGAGCAGTTAATATTTTTCCAATTGTTTAAGTCTAGTTTTAGTTGTGTGGAAAGTGTTTTGTAGTTGTGTTCATATAGTTCCTGTGTTTGTCTTGGGAGATAGATTCCTAAGTATTTTATTTTTTCTAAGGTAATTTTGAATGGGATTTCCCTTTCTAGTTCTTGCTGCTGAGCTGTGTTGGAATTATATAGAAATGCTGATGACATATGTGGGTTTATTTTGTATCCTGCAACTTTGCTAAAGTTGTTGATTATTTCAGTTAGCTTTTTGGTTGAATCTCTAGGATTCTTTAAGTAGACCATCATGTCATCTGCAAAGAGCGATAATTTGGTCTCCTTCATGCCTATTTTAATGCCTTCAATTTCTTTTTCTTCTCTAATTGCTACTGCTAGTGTTTCTAATACAATGTCAAATAATAGAGGTGATAATGGGCATCCTTGTTTCACTCCTGATCTTAATGCAAATGGATTTAGTTTATCCCCATTGCAGATGATATTAGTTGATGGTTTTAGATATATACTGTTTAATATTTTTAGGAAAGACCCTTCTATTCCTATGCTTTCTAGTGTTTTTAGTAGGAATGGGTGTTGTATTTTATCAAAGGCTTTTTCTTCATCTATTGAGATGATCATGTGGTTCTTGTTGGTTTGCTTGTTGATGTGGTCAAATATTTGGATAGTTTTCCTAATATTGAACCAGCTCTGCATTCCTGGTATAAATCCTACTTGATCATAGTGGATGACCCTTCTGATCACTTGCTGGAGTCTTTTTGCTAGTATCGTATTTAAGATTTTTGCATCTATATGCATTAAAGAGATTGGTCTATAATTTTCTTTCTCTGTTTTTGGCCTGCCTGGCTTTGGAATTAGTACCATGTTTGCGTCATGAAAGGAGTTTGGTAGAACTCCCTCTTTGCTTATTATGTCAAATAGTTTGTATAGTATTGGAGTTAGCTGTTCTTTGAATGTTTGATAGAATTCACTGGTGAATCCATCAGGCACTGGGGATTTTTTCTTAGGAAGTTCTTTGATGGCCTGTTGGATTTCTGTTTCTGATATGGGATTATTAAGAAATCTATTTCTACTTCTGTTATTCTAGGCAATTTATATTTTTGTAAATATTCACCCATATCACCTAGGTTGGTATATTTATTGCCATATAGTTGGGCAAAGTAGTTTTTAATGATTGCCTTAATTTCCTCTTCATTGGAGGTGAGATCCCCTTTTCATCCTTGATGCTGTTAATTTGCCTTTCTTCTTTCCTTTTTTAAATTACATTGACGAGTCCTTTGTCTATTTTGTCTGTTTTTTCAAAGTACCATCTTCTAGTCTTGTTTATTAGATCAATAGTTCTGTCACTTTCAATTTTATTAATTTCTCCCTTAATTTTTAGGATCTCTAGTTTGGTTTTCTTATGGGGGTTTTTAATTTGTTTGTTCTCAAGTTTTTTGATTTGCATTTCCAATTCCTTGATCTCTGTCCTCCCTTATTTCTTAATATATGCACTCAGGGATATGAATTTTCCTCTAAGTACTGCCTTGGCTGCATCCCATAAGGTTTGAAAGGATGTCTCGTTGTTGTCATTTTCCTCAATGAAATTATTAATTGTTTCTATGATTTCTTCTCTAACTAACCAATTTTGGAGTATCATATTATTTAATTTCCAATTAATTTTTTATTTTGCTCTCCATGTACCCTTACTGATCAATATTTTTATTGCCTTGTGATCTGAAAAAGCTGCATTTATTATTTCTGCTTTTCTGCATTTGAGTGCCATGTTTCTGTGACCTAGTGTATGATCTATTTTTGTGAATGTACCATGTGGTGCTGAAAAGAAGGTGCATTCCTTTTTGTCCCTATTTATTTTTCTACATATGTCTATTAACTCTAATTTTTCTAAGATTTCATTCACCTCTTTTACCTCTTTCTTGTTTATTTTTTGGTTTGATTTCTCTAAATTTGATAGTGGTTGGTTCAAGTCTCCCACTAATATGTTTTTACTGTCTATTTCCTCCTTCAATTCTCCTACTTTCTCTATTAAAAATTTGGATGCTATGCCATTTGGTGCATACATGTTGATTAGTGATATTTCCTCATTGTTTATATTCCCTTTTAACAGAATATATTTACCTTCCCTATCCCTTTTGATCAGGTCTATTTTTCTTTGACTTTGTCAGATATCATGATTGCAACTCCTGGCTTCTATCTATCAGTTGAGGCCCAAAAGGTCTTACCTTTAATTCTAACCTTGTAATTGTCAACCCTCCTCATAAGTGTTTCTTGAAGACAACAAATGGTAGGGTTTTGGGTTCTAATCCAATCTGCTATTTGTCTACGTTTTATGAGTGAGTTCATCCCATTCTCATTTAAGGTTATGATTGTCATTTGTGGATTCCCTGTCATTTTGATATCTTCCCCTGGTTCTGACCTTTCTTCCTTAGCTATCTCCTTTTGAAGCAATGACTTACTTTAGGTCATTCCCCCTAATCCCCTCCCTTGAGATGCTTCCCTGTCTAGCCTCTCCCTTTTTATGCTCCCTTCCCCTCCCCCCACCTTCCCTATCTTTTTATACTCCCTCCTCCTCCCCCTCCTTAATTTTCCTTTCTTTCTTGCCCTGTTGGATAAGATTCAGGATCCCACTGGATCTAAATGTTCTTCCCTCTCAGATTTGATTTCACTGAGAGTAAGGTTTAAGTAATTCCACTTCATGCTCTCTTCCTCTCCTTCTCATATGAGAGTTCTCTGAGGCAGGTTTTAAATTCAGGTCTTTCTGATGCTGTCTAGAGTTTTATCCACTGTTCCAAATGGTGCTTTTTAACACATATAGAACACATAGACTATAAGGAGAGGGGAGAGGGAAAAGGCACAGTTATCTCAAGTATGAAGAATTATTCAGTGGTAATGAAAGAAATACACATGAAATGAATGAGGAGAAAAGCTTTAAATATTGTTGTCCAGCAATAGAACTATACAATTTTAAAGCTAGCACACAGTCCAGATTATCCTGTTTGAACTACATATTTTACAAATGGGGACTGAATCTAAGAGAAGATATATAACTTATCTGAGACCTTTCAGCAATATAGTGACTAATTGAAATTCAAATTCAGATTTCTTGCCTTAGACCAATTCATGTTCAACAATATTCTACATTATTTCCACTTTAATATGACTTTGTCTCATATCTTTCTTAGTTCATTGGATGGCAACTATGCAAATATTTCCTGGTTGAGTGGTGGCTAAAAACATTTACATCCCCTGCCTAGTTTTATCTATGGTTTTCCTCATTCATTTGTGTATAGCATCAGTTCCCTAACAGTGCATTCACACGTGCATGTTACCCTTTCTTCTAACTCAAGCAGCTCCTTACCAATTACTGTCTTCCAGGGTGTGTGGTTGCTTCTCTCTAGATGGATGATTTTTATATTTAGCAGAACAAAATCTTTTCTAATTGTATGCATTATACTGTTCTAAATTCTGCATGCCACTTTTCCTTTTGGAGCTGTGTGATGTGCTTGCTACCAATTTTGGTGTCAGAAATTTGACATTTAGATTGCTATCAAAAAAAGTAATGATAAAGTGGATTCAGACCTGCATCACAGAAACAGCTACTTCTTTGATTCTTAGTTTTTCTTTAATTGCGGGCAATGATCTATTTTTAATAAGGACCTAGAAGGCCATGTCCATCATAACTTTTTTTTACAATCATAATACCTTTCATCTAAAATTTAAATAATGGTCACACTAGATTGTAAAAGTTTATGATCTCCTTCAGTTAACAATGCAGATTGGAGTTATAATTAGATATGCAACAAATCTAGGTGAACAATTCACAGGGTAACATTATTGGATGGGATGTTTGGGAAAGAGTCTTATGGATAAGTTTTCCTCTTTTCAAACTATTGAAAATAACTTAAAGGAAAGTCTAGTTTGATGAACCTCATCAGGAAGGGGTCTAGGAATTTGGATGGGTAAACAATTACATCTTTATTTAGTACAGATTGTTTCGTTTCCATCCAATAGTTTATTTATGTATTTAAATTATTATTTGGAGGAGGGAACAATGGGCTCCATCAGACTGCCCAGGGATCCATGGTAAAAATAAATGAGGAAGGAAATAAATATCCTTGGTTTAGTGTATAATGAAGAAGTCCTAATGTTATGAAGAATAGTGTTTAAAACTCACTTCTGATATTAACCAGCTTTGTGAATATAGGCAAACCACATGTGTCTATAAGCCACAAATTTTTTTTCTCCAATGTATCTACTAAGCCATGGATATGCTATGATACATATTTATGAATAAGGCTCCCATCTTTACTATTTCTTACAGTGACAAAATCAATAGTTCCTTTTCTTTATGCCTATTTAAGGTTTTGAAACATATTTAAACATATTCAGGATACAAAGAAATGAGCCTCTCCTCATTTGATGAAATATTTTCTAATATAAAGAATCAAATTAGAGCAACAGCCCGGACAGTCAAGATTTAATATTGCATTTTATTAGGCTAACAAATGTCTTACATTTCTTCCCAGATAATTCTGTGTGGCTGTCTAGTTTTAAGCAATTCTATGAGACAACCTGACAAAGGGTGGGTGCCTTTTTAGGAATTCTATCTTTAATGTAAGATGGAAATTGTTTTATTTACAGTTTTGTCTTTGAGCTATTTTTTGTTCCCATAAAATGACAGAATCTGGTATTATTCTCAAATGTTAGCCTAACTTTAAAGATTCTCATCTTCCCACTTGTCTGTAAGAAGGAATCTTCATTTATATCGAGTAACATAATGGTAATTGCCCATGGCATTTAAAATTTATAAATAAGAAAGGTTCAAAGCCTAAAAAATTTCAGCATAAAGGCAAACTGAATTTCTCTTTAAAGTATATTAAGAAATTTTGGAATAAAGTCAATCCTACTCAGCCTTATTTTTATTCAATGGTCACAGATTGTGAGAATGAGAAAGGGCTTTAGAGATCATCTCGGTTCTAAGAGCTGATCTCTAGATTCTATGTACCTATTTTCTGTCTGATTTAAGTGGAGTATACATTATTTCCAATGTTTCTAAAGACATTTATAATTTTGACAAAAGGAATACAATGACATTCGTTAATTTAATTTTACTTCAACAGATTATATTTATCTTCCTGTCCTACTCATCTCTTTTATAGATTTCCATCATTTGGTAAAAAGAGATAAAGTGGGGGAGAAGAGGGAGAGAACTATTTCTCTCAGTAGAATTTCCTTTTATTTTTCCCTCCTTTCCTCCTACCAAAAAGAAAAGTCAATGATAGTTCCTTTTCTCTGATGACATTTGGAAATTATTTCCTTATTTTTCAAGCAATAATACAAGACATTTAGCTTACTGAGTTTCTTTTAACTTTCTTGTTATGCACGCATATGTGTGTATGTTTATGTGTATGTATATGTGTGTAAGAAGTACCTAAGTTCTACTAGAAACCATAGTATGTTCTTTACTTCTTACTTATAAAGCAGACATTTAACTGATCAATTTCATAGCTCCTGACAACAGGGAAACACTCCAAAGCTTCAGAATGCAGATACCCAATAGGAGGTAAACAGTCTTGTATTCCCTTGGCTGAAGCAACACTCACTAGGAGGCTACTGTCAGCACAGTCCTGAGATAATAGCAGAAATAGTGAAAGACATTCACAAGCACCTGACAGATAAAAATCACTTCTAGATGTGATACAGCTAAGATCAGTTTTGCAGCAGCCATTGCTTTGCCATCAATAGTTAACACATACATTAAAAAAAGTTTATTAAAATGTACCAAGGTAATAACATGTTGACAGAATCATCACTGGAGCTCAGCCTCAATTTCAGGGTAAAATAGTTTTTTTTTTTCTTTTATAATAAAGCTATATAATTTTGATAGGTTCCCATAAGCAAAAAAGGTGAGCCCAAGCAGCCACAGTTCCTCCCCAATTACATGACCTTTTACACAAGTAGGATGACAGGACACATCCCACATAGTAGACTTGCCTCCCAGAGAGATTACAGCCCAAATGATGGCTTCCCTCCAACAGTGATTGACCAGTAGGTCTAGGAACATAATGGGAGAGACAGAAAGAGATAGATTAGAAAGTGTCATAAACCCATAGATTCATTGACTATCTGAGGTAGGAGACCTTAAGCTATCTAGTATAACCCTTTTACTTTAAAGAAGAAGATGAAGAGACATAGAGAATAGTCGTGACCAAGGCTCCTGAAGTCCATATTGAGTTCTTAATGGGAAGTAGGACAGGAAGTATGTCTCTGAAAAATTGAGAAATACAAGGAAATAATTCTCAAGATCATTTGGTACTAGTTAAAATAGATATATCAAATAAATATATAGGTAAGGGGACAAGATTAGATATATAAAAGTGAAGGAAACAAATTTTGTTACCTAGTATTGTATAAACATAAAAACTCCAACTGCTTTGATAAGGACTCACTATTTGATTAAAAAAAAAATTAAAAGGCCTCCTGGGAAATTTGGGCAGATGTATGGGAGAAATTAAATTAAGATGAATTTTTCATACCATATTACAAGATAAGCTCCATGACACAAATATGGTACTGATTCCAAAGCCAGGCCGACCAAAAACAGAGAAAGAAAACTACAGACCAATCTCCTTAATGAACATAGATGCAAAAATCTTAAATAAAATACTAGCAAAAAGACTATTGCAAGTTATCACAAGGATGATTCAATATGACTTAGTGGTATTCATATGAGGAATGTGAAGATGGTTTAATATTAGGAAGATCATCCACATAATTGACCATGCCAATAATTAATAGTCCAAAAAATAGTCCAACAAAAATCACACAATTATCTCAATATATGCAGAAAAAGCCTTTGACAAAATATAATACCCAGTCTTATTAAAAACACTTGAAAGTATAGGAATAGAAGGGCCATTCCTCAAAATAATAAACAGTATATATTTAAACAATCAGCAAGTACCATCTGCAGTGGGGACAAGTTAGAAGCCTTCCCAATAAGGAAATGAAGCAAGGATGTACATTAGCATTTCTATTATTTAATATTGTACTAGAAATGCTAGCAATACCAATTAGAGAAGAAAAAGAAATTTAAGGGATTAAAGTAGGCAGTGAGAAAACTAAACTATTATTCTTTGCAGATGATATGATGGTGTATTGTACTTAAAGAATCCTAGAAAATCAACTAAAGGGCTAGTGGAAATACTTAACAACTTTAGTAAAGTTGCTGGGTACAAGATAAGCCCACATAAATCATCAGCATTTCTGTGAATTTCCAACAAAATTCAGCAACAGGAGTTAGAAAGAGAAACTCCATTTAAAATCACTAGATAATATAAAATATTTAGGAATCTATCTGCCAAAACAAACACAGGAATTATCTGAAAACAACTACAAACACTTTTCACATAATTAAAATTAGATCTAAATAATTTGAAAAATCATTAATTGTTCAAGGGTAGGAAGAACTAATATAATAAAAATGACAATCCTACCCAAATTAATCTACCTTTTCAGTGCCATACAGATCAAATCACCAAAAATCTTTTCTATAGAAATAGAAACAATTAAAACAAAGTTCATATGGAAGAACAAGAGATCAAGAATATCAAGGGAAATAATGAAACAAAATATGAAGGATGAGGGTCTAGCACTACCATATCTTAAATGATACTATAAAACAGGTGGTCATTAAAATAATATGGTACTGGCTAAGAGACAGAAGGGTGGATCAATGGAATAGACTAGGGATAAATTACCTCAACAAGTTAGTGGTTGATAAACACAAAGATCCCAACTTTTGGGACAAGAACTTACTCTTTGACAAAAACTACTGGGAAAATTGGAAAACAGTATGGGCGAGATTAGGTTTAGATCAACATCTCACACCCTATATGAAAATAAATTCAAAATGGGTAAATGACTTAAATATAAAAAGGAAATCATGAATGAATTAGGTGAACATAGAATAGTATACCTATCAAATCTGTGAGAAAGGAAGGAATTTAATCCCAAGCAAGAGAGAGAGAGCATTGCAAAATGTAAAATGAATGATTTTGATTACATCAAATTAAAAAGGGGTTGTGCAAACAAAACCAATGCACGCAAAATCAGAAGGAAAGCAACAAACTGGGATAAAAACCTTCATAACAAACTCTCTGACAAAGGTTTAATTTCCAAAATATATAAGGAACTAAGTCAAATTTATAAAAAACCAAACATTCTCCATTCAACAAATGGTCAAGGGATATGAATAGGCAATTTTCAGATGAAGAAATAAAAACTATCAATAAGCACAAGAAAAAGTATTCTAAATTCCTCCTGATTAGAGAAAGGCAAATAAAAACAACTCTGAGGTACCACCTCACACTTAGCAGATTGGCCAACATGGAAACAAAGGAAAGTGATAAATACGGAAGGGAATGTGGCAAAATTGGGACAGTAATACACTGCTGGTGGAGTTGTGAATTGGCTCAACCATTCTGGATGGCAATTTGGAATTATGATTAAAGAGATTTAAAAGAATGCTTGCCCTTTTATTCAGCCATACGATTGCTGGATTTGTACTCCAAAGTGATTATAAGGAAAAATACTTGTACAAAAATATTTATAGCTGCGCTCTTTTTGGTGGCAAAAAATTGGAAATCGATTGGGGAATGGCTGAACAAATTGTGATATCTAATGGCTATCAAATATTTTTCTGAATGGAATAGTGAACTGGAAGAATCTCATGTGAACTAGAAAAACTTCCAGGAATTGATGCAGAGTGAAAAGAGGAGAACTGGAACATTGTACACAGAGATTGATACATCATGATCCAATGGAACATAATAGATTTCCAGAACAATCCAGAGGAACTTATGAGAAAGAATGTTCTCGACATCCAGAGAAAGAACTGTGGGAACAGAAGTACAGAAGAAAAACATATGATAGATCATGCTCAATGGGCATGTAATTAGGGTTTTTATGTTAAAAGATCACTCTATTGCAAATATGAAAAACATGGAAATAGGTTTTGAACAATGATACATGTGTAACCAAGTGGAATTGATTGTCAGCTCTTAGAGGGGTGAGGGAAGAAGGGTGGGAAAAATCATGAATCATATAACTATGGAAAAATATTCTAAATACATTTTTAAAAAATGATAAACTCCAGAAGGATATTCGACCTAAATATAAATGGTCACATCTTAAATATTTAGAAAAACATGGAAATTATCTATCAAATATGTGTATAGGAGAAAAATTTATGATCAAAGATGTGATAGAGGATAGATTAATAAAATTAGATTTTTTAAAATTAAATATTTCTGTGTAAACAAAACACAAAACAGTGTTACTAAAAGGGGAACAAATTAATTATATACATTTTTTTCAGTAAGTTTTTCTGAGAAAGGTTTCATTATCAAGATTTATAAGGAACTGGTCTGAATTTATAAGAATATGTGTCATTACCAAAATAATAAATCTCCTAAGAACATTTACAGAATTTCTAAAGAGAACTGTAGGAAAAAAATGTAGGAAAAAATGAATAATTAAAGGATTAGGGAAGAGGGTAGGGAATAAACATTTATATAGTACTTACTATCTGCTACAAACAGTGCTAAATTCTTTTTAAAAAAGTATTATTTCATTTGTTCCTCATAAGAATCCTGTGAAATAGGTGCTCTTATAATCCCCATTTTATATAGAGGAAAAATATGATAAACAGAGAACAAGTGACAGTGTCACATAACTGATAAGTTTCTGAGACTGTATTTAAAATCAGATCTTTATGATTCCATACCCAGTGCTTGATCTTCTGCACTCTCAGCTGCTGCTGGAGTAATGCAAATTAAAGAACTGTTAATTAAAGACATTTTCAGGTTCTATCTCTACCTATCAGATTGAGAAAAATTAAAAATGATAGTTTTTGAGTGGCAGTGGGAAAACAGGAAGTTTTATATACAGTTGATGGATGTAGAAGAAGAGTGTAACCATTTTGGGAAGAAATTTGGAATAAGAAACAAAAAAAATTATGATGTATTACTACTGAGTGGTGAGAAATGAGGAAATCAGTGATTTCAAATAGACATGAAAAGCCTATTATGAACTGTGACTGACTGAAGTAAGAGGAATGAGAACAATTTATATTATAAAAATTAGTAAAAATGAACAATACTTTTCTATAGCTTCATAATTTGTGAGAATCAAAAGTAGGATTGAACCCAGCTTTTCTTGAGTCCAAGATGAGATTATGCAGGACAAGGGCCATATCTCTCTTCTAATTTGTTCTTATTGTTCTCTCTCTCTGTCTCTGTCTCTGTGCTTCTGTCTCTATCTCTCATCTTGTCAGGTTCCATGAATTAAACAATAATCTCTATACAGATGACAACCTAAATAACCTGTTCCTTACTTCTCTTGAACTCCAAACTCATATTGCCAGCTGACTACTGGAAATGTCCAACTCAATCTTCCATAGCTTTTCCATACCTATTATCATACATATCATTTACCTAATACAAAAACCAGTCTTCACCCATGGTCTTTCTAACTCTCTCCTTGTTATTCCAACTACCTAGGTTTGCAACTTTGCTATTATTCTTGAATCTTTACTCTCATTTATTTTTCATATTGAATCTGTCAAAAACTCTTGCTTATTCTGTCTCCTAAACATATGTCATCTGATCATTGTTCCCAACAATTGTAGACCATGTCCAGATTGCCTATCACCTAGACTATTTCTACTTCAAGAGAAGGAAGGAAGGGGAGAGAATGAGCATTTTTATATCACTTACCAAGTGTCAGATATTATGCTAAGTGCTTCACAAATATTTCTCTTGGTCCTCATAACAACCCTGTGAAGTAGGTGCTATTGCTATCCTCATTTTACAGTGGAGAAAACTGAGGCAAAAAGAAATTTACATCCCCCAGGATCACAAGCTATTAAGTGTTTATTTCTGGATTTAAATTCAGTTATTTCTAATTCCAGGTCCAGCAATTTATCCACTCCACCACCTAGCTACCTCTTTTGCATTTCCCCTTTTGTAGATATATATTTCATTTGCTAAAAGAAGAAGCAAAAGAAAATTCACTTGAGAAAAGCAGTGAGAGACAATTTTTAGGGATGTGGAGGAAACTTTCCAACAGGTAACATACCAGAGGATCTGTATGAAAGCAGAAAGAAAGCACATATGTTGGAGGTAAATGTGAATGTTTTGGAGTACATTATTGTCAATTAGCTTTCTTTCATATCACTTTTTCAGAATTTTGAGAGACACAGCTTGTGAAGGCACAAATTCATTGTCCCCTAGGTTTATTAATTATTTACTTTTAACATTATTTTCTTTTTTTTTTTAATTTGAGTTCTAAATTGTCAGTCTAAGAGAAGTTTCACTAAAAGATCTTATCCATACTTCATTGGCCTATGATTTGTAGGGAAGTAGCTTCACCAACAAGAGAGTAGAAGGGAGTAAATAATTTATGGTACAGAGTGATCCCTCTGAGAAATCACCAAAACTCAAGCCTGCTGTCAGGAGAAATGAGTTGCCCTTAGCGCTTGATTTCTCTAGTCTTGTGCTTCACTGTTATGCTTCTTTAAATGTCTAAACATTCTTTCCCATTGAGATTTTGGTCATTGATGGGAAAAGTTAACCTTGGTTTTTAGGTGGACTGTAATATTTCCTGATTTTTGCCTTCAAAAAAGTTAATGCTATGTCAAAATTATTACTGGTTTTGTCTTGTTATATAAATTTTTAAGACCTAATGGTTCCATTAGTATCTGATTTGATTAATAGGGAAATATACTGGTAGGAAATTAGAAGCTAAAGAGGTGAGTATAAGTAGGTTACTCCTTCACCATTCTCTGTTCTCTTGTGTGCATGGGAACACATGCACACACACACGCGTACACATACACACACACTATTATTTTAGCTGAGGAAACTAAGGCAAACAGAAGTAAAGTGATTTGCCTATATTTACAAGGTAGTAAGTGTCTAAGCCTCAGGATGAACTCAGAATTTCCTGAATGTAGACCCTGGCACAGCTAATTCTGTTCCACCTAATAATTAATAGCATCAAGATAGTGTTTCACTTGAACCTCACAAAATCCCATGGAATAGATATTATTATTCCCATTTTTCCAGATTAAGAAACTAAGACTGGGAGGGAGTAAGTGATTTAGCTATGATTACAAAGCTAATAGATGATTAAGATTATATTTGAAATTCTGATTCTGAATCCAGTACTCTATTCACCATGCTGTTAGCTACCCTAGAGTATCATTCACTTAAATGGACATCTTATATTTCTTAAGTGTGAAGTTTAAATTATTTTTAGTTAAGTTGTTGATTCTTGCAAGCACTAAGAATTGAACTTTCTGTGTATGTACAAAGCTATCTACTTAATTTATAAAATAAGTATTTATTCTTTGGCTCTGCTATGTACAGTATTAAACTCATAATTTTATAGACAATTGTATGTATCCTAGGTCTGACCGTCAAAATGACAGGCTAACTCTAGACTCTTAGTAAATAAGAAAATTTTCCAGAGGTCTTACTAAAACAAGTTGAATGACAAACACATTAACATTCCCCAGCCTATTTCCTTTATAGTCAAGGGTTAATGAGGACCATCTGTTTTTCAAGGCAAAGTTGCAGCTCTGTGCCAGTCAGTTGTTATAGTCTCTCTTCTTTTCTCAGCTTTTATGACATCCTTAATTTTATCATCAGTTTCAAAAGACGTCATCATGTTATGCTCATTTTGATGTTATAAAATGTTTCAGTTTTATTACTGTCACCTCTCTAAATGTGTACCATGAATGGGTACTGATCAAGAAATAAATAATAGGGAATAAAGAGTTATGTTTTTGACATCATTTAATGATGTTACAGAATTAGATAATCCTGTCTTTTTCCACTGAATGAAATACAAAATAGCATTGCTGGTTTCCTTGGAAAAGAGCTTGCAAATGGTTCCCATCTTCTTACCACTACATCCCACTAACCCTTACACACAAAGACATGTAATACAATGTACATTTGAAGTAAATAGGCATCTCACTCCATAGAGCAGTAAACATAGAGTCAGGTAGACCTCAATTTAAATATGACATTAGAAGGTTGGGTGCTAGAACTAGTTTAGAAGAGCCAGTTAAATTTCTGTGTGAACTTGTACATTTCCCAAATAAACACTACAAATCAAGACTAGAGTTTTTGTTTCCTTGATTATTTGTATTTAAAAAAGTGATTGAATAAATATTAATATTTCAGATATAACCTAAAAGCTGAGACTTCCTGAATTAAATCCTGGCATTGTGCCAGGTAACTGCCCTGTAAATCTGCTGGAACATGATAAAACAAAAATAACCAAACTCCTTCGTCATTGTCACACTTTCTTGATACTGTTGTTCTGAGTGAGCCAGAGAATACTGAGTCAGAGCATAGTGAACTATAGCATACTTTTGATGTGTACATGTGTATTGAGAAGAATTTACCATTTTTTTCTGAAACCATTATTCTTCAACGTTGCAAGGGTAAACTGTGTATGTGGTGTGTGTTTGTGTGGATGAAAGAAAGAGGCATAGAGGCAAAGACAAAGAGATAAAGACAGAAAGACAATCTGAGACAGAGATAGAGACACAGAGACAGAGATCAAGAGAATGAGAGAGAGGAGAGTGACATAGAGACAGAGGACAGAGACTGTCATATTCTGCTTTTTATCTCCTCTAAAGAGGGACAAATGCCAAGGCAGGTTAAATAAATTCTACATCTAAATGACAGCTAACAGACTATTAACCATGGTTTTCTTTGCTATCTAGATGCAATCCAGGCCCAGTAGCTTGGAGTGCGGGGGACAAAGTCATATATTATTTTCATTCAAATTCTAAAAATCCCTTCTGTGAGATGTGCACAAAATATAATTCAAGTTATCAGCTTCCAATAACTCTATTCACATTGAAATTGATCCCTTCATCCTAGATATGCTTAGATTCATGCACTTTTGTACTTGCATGTATATATCTATATATATGTTTTGTAAAAATGGACTCGAACTCTGGACTTCAATCCCCACAAGCCCTTGCTCCACTTCCCCAAAATGCTTTGTAATCTCACGGAATTCGGAGGTGGGCCGAGATTAAGAAGGGATTTAAGCTGATTGCAAAGGCTTTTGGGGCTCTTTTTGGACTTCCGTTTTGGAGCAGACAGGTCTCTTCCATGATGTGAGATTATCTTGTCTAGGCCTCTCTGGCCTAGGCACGTGTTTCTTATCCTGTATTTTCTTTAATCCTTAACTTTTAATAAACCTCATAAAATATAATACTCCTTGTAGAGAGAAACCAATTTCTACCTGCATCAGTCTCCTCAGTCTCCCCTAATTTTAATCTTTACAGTTTTTTGTCCTGTGGTAGTATGTGTGTGTGTGTGTGTGTGTGTGTGTGTGTGTGAGAGAGAGAGAGAGAGAGAGAGAGAGAGAGAGAGAGAGAGAGAGAGAGAGAGACTGTTTCCTGTCTCTTCCACTACACAGAGATAGATATTGTGTCTTTCTTTTGTAACTCACCATAGCAACTAGAGGATACTTGGCACCCAGTGGGTGCTGTGTAGATGTTTAATAACTGGCTGATATCCTGAATATCAGAAATGAAAGAAACTGGGGATATGTCTGACACCTGGTTTTTGATAGAAGAATGAATGCATTGAGGACCTAGAAACACTACTTGTCCTTAGTGTGTGTGTGGTGATGGATGTCACTATTCACATATTCCCAGAGGGAGCTACAGAGATATTCCCTGAAGGAACTCTCATTCTCATTCTTAGTCACAGTTTTTTCACACCTACAGGAGGGCATCGTGATCCTTGGTAGGGATAACCTCAGACAAACCTCATTCCTGCTATGATTGGCTTCTAAAAGTGTGAAGGATTCTGGTGTCAACTCTGATAGTTCCCATGATCTATGGGGACAGAATAGAAAAGACTCAAGTTAAATCATAGCAGGAATGGGCATTGTGAGATTCAAAATGCATACTCAAAGTATTTATTATATAGGATTTAATGATAATGAAGTGAACAAGAAAAGATTGGTTTAATTAAGCCAAGTAAGCAGAGTACAGAGCCAGAGAGATCCACAACCTGCCCTGCTTTACCAAAAACTCAAGCTCAAATAGAGCTCTGCAGTGGGTCTCGGCCAAATGAATCAATCTCTCAAGCCTCTTGAACGCAAAATGCAGACATAACTTAAAAGGATGCTGGGTAAATGTAGTTCAAGGTGTAGCAAATTTCTATTTGCAAGCATTTATATAGTCCTTCAAGGTTTTTAAAAAAAACCTAAATCCATCATTTCATCTTATCCTCCCAATTTCTTTTGGAATAATTATTATTTTTCTCATTTACTAGATGAGAAAACTGTCTGCAGAAAGATTTAAACTCAATTCTTCTTGACCCTAAATCCAGCAATTTATCCATTGTGCTAACAAAACATCTTCTCTTAAAAGGATTTAGAGAAATATTATTTCTAGGAGCCTCCCAATATATGCCTAGTTCCTAAGTGTTGGCACAAATGTGAATTAAATTATTAAAACTCATATATGTAGATATTTGCAATTGGCATTTTGTGTATGTGCACAAATAAAGATAGAAATACAATTCTGAATCCATCTAAGCAATGGTCTGAAATGCAGAATGTGACAATTTTCTTTTTCTTTTAAACCTTCAGAGCAGCAAGGGCTGGGCAGTTGGAGTCATATGATTTGCCCAGGAACACACAATTAGGAAGTATCTGAGGGCAGATTTGATCTGAGTATTTGAGACTCCAGACCTAGCACTATCCACTATGACACCTTGTGTCCCTAAAAGTAACAATTTTCAGTGACATTTACTTGGTTTAAAAATTCTATTTTGAATATTTCCTCCCAACTCATCATCACATAAAACACTTTCTGATTTTTTCACCCTCTCAACAATTTAATAGCATGTTTATTAGAGAATATCCTTATGATCACTTTAGCTTAAAAATAAAATAAGCAGATATTTTTAAAGCAGATGAACTGATACTTTTGGGGGACAAGGATTAAAATAAACTTTTTGAGTTCCAGTAATATTATACCAGGAAGAAATGATGAACTGACAGTGTTTAATATACAAGTTGAGAGCAATTGAATGGATTAAATTAGATAATTACCAGCTGTTAGTAATAAAAACTCAGAAAAAATGCCACTAATAAGAGACTAAGAGAATTATATGGCTATATCAGATACCCAGGTGTTTCACAAATAGTGTCTCAATGGCTGCTGTCTTTTTTCTTATTAAGGAACATAAAGACTAATCAGATGAAAGAATCCGGTGGTTAAGATAGCTGTCTAGTTTTATAGAAACAGACTTTCTTTTTTCTCCCAATCCCACATTTCAATAGAATGCAAAATTGCAAGGCAGAATCCTGCATGAGACTTGTTTGATAATCATGCATTTTTATGTGTAATAGGTTTTTATAGTTCTCTATGGCTAACCTTCCAGCTCTCTTTATGGATTTTAAAAATATAAAACTGTACCAACACCCCATTAAACCTTTACATGATCATTCTCCGTTTCTCTTGTTGGTGGTAATGTTTTCATATTTCTTTCATCAGTGATTACATTTCTGTATTTCTAACATTGCTGATTATATTTCTAAATCTTTTTAAAAGCTGATTACAAAGGTGTAGCAAATTGAAGCTCTTCTTTATGGTTAGCTTTTTAAAAATGTCTTTCCAACTCTTACCATTTCTATAAAGTGATTCTTTAATATCATTAAATGATTATATTTCAATCATAAATAAGTTGACTATGATATATAGTTTTTTAGTTAGTCAACAGTAAATTCTGAACAATTAATAACAATAACATTGCATTGATGATCAACTGAGAAAGACTTAGCTACTCTGATCAATATAATGATCAAAGACAATTTCAAAGGACTCATGATGAAAAATTTTATCCAGTCACAGAGGACTGATGAACTATGAATGCAGATTTATGCATAATTTTCTTACATTTTAAATTATACTTGCTTTTAAAAGATGGCTAATATGGAAATATGTTTAGCATGAAAAAGGATTAATGGTATATTTACCTAGGGCAACACAGAATACTATTTTTTTAAGTTGGTTTTCAAATCTTTCTTTCATACTTCCTTTCCTCACCAGTCATTTCAGTCTCTTAACATAATAACATAAACACATAGTCCACAATGTAGAAATCAGTACTTTGGCAAACCTTTTTTCTAAACATAGCTCCCTTTTTTGCCTATTCTAGCCTGGGACTTTATGAAGATTTCATGTTTGGGAAATGTCAAAAAGGTCCTATGCTCTTTAAAAATAGATTCAGTTTTTATAATTATAAGGTGATTTAAGACAGCCACCCTGTATATAACTCAAATAATGTAGTTTGTGCAATCTAAAAATCTTCTTCTAGACTCCCTGCTTCTAATTTCTCTCTTCTCCAATCCTTTCTTAGCACAACTACCAAAATTAACTTCCTAAGCACAAATTTAACAACATCATTTATCTGCTGAAAAATAAATCAGTAGTTCTTTATTATTTCCCCTAGGAAATCCCTCCCTCCCTCCATCCCTCCCTCCATTCCTCCCTCCTTCTCTCCCTTCCTTCCTTCCTTGCTTCCTTCCTTGCTTCCTTCCTTCCTTCCTTGCTTCCTTCCTTCCTTCCTTCCTTCCTTCCTTCCTTGCTTCCTTCCTTCCTTCCTTCCTTCCTTCCTTCCTTCCTTCCTTCCTTCCTTCCTTCCTTCCTTCCTTCCTTCCTTCCTTCCTGCTTTCTTGCCTTCCTGCCTTCCTCTCTTTCTCCCTCTCCTTGCCATTCCCCTGTCTAAGAAGGGATATTAAAGGCAAGGTAAGGTTTAAAGAAAGAATCTAGCCAAGGAGGTCTAGGTACTTACTTTCTTTGTATTGATTTGTATTTATCCCTGTAAGGCAGTATTATGAAATTCTGATAATAGTTATTGCAATGATTCCTAGAATTTATATAGCACCTTGTCAAGCCTTTGACACATGTTATTTCATATAATCTTCATGAGAATCCTGTGAAGTAGGTCCTGTTATGATGTCTATTTTTTAATGCAGAAATTGAACCTGAGAGAGGTTAAATGACATGCCTGGACCACACAGCTACTTAGTGTATGAAACAAGATATGAATTCAAGTCTTCTTGATATCAAATCCAGCATTTTATTCTTGAGGCCACTTACCAGATATATATTCCTTTATTGTCTGGTGAAACTGACGAATATAAGCCCAAGTAAGTGTTTAATACTTCTATAGTGGAACAAGAAAATAGAATCCGTTTTTCCTTCTACACATACATTTTTGTAGCACACAGTGCCACTAGTGAGAAGCCAAAAAAAATAATAATTCTAAAGTCACAAATCAGCACCTTATGTGTCGGGTTTTGTAAAATACTGTTGTGCTAATTATTCTAAAACAAAACAAAACTCAGAACAGCAAATCTATGAACTTGCAGACTTCAGACTTCAAGCTGATAAATGACATCTTTTACATAATATAATTATGCAATTGCTATCATGAATACTTTAATGGTCCCATAATTCATCATTGTCAGTACCCCTTACCAGGTCAGTTCAGATTTCTGTCAGGTCTTCAATCCCATGTCAGTCTTGTCCATTTCCTTCCAAAAATCCCCCTTAGACTATATATCTGATCGGGGAAGGCCTTCCTCAAGCCCTTTAAATCATTCTCAGACATTAGTGTTTTCCCTGGGCTGTCCATATATCATCCCTTTCTCTATGTATTTTTCCAGCCATATATGTCCTTAATGAGGTTTTTGAGGTCTTTTACATAATATCATTCATTTTGTAAACTTTTACCTTCTATCTTAGAATACTAATTATTGGTTCCATGGCAGAAGAACAGAAAGGGATAGGCAACTGAGTTTAAATGATTTGCTCAGGGTCATGTAGCTAGGAGATGTCTGAGGTCAGTGAACCTGGGCCTCCCATCTCCAGACATGTCTCTTGATCCACTAAGCCACTTATCTGCCCCTATAGTATCATTAATTGAAGTCCATTTTGGTTTTATTTTTGGCAATATAACAAAAAATGTTGTTTATTAAATGAAAGTTGAACTGAACTAATTAAGACAAAGAAAAAAACAATACATCTCCAGTCTTTCTCCAGTGCCAGAGCACCAAATCTTTCCTATAAACTTTTATTTTAGAGTATGTGTTTTCTCTAGAACATTGCCAAACCCCCCAAAACATAGTCTTAAGATTGGAGGAGATTAAATGTTAAGGTCATGTATTTTCACACTATTTTTTATATAAAGGAGAAATATGTGACCCAAGAAATGTCTGAATGATGCAACCCTAGTCCTGAATAAAAAAGGGATTTGTACCTGGATGCTCTGGCTCCAGATTCTTTGACCTCTTCATTGCATCATACTGCTTTCTTCTGTGTCCACTAGGGAGTCATGTTCTACACTATGAAAAGGTAAGGAATTAGGATATTGGGACAATATCCTGATCTCAGTCTTGTAGAAAAATGTCACAGTCAATGAGCCTAGAAAAAATGGAAACTTTCATCAATCTATCTGATATTTATTGTTCCTAAAGATGATATACCTGACTTAATACCTGATGACATTAAATAAAACTTGCCTGAAACTTGTGCTTTGTGTTATACAGGGTATCCTAGAAGTCTTAAAATAGTTTTAAATTATAGTTTAACCTGCCCTGACTTTTAGCACAACTTCATGTAATTAATTAATTTATTTTAGTACTTATTTTACCATGGCTTCATTTCTTTTCAAAATTATTTGGCTTCTATGGCTTTCATTTTTTGAAACTATGATGATTTCTGCTTCTTCAATGAAAGTCAAATGAACATTTCTAAGAGAAATTAGAAATAATATTACTTAATATCAGTACTTTAAAACATCTTTCACTTCCTTTTCTCCACAGCTAACAATGTTATTCAAGGAATAGAGGGATAATAAAGTGGTTTTATTCATCATCCCCTTTACTAATTCGATCTGAACTGTAGCAGTCTCATCACTAAAAATCTTAGTTTGAATAACTTTAAATAGTATATTTGCAAAAGAAGTATGGGAAATAGCTCAGCTCATAATACAAAAGGGGAACCAATAGCAGGGAGAACAAAATCCTTCTGGACAAAACAGCTTCAAGCATCTCCTTATGACAGCAGTTGGGTCAGTCCCTCAGAATATACACCATGGGACTCAAGGACAAATGGATATATTTCAAGCACCAGAGAAAGCTACAGTTCAAGTTTAGAATACTGCACCCTTTTCCATAGGAGCAGAGTAGAACCTCAAAAAGTTATACAAGGTAATGTGAGGAAAAATATTAACTAAAAATGAGCAAAAGACAATCTTAGAATGTTAAATTAATGGCAAGGGAGATCAAAATGCAAATTCTTACGAGGCCTGCAATGGCAAAAAGGAGATACGTAAAGCCTTAAAATAAATGGAGAAAGGATGTCAGACCCAAAAAATGACTCTTAGAAAATCTGAAGTTAAAAAATCTTATAAAAGAAATGATAGAAAAGTTCAACAACTTTGAAAAAAGTCAAAGAATGTAACAACTTTAAAAAAATGGTGAAATGTAAATGGGGACCCCAAAAAAATCTATTTAAGAAAACATATTCCCCAAAAACCCTCAAGGACCAAATGGAAATGAAGGCAAAAAAGACTAAAGAAAACAACCTCTTAAAGAGTAGCCCTGGCCAAATGGAAAAGGAAACACAAATATTCAAGGGAAAAATGACTCCCTAAAATTATAATTGAGCAAACAGAAACTATTGATTCCATAAAACATCAGAAAACAAGATGACAAAAGCATAAGACTTGTTTTAAAAAATAGAATAAAATCTGAAATATCTCACTGGAAAAACAAAGAGAGATCCTGGGTTCAAATATGGTTTTAATCAATTCTTAGGTGTGAGACCCTTAGCTATTCACTTAACCCCATAGTCTAGCCCTTACACCATTCTTCCTTAGAATCAATACACCATATTGATTTTATGATGGAAGTCATTTTTTGTTTTGTTTTTATTTTGTTTTTAAAAATCAATACAGTGGGGAAGATGATGGGATAATGAACAATGTTTGAACCTTACACTCACCAGAACTATATCCAAGTGGTAATAACACCAACAAAAGTCAGCTTACTTTTATCTTAAAGGGAAGTTGTAGGGAAGAGGGATTAAGAAGTGAGGGGAAGGATAAAAAGGATGGTAAATTGGGGGAGGCAATGAAGGGACCAATGGTCAGAAACACAAACAAATGTGAAAAGGGAAAGGCCATAACTAGAGTAAGATGGGATAAAAGTAGGAAAATTAAGTGGAAATACAGAATTAGTAATCACAACTATGAATATGAAAGGGATGAATTCATTCAGAAAAATGAAAAGGATATCAGATTAGCCTGAAAACAAGAATGCCACAATATGCCTTTTATAAAAATAAATTAATATCAAGAAATACACACAGATAAAAGTAAGGGACTGTAGATAAATCTATTTAGCCTCAGCTATAGTGAAAAGAAAGAGTTGGGGTAGTAATCATGATCTTAGATGATACAAAAATAAAATATAATCAAAAGTGAAAAAGAAGAAAATCTATGTGTTTAAAGGTACTATAAAATGGGGAAAAATAAACACATGCACCAAATAGCATAGCATTCTAATTCTAAAGGAAGAGTTACATCAGTTACTAGGGGAAATAGTAAAATTTTATTAGTGGAGGAACTCAGTGTTTCCCTATCAGAAGTAGATAAATCCAGCAAAACAAAAGCAGAAAAAAGTTAAAAGGTAAATAGAACTTTAGAAAAGTTTGATGTGATAGACCTCTGGAGAAAAATGAATGAGAATAGAAAGGAAATATAATGGAAATTTTTTTTAGCAGTTAACCCAATAATTATGTATAAAAACCTCCTCACAAAATATAGAAAACAGAAATATTAAATGAATATTTTTCATAGTATAATGCAATTAAAACATGTGCTCAACAAAGTAAGAAGAAAGCCTAAAAATAATTATAATATAAATAACCTTCTCATAGAATTAATTGTTAAAAGTTCAAATCATAGGGACAATCAACAATTTCTTTAGTGAGAATGAGGAGACAAGATAATAAAATTTATGAGATATAGCCAAAGCTATACTAAGGAGAAAATGTAAATGCTCTAAATGCTCAGATTATTAAATTAAAGAAAGAGTAAATCAATGAAGTGTAGATGCAACTAAAGATAAAGAAAAAAATTAAAAATCTCCAATTAAACAACAATAAATCTTGAAAATCAAAGGAGAAATTTTAAAAAGTGAAAGTAAGAAAACCATTGAACTAAGAAATTAATAAAGGAACTGGTTTTATGAAAAAATAAGTGAAATTGACAATAACAGGTAAACTTGATTTAAAAAAGCAAATTATCAGTATCAAAAATGAAAAAAAGTGAAATTATGACCAATTAAAAAGAAATTAAAGCAATCACTGTTATTTTGCTCAGGTATATGTCACTAAACAGTTCAACCTAAATGAAACAGATAAACATTTACAAAAATATAAATTGACCAGATTAAAAGAAGAGAAAATATAATTGAATTGCCTCACCATAGAAAAAAATTAAATAAATGGTCAAATAATTCCTTATGTAAAAGTTCCCAGGGCCAGTTGGATTCAAAAGTGAATTTTTTTTTACCCCTTACCTTCCATCTTGGAGTTAATACTGTATTGACTCCAGGACAGAAGAGTGGTAAGAGCTACACAATGGGAGTCAAGTGACTTGCCCAGGGTCAAACATCTGGGAAGTGTCTGAGGCCAGATTTGAACATAGGACCTCCCATCTCTAGGCCTGGCTCTCAATCCACTGAGATACTCAGCTGCCATTTCACAAGTGAATTCTACCAAATATTCAAGAATAGCTATATGATGCCCCCTGACAGAACAGCTGTCACCTAGGAGTCTTTGGTCAAGTAGACTCCATCCAGATCAGAATCATGGGTAAAGCAATTTTTGCAAGCCCAGACTTTACTTGAACCCAGATCAAAATTAATTGCCCCAAAGGATGATTTCGTTTGTAAAAAGGGGAACCTCAACTTATTCTAGAACCCTGGTTAAGCTGTCTCTCTCCCCCCTATCCTCAGGTTGAATGGTGGCAGGACTTGCTGGCCCAGGAATCTCTCCCACCTGACTTTTCCTGAAGAGTGCTGCCTAATGTGTTCAACAACATTCTGAAAAGTAGGCCTTTTTATATATGGGATCCATTGTCTCTGAGGAGATGGGAAACACACTCTCTCTCAGGTGGGACAAGGTACTGCACACAATCTGGGAGGAGGCAGGGCATTACACATGGTCTCTAAAAGGTTTGCAATCACTGGTATAGGGGATAGAGGACCAGTGTTTTGTTTTGTTTTTCCTTCAGTTACTTGTTGAAACATCTTTAGAAAAATGTACCCAAACTGATAGGTGTAAGTCAATATCTCAGAATGGAACATTTTTTTCATGTCTATACATAGCTTTAATTTCTTCATCTGAGAAATGTCAGTTCATACACTTTTACCATTTATCAATTTGTAAAAACTTTATATTAAAACTTTGAAGGGGCAGCTGGGTAGTTCAGTGGATTGAGAGCCAGGCCTACAGATGGGAGGTCCTAGGTTCAAATCTGGCCTCAGATACTCCCCAGCTGTTTGACCCTGGTCAAGTCACTTAACCCCCATTGCCTAGCCCTTACCACTCTTCTGCCTCAGAATCAATACAGAGTATTAATTCCAGGATGGAAGGTAAGGTTTGTTTTTTTTTAATTGACTCAATTCTCTGTATATTTGATAAGTGATTACTTTTCAGAAACACTAGCTATAATTTTATTTTCTAATTTATTTTTCTTCTAACGTTGATTGCATTGGTTTGGTTTGTACAAATTTTTTAATTTAATATAATAAAATTGTTCATTTCACTTTTTTAATGTTCTCTATGTTTTTTTGGTCATCAATTTTACCTTTATCCATAGGTCTGACAGGTAAACTATTGTGTTTTTCTCTAATTTCATTATGGTATCAGCCTTTATTTCTATATCAAGTATTCATCTGATCTTTGTGTAGAGTGTAAAATGCTAGCCTATGCTTAGTTCCTACCATATTATTTTTTGTTTTGCTTGTCTGAAAAGTGTTTTGTAGTTGTGTTCATATAGTTGCTGGGTTTTGGCCAGTTTTCACAAATGTTTCATATTTAAAAGTTTTTCATTTAAAATTTTAATTTTGATAAATTTTCCCTATTGCTTTTTAATTTGATTTGTATTATGCTTGGGAATATTATGGACTTAATGTAGTCCTTAGACTGATGTATAATACCTTTGTTCCATGCCACATTATTTCCCTTCTAAGTAGGAGGCTCTATGTAAGACAATGGGAATATGAAGATGAAGACAGCATTAGAAATAACTCGTGTCTGAATCTGAAACTGTTTTCTTTTTTATTAAGCACATTCTGTTTCAGAATTTACACTAAGTATCAGTTTAAAGACAGAAGAGTAATGAATTGAAGGTAATTGGGGTAATGTGATTTGCTCAGTCATACATATAGGAAGTTCTTGAAGCTGGTTTGGAACCCAGGACCTCCAGTCTCTAGGCCTGTCTCTCTAGCCACTGATCCACATTTCTGCCCATGAAACTATATTTTTTTTGAAGAGAAGAAGAGTATTTTTAATATTAGGACTTTAGAATGTTTGAATATTTCCAAGGACTTGTGATTTTATTATTATGAGTATACATACCTCTAAAGCATATTGCACCCAATCTGCTTGGGTAGATGGTTGAGTAGTTGTTGTTCTATAAATAAAATCACTTAGTGGTCAAAACGTTCATTATGAGAGTCTCCACATTAGTATTATGAAGCTGCTTTTCAAATAATAGTTCATTATCAGGCCTGTAATTGAAGACTCTCTCTTCAGTTTGGTAAAAAATACTGAAATGTTTGTTCCACTATTAACATAATCTTTGAGTATAATTTCCATATGAGAGTGAGACACAGGAATAAGGCCTTCATCAGTAAGAAATCCTTATTCCAGAGCCATATAATCTACAAATCTCCAAATTGCAAGAAAACAAAGAAACCACCTAGTAAAATTCATATGTGAAAAAAATCTCCCTTAAGAAGTCTTTGCCAAATGATAAATTAGGATGAACAGAAATGGTGGAGTAAGCACAAAGGAACCCAAATCTCTCTGAAAATTCCTCCAACCAATCTTAAAATAAATAAAATTTAAAAATGAAAACTAGAGTAAAAGAAGCAACAAAAGGATTGTATGAGGCAATTTTTTGAAGAAGAGAACTTGAAAAGTAGGGAAAATATTTCTATTTTTTTCCCAATTTTGTTCAGTTATGTGCAGAAACAGTTTTTTTTTACAATTATTTTTTGATGTGGTTAAGTAGAAATTTTTTAATCTACCTAATCTCCTCAATCCAAGGGGCTATGAATAGTCTGATATGGGTTCTGTACTTCATCTAATATATGTTTCCATATTGCACATGCCATGACTTTGAAAATGAAATTAACTCTTCCCTGCCCATTTTTTCAGATTTAATCACCAGAAGTGTATATACTCCATTTATAGTTAAGTAGGGGAGGTCTGGGACCCACCTGTGTAAAAGTGAGTGACAAATCAGAACCCACTGACTGCAGTCCTAAGCAAAACTATAGCTATAATTGGTCTATGTAAAAGTGGAAGAAAGGCACAGGAAGTGGCAAAAGGAATGGTCTTTAAAAAGTGGAGAGAACTTCCTGTGAAGTGAGTTTTTCTCCTTCAAACTTGACCTGAAGGATCTCTGGCTAGAGATCTTAAACTGTTCTTCAATTTTCCCTTCGAACTACCACTTGGGTGAGTGAAAAAGGATAATTCCTTTCTTTGTCTTTCCTGGAGGCACTAGTCTCAGGAGAGGCCCCTCATCTTTCAGGAGGCAACCCTTGTTTAATTTAAATTTGGTCCCCCTTTACTAACCCTCTGAAGCCCTGCTAGGTTTGGCCTAGGCCAGGGTAAATATCTATTCTAACACTTTCTTACTTTCACTCTTTCTCCTTATGTAAATAAATTACCATAAAAATCATTTGGAATTGAGTAATAATTCCTGGCAACTACACTGTTATACATTTAGTCAAACCTTTTATTTTTACCCTTTACTTTCTGGCCTTACATGACAGAAGACACATCACAACTAAAATAGAAATCTCATGAAGGAAATACAGTGGTAAATGGCATGCTTTGATCTACACTCGGCCTCCAATAGTTCCTTCTTTAGCTATTATAAAGGTTAAAATTATGTTTGGACTGAATATATGAGCATGGCCAATGAAATTAATTGCACAAGTCTGAATGACTTTCATTGTAATTTATTTATGAAAAGAAAGAATGAAAATAAGGAGAGAGAGAGAGAGAGAGAGAGAAAGAGAGAGAGAGAGAGAGAGAGAGAATTACTCAGGCCTGTCCTCAACCAGACAGGGCTTCAGATGCCTTGCAAAGCAGGGCCCAGAGGCAAATTAAACAAGGGTTGTAGCCAGTAGGCTTCCTTCAAGATGAGGGGTGTCTCCAGAGGCTAGTCCTTCCAGAAAATCCAGGAAAGGGAGCCAGCCTTTTCATTCACCCATGTGGCTTACCAAAGGGAAGCCGTGTGAGGTCTGAAGCTGGAGAACCTCTAAGGCCAAGTTCAAAGGGGAAAAAGCTGGTCATAGGATGTTATCACCATTTTTAAAGACAGTTCTTTGCATTACTTCCTGTGCCTTCCTTCTACATTTACATGGACCAATGGCAGCTTTAACTTTGCTTTGGATTGCCCAGGAGATAGTCAGTCATTTTTGATTTGTCACTCACTAGCACATTTGGGTCATAACCCCCCCCCCCAATTTAAGGATTATGTGGGTGTATATATATTCCTAGTGGCTAAAATCTAAAGAATAAATAGGGAAGAGTCAATCCCATCTTCACACAATGGATAACATTTTAATCATAAATTCATGGTTATCTTGGAGACTTGCTTTGCTCATTCTTTGGATCTTCACAGTTAATCCTCATATTCTGCCATTGTTACTCTGAGCAATGTTTTCCTGCTCCTGCTCATTTCAAAAACATTCATTCCTGTTTTTACATCTATATTGGGGGGAGATGTAAAAATAAATGAGTATGTCACAGAATTAAAAAAAAGGGTCAAAGAACTAAAAGAAATGGAGGCCATTAGTACAAACAGGAGCAATAGGCTTCACACTACACAACATACAATCAGGAGATTCTGTATATATTAAGAACTTTAGCAGAACAAGTGCTACACAACCAGCTTGAGAAGGTCCATTTCAAGTTTTAATGACTACACTGACAGTTATAAGAGTAAAGGACAAAACATCTTGGATTCACTATTCACATGTCAAGGCAGTGTCTACAGGAGAAAAAAGTTTCATCAGTGGAATTGGCTTCAGGTGAAGAGGTTAATCAAGGATGAGGAGACAAAGATTAAGGTCATAATAACTACGCAAGGAAAACGACAAGAACAATGGCCAAGGACAAAGCCAACGACAATGGAAAGAGGACAACAGAGTGGCTGCACACACTATTGTAAGAACATTGCACTGATTTACATAACATGATAAGATCACATAGCTACAATCAACATTGTACACTGACAACACCACAGGTGTGTGCAAGAAGAAAGAAGACTGATGGTATTGCTTTGGATTTAGATGACAGATGGACTTGTGTAACAGAGAGGTTTGTATAAAGAAGAGATTTGGCAAGTATTTAGAATAGGAAATTTTCTATTTTTAAATGATTAATAACATATGGAACACACTTATAATTTGCAACACTATATAACTCCATAATTAAAATTCATTGTAAAATAAATAAATAGGTATTCATCAAATTATAGTAGAAATGTTACAACAGATATAAAGATTATATTGTAGAGTAGATCTTATCTCAAGGGAAGATTTCATAGATTCCTATGAGGTAACATCAAAGGAGAATTTATATACTTATTAAAGGAAACCTTCAAGATTTTCTATACCCAATTCAAGGGGGATTTTATTTTGATAATAGGTGATTTGGAAGGAATATATAAATGGTATGTACATAAAATGTAAATAATATGTAAATTTGTACATATATAGATTTGTATATAGTGAAGAGTCTTTCAAGGTTTTAGTTTTCTTAGCATTGAAAGTTAATATTGAATTTTACCTGTAGATAGGTCTTATTTTCATGTATTAGCATAGTTAAAAGGTTTCATTTGAGATTTTTCTTCCATAGGATCTGGAAAACTAGGAAAACCATACTGGTAGTTAAGAGTGGAAGCAGGTTGGACTTTGGGAGTTAAGTTGGTGAAGAAATCCAGAAGAGAAAAAGGAAAGAGAGACTATCATCTGTGTGGTTCCAGGATGGAGGCAGGCTTTTGAGGTCTGCTAGGTCCAGAAATCTAACTAGGCCCAAAAAGAATTGAAAGTTGGAGAAATGAGCCGAAATAATCAAAAGAGAGAGATACTTTAACTAGCATAGAATATTTAGAATAGATTTGGTGGTTTTAGTAAGGAGATCAGGGGAGGCCTGTATCTAAGGACAAGATACTCCATGAGGAATCTTAATTTGGGCAATCTATCCTTACCTATCCTTAAACCTTTTAAATAGAGGGTTTTGTTTTCTTAAAAGACTTTCTCCAAGTCATTCACTTAGTTATCCTTGCATAGGCCCCAAACCAGTTACATTGAGCCTCAACTCACAATAGCTCAAACTCAACTGTAAGCCAGCTATCCTTTTACCATCAACAATAACAGAGTATAAATAAGATATAGTAAATTCCATTTTCATACCTTACAGTTTATACCTTACACTATGACGACATTATTTCCAAAAGAATAAATCAAAGGGTGAAAAAGAGGATTGCATTGAAAGAAAGGGGAAGACAAAGGTAGAGTAGTATAAACTATCTCACCTAAAGAGGCATGAAAAACTATTAAAGGGGAGAAAAGAAAGAAGGTGATGACAGGTATAAAGAAGATCATATTGCTTACCCTCTTGGGGACAGGAGAGGCAAGGTATATCTTTGGATATTATGAATTTTAAAAAAAAACCTACATAAATATTCTTATTACATGTAATTTTGAAAATAACATATTAAAAGGAAAAATAAAACAAAGTACAGAGAGGACTTCTACATTGTAAATCTGGCTTACTAGATGAATGGGAATGGCCTTTACCAAAAAAGGAAAGATAGAAAGGGGTTTCAGAGGGAAAGCTAATAAGTTTAATTTTGGATAGATTGCATTTTGAATGCCTATAGAATAACCAGGAAAATCCAGCAGATGGAAGGAGATGTGAAACTGAAGCTTGGTAATTTGAGAGTTGGAATTGAAGAGTGTTCCAAAAGATTAATTCCCCTTTAAGCTATTAAAACACAATGTGTCTTCTGAAATCCAAGTGTGGTGATGATTGTTAAAACCTGGTTGAGATCATACAAGAGGTTTCAGAGAGAAAATATAGGATCCAGGTACACAAATTCATATAGGGCAAAATATGGATGATTATTCTATGAATGAAAATGAGAAAAAACCAATCATTTGAACAGGATAACCACAACATAGCTGTGTCATCAAATCACAGGAAGAAAAAATATACTAAGGCTGTTGAGGAGGGTAATTAGTAAACAATGTTAAATTTTCCAAAGATTGGACAAAATTGGTCATTAGGTTCAGAATTTATGAGATTATTGAGACTTCAAACAACTCCAAGAGATTGATGAGGAAAAAGTCTATACATTAACATAGAAGGAAGCATGCTATTTTTCATTTTGTTTTGTTTATGAAAATTTCTCTAATATAAGAATATGTATCTTCTTTCAAAATGAAATTATCATGGAAATATGTATTTCATGGTAGCACATATATAACCTATATCAAATTACTTGCTTTTGGGAGAGTGGGGAGTGGTGTGAGGCAGAGAAGGAAAAAAAAAAAAAACAACATGAATAACAAAATGCCAGAAAATAATTATCAAAATTGTATTGACATATTGTCTGGAAAAAATGAAAAATTAAAAAAGAAAATAATTACAATCTATTTCTTGAGGAACTTTAGTAGTACCAATGCACCGAGGCAGCCTATCCCATTTTTGGTTAGCTCTAGTTGTTTAGAGCAGTCTGACCAGGTGGTACAGTGGATAGAGTCCCTAGCTTGGAATTAAGCAAACTAATTTTCCCAAGTTCAAATCTGGCCTCAGATGCTTCCTAGTTGTGTAACCCTGGCAAGTCACATAATGTTGTTTGCCTCTGTTTTCTTACCTGTAAAATGAGCTGGAGAATAAAATGATAAACCACTCCAGTATCTTTGCTGAGAAAACTCCAAATGGCATTAAAAAGAGTTTTACACAACTGGAATGACTGAATAACAAAAAATTTTAATTAGATTTTAAAATAAGATTTTCTTTACCAGAAGCCTAAATTTATCTCTTTATAAGTTCCTCCCATTGCTCCTTGTTCTCTATTTCAGGAATAAGAAGAAATGAAGAAAATTATTTTTTCATATTATTTTATTCCTTTAAATATAGCTATGATTATTTTACTGTATATTCTTCTGCAGATTTAATATCCTTAATTCTTTCATATAGGATGATCTTTAGACCTTTTGAACATTCTGTTTCCCTTTTGTCTGGATATGCTATAATTTATATTGGTCTTTCTAAAAATATGGCACCTAATCTGAAAAAAAAATTCTATTCCAGGCAGACTGAAATCTATGATGCTATAATTCAATGCTCCAGATGTGGTCTGAAAAGGACAGAATATAATAGTAATATTTAAAAAATAGCACAAAAGTGTTGGAAAGAACTCTGGTCTTGGAGTCAGGAAAACTTTGGCATCCAAGTTTGCTTTAATTCTGTGCCATCTAAATAACTCCTTATTTTGAAAAGTAAGAATTTGGCAAGGCAGAGATCATTGTGTGGTGCAAAAATATACAACTTCAAATCCAGATGAAAACAATGCAACCAGCATTAAAAGGCAAACAACAAAAAGGGAAAAATCTTTGTAGCAAGTCTCTTTGAAAAACATTTCATTTCAAATATATAGAGAAATGAGTCAAATTGATAAGAATACAAAGCATTTCCCAATTGACAAATAGACAAAGAATTGGTAACAGATAATTCCCAGATGAAAAAAATTAAATCTATTTTCAGTCATATGAAAGAATGCTCTAAATATCCCATGAAACTGGCTAAGATGCCAAAAAGAAACAAAAGAAAACAAAAATTGTTGGGGGTGGTGTAGAAAAATTGAGACACTAATACACTGTTGGTGGGGCTGTGAGTTGATATTAGCATTCTGAGGAACAATCTGGAATTGTGTCCAAAAGGTCATAAAAATACCCATACCACTTGACCCAAAGATACCACTAAAGGGTCTATATTTGAAAGAAATTAAAAAATAGGGGAAAAGAACCTATCTATACAAAAAATAGAATTAATATTAGTAAAAGAGTAACACAGAAATTCTGATGAAATAACATTTTAAAAAACCACATGTCATGTAATGGTAAAAAAGAAAAATTAACTTTAAAATAACTCTTTAATATGGAGGAGTAGAGAGGTAGAGTCAAGATGGCAGCTTAGAATCAGCAAAAGTTCAGACCTCTGAAAACCCTTCCTTACCAATTAAAAACCAAATGCTCCTTGGGGACTGGAAATCAAACCTAATGACAGGACAGAGCCAAGGAACCCACCTGCTGGATTCAACTCAAAAGGTTTACCCCCCTCAAAAGCCTGAATTTGAGAACATTGTGTTTAAGGGGAAAGAAGAAGGAAGGTTCCAGGACCTCTCCCCCACCTACAGTACTGAGGCTCCAGCAGTGGTTGGAATCTCTGGACATGCAAGGGCTCTAGTCTGGAGGAAGTACATTGTGGGCAAAACTGTGCCAGGCTCAGGGTTGTGAGCACAGGTGGTGGGGAAGAATTTGGAGAAGAAGCTCAGAGCAGGCAGCCTAGTCTCAGCCAAGATACCATATATTGCCCCCCCCCCATTCCTGAGGTTTTGACCTCAGGGCACTTCCAGCTCTATAAGTTCAACTCTACTGGGCTTAATCTTATCAATCCTTCAGAGGGCAGGGAACACCTCTCTCCCACAGTCTTCTCTGAGAGCCTCCCTAAGCTCCAAGGGTTAAGGTTGACAGAAAAGCCCAAACCCACAAATCCAAAACAAAATGAGAGGAAGGAGGCAGGCAACTATGGGGGGAAAGAACAGGCAAATATGAGCAAACAACAGAAAAAGAAAAAGAAATTATACTCGACAGCTTCTATCCAGGCAATGAACAAAGAGCAAATGGAAAAGAGGAGGATCAAGGAACACCAAGCAAAAACACAAAAACTCCAACGAATTGGATGCAGGCCTTGTAAGAACTCAAAATACAATTCAAAACACAATTAAGAGAGGCTGAAGACAACTGGAAAAAGAAGTTAAAAAGCAAGATAAGTCATCTGGAAACAGAAAATGTGTCTTGAGAGCCAAAATTAATCAGCTTGAAAATAAGGCAAAAGAGATGAAAAATGAGGCAAAGAAGGTGAAAGATGAGCTCCAAAGAAAATCAGACTAGAAGGAGAAGGGTGATCAAAAACCCAGGGATGAAATTCAGTCTTTGAAAACCAGAATACAACAGTTAGAAGCAAGTGAATTCATAAGGCAGCAGGAAACTATAAAACAAAATAAAAAGAATGAAAAAATTCAGGAAAATATGAAATGCCTAATTAATAAAACAGAAGATTTAGAAAATTGTTCCATCAGAGACAACTTAAGAATCATTGGTCTACTGGAAAACTATGATAAAAGAAAAAACCTGGACATAATCCTACAGGAAATTACCCTAAGAAAACTGCCCCAATATTCAAGAGCAAGAGCAATAAGTGGAGATTGAAAGAATCCACAGATCACCTCCTGTTCTTAATCCTCAACTGACAATACCCAGAAATAATATAGCCAAATGCAAAAACTACAAGATCAAGAAAAATATTACAAGCTGCTAAGAATAAGTCATTCAAATATCATAGAATTACAATTAAGATAATATAGGATCTGGCAGCTTCTACACTGAAGGACCAAAAGGCATGGAATATGATATTCCAGAAAGCAAAGAAACTAGGTCTACAATGAAGAAACAACTACCCAGCAAAACTAACGATATTCTTACAGGGGAAAGTATGGTCATTTAATAAAATGGAAGAGTTCCAACCATGTGTAAAGAAAAGATCAGATCTGAACAGAAAATTTGATGCCCAAACACAGAACCCAGGAGAATCATCAAAAGGTAATTAAGAAAGGGGGGGAAGGAGAAAAACAAAACAAAACAAAAAATGTTTGAGACCCAGTAAGTTAAAATGATATGTATCCCTATAAGTAAAGAGAATATTGGTAACTCTTAAAAATTATTATTATCCCTTTGGTAGCTAGAAGAATTATACTTTGAGGGAACAGTGACAAATTGTATAGAATAAAATGCCAAGACATAAATATGTATATACATATATACACAACTAGAGTTACAAAAAAGAGGTTAATACTAAGGGAAATGGGAAAAGAAACAAAATGAGGTAAATTTATATGTCACAAAGAAGTGTATGTTGGGGGGGACAACAATACACTGAAAGGGTAAGGAGGTTGGAGATAGGAAATACTCAATTTTTACATACATTGAAATTGACTCACAGAAGGAAGAACAATCAAATCCATTGGAGCAGAGAAGTGATTTGTGCCCTATAGGGAAGTAGAAGGTAACAAATGGACTGGTGGGGAGGGAAGCAATAAAAGGAAGGGAGAGGGTTGGGGGGAAGTTTAAAAAGATTGTAAAGAAAATAAGAGAGGAATAAGAAGAGAGGGGTGTAGAAAGGGAAATAAAATAAGGATGGGAATTAGGGGGAACAATTAAAAACAAAACACTGGTGTAGAAGGAAATAGTGAAAGAAGAAAGGGCAGGACTAGGAGTGGAAATCAAAATGCTGGGAAATGCACAGCTGGTAATCATAACTCTGAATGTGAATGGAATAAACACATTCATAAAACGCAAGTGAATATCAGAGTGGATTAAAAGCCAATACCCTACCACATGCTGTCTACAAGAAACAACAAGTTAGAAACACATAGTGTAAAAGTAAGAGGATGGAGCCAAATCTATGGGGCATCAACTGATGAAAAAAAAGCATGAGTTGCAATCATGATATCTGACAAAGCCAAAGTAAAAATATATCTAGTCAAAACAGATATGGAAAGTAATTACATTCTGATAAAAGGAAGTTTAGACAATGAGGAAATATTAGTACTCAACATATATGTACCAAATGGCATAGCATCCACATTTCTAAAGGAGAAACTAGTGGAACTCAAGGATGAAGTAGATAGAAATACTATACTAGTGAGAGACCTGAAACTTCCTCTATCAGAACTCTATCAGAACCTCTGACAAAGGTCTAATTACTCAAATTTACAAACAGCTAAATCAATTGTACAAAAAATCAAGCCATTCTCCAATTGATAAATGGGCAAGGGACATGAACAGGTAGTTCTCAGCCAAAGAAATAAAAAATATAAGCACATGAAAAAGTGTTCTACATCTCTTATAATCAGAGAGATGCAAATCAAAACAACTCTGAGGTATCACCTCACACCTAGCAGATTGGCTAACATGACAGCTATGGAAAGTAATGAATTCTGGAGGGGATGAGGCAAAGTTGGGACATTAATACATTTCTGTAGAGTTGGGAATAGATCCAACCATTCTGGAGGGCAATTTGGAACTATGGCCAAAGGGTGCTAAAAGACTGTCTACCCTTCGATCCTTGATCCAGCCATAGCACTTCTGTGTTTGTACCCCCAAAGAGATAATAAGGAAAAAGACATGTACAAGAATGTTCATAGTTTCACTCTTTGTGGTGTCAAAAAAAAAAAAAACAGCTGGAGAATGAAGGGATGCCCATCAATTGGGGAATGGCTTAACAAATTGTGGTATTGACAATGGAATACTTTGTTCTCTTGTTCTCAAAGGAATAATAAACTAGAGGAATTCCATGTGAACTGGAATGACCTCCAGGAAGTGATGCAGAGTGAAAGGAGCAGAACCAGGAGAACATTGTACACAGAAATTGATACACTGTAGTTCAATTGAATGTAATGGACTTCATTAGTGGTAATGCAGTGATTCTGAACAACTTGGAGGGATCTATGATGAAGAACACAATCCACATTCAGAGAAAAAAACTAGGAGTAGAAACACCAAAGAATAACAACTGCTTGCTTACCTGGATCAAGGGGGATATGATTGGGGATGTTGACTCTAAATGAATATCCTAGTGCAAACATCAACAACATGGAAATAGGTTCTGATCAAGGACACATGTAATACTCAGTGGAATTGTGTGTTGGCTAGGAGAAGGGAAAGGGTAGGGGAGGAAGGGAAAGGATATAATTCTTGTAACCAAGGAATAATGTTCTAAATTTACAAAATAAAATTTAAAAAATTTAAAAATATGGTGGAGTAAATACAGGAAATCTCCTGAACTTTCCCAAATTACTCTTTAAAAAACCCTTAAAATAATCCCTAAAAAGATATTCTAGAATTACAGATCCAACAAAAAGATGAGGTAAAAAAAATTGCCCCAAGATAATTTACAAGCTCTACAAGAGAGATTTGTCCAACTGGAGTGAGAGTGAAATACAGTCTAGTAGAGCTGTCATGAAAGCAAGACATCTCAGGCCATGAGGGATAACTGAATCATTGGTGGTGCCTTCTGGAGCTCTCTGCCCACAAGTGGTAAGGGACATAGTAGGGGATACTTTAATACCACTAGGTGCAGAACTCTGTTTTATTTGGAGATCCAGGTCACAGTGTTGGGTCACAGTTCCAAGTTTCAGGGGAGCACAGGAAATGTAGCATGTGTGGCTACAGGGAAATGAGGAGCTTGGTCATGAGTTAAGAACAGAAAAGAGTGCTTATGGTTTCTTATGGAACAGAGCAAAGAATAACAGAGCAGTGACCACAACTTTCCTTAGATCACAATACTTTGGAAGAACTGTAAATTATAGGTCCTCAGAATTAACTATGAAAACAGGAGCTCAAAAACTTTAAGCTAGAGACAGTATACCCTCAACCCCAGGAGCAGAGACCAACTTTAAGATGAAATTCAGTTAAGTGGAAAAATGAGCCAAAAAAGAAAGTTAGTATTGTGACAGGGCATATCAAAAAACAAACCCAGAAGAGAAAAAAATTCTCATGTGCAAAACTTCAAAGAAAAATCTCAATTGGTTACATGCCCAAATATAATTCTTTGAACAACTCAAAAATATTTAAAAATTAAATAAGAAAAGTAGAAGAAAAATTAGAAAAGGAAATTAGAGTGTTGTAATGGAATAATAAAAAAGAATCAGTAGTTTGTTAAAGGAAACAAAAAAGTGGAATTGATCAAAAGGAAAATATATATATATACTAACATTCACTAAAAAAATTGATTCATTAAAAATTAGAATCGAACAAGTGGAAACTAACGGTTCAGTGAGACATCAAGAAAAAATAAAACAGTAAAAAGAAAAAACATTGGAGAAAATGTAAAATGCCTCATGTGAAATATGAATTATCAAAAAATAAACTGTTTTACATTATAACCCATGTATGAGGAGTATCATAATGCTTGCCTTTTCAGTGGTTGGGGGAAGAACATGAGGGAAGTCGAGAATTTGGAATACAAAATTAAAAGGTTTTTTAAGAATAAATATATTAAAAAGAACAAAAGATAATTGGGAAATATTACCAATATAAAAATACAATAAAATTTGATATAACCTTTTAAAATTAATATGCTGTACATAGGAATCCTTATGTATTGTTTAATGGACTGATTCTATTTGAGTTTAACACCATTTTCCTAACCTGTTTAATGAGCTCGTCCTCATCACTAACTTCAGCTCCTAAGAAACTCCATGATATCTGTATGTTGTCCTTGAAAGCACATAAGTTGACTTGGGCCCATCTCTGCCTAATTCTTGCCCAATTAAAGGTAGTCATTTCATTTTCATGAGGTAGTAAGTCTTCCTGGTCCACTATCAATAGCATCTGGATTGAGCTGGGTTCTATAAATGCATAAAGCATTCCTTTAAGGCAGAGTGGGATGGTCCTGATCCCCTGGTTATGTGGATGTCCCTTTTCCTTAATAGAACCAATCATGTTGCCCTCAATTCCATGATAGTACTAACCCCATAACTAATTGTATCATTTTCTCATCTGTTCTGTTTTGTGTGTGTGTGTGCTATGCTTATAAAAATGAATTGCATTTTCAGTAGCTTGACTTTAATATAAATCAGAGCAAGCTATTAACTCCATTATTAACAGGTTCAACTACTGTTAATAAACTTTTATCTTGCTTGGGGGGACTTACTTAACTCATCCTTAGCTGAATTTTTCCCATCACAATATGCATGTATAACAAATATGCATACATGTATTTAGGTATGTTTGTATGATGCGATCCATCTTTTTTATCTCATCTTTCTTGACTGGAAACATCATATAAATGCATCCTTTTAGATTATATAAGAAGTATCATGGATTTTTCTATGGTGAAAGACTTTGAATGGAATGAAATTATGAATCTTTAATTAGATACAATGAAAGCTGTCCTTTCACAGAAGATGTATTAGGATATTAAGCACGGCATTATGAAGTAGTTGTTTAAAATGATTTGTGTTAAATACATCGCCTTTGGAACTGGCATTCTCTAATGTTGTCTACCTTTAGTCCCTGTGATTTCAGGATTTGATTAGTGTTACATTGATTAAATTAATAGAGGATTTACTAAAATGAACTCAATTAAAAATATAACCAACATTAAAGATGTTTGTTTTCTGTTCTTGCTGTAGAGTGACCAGTGTTACTTCCTTCACTATGATGAGATCAGTTTAAATAAAGAGCCTTCACAGTAGATTTTTCTTTTATGCTAATAATCATACTTTTTGTAATTAAAAACATGTATTTTATCCATCACACAAATCACACATTCATTTGTAAAAGCTAACATAAAGCCAGTTTTATATTCAGTTCCTTAAAAGAAAAATAAATACACAGCCATTACTTCAGTGATGGTCTCAAATTTTTATTAAAGTGCTTTATAAATATATCATTATGCATAGAATATATGAATATGAATAATAATTTATTATTCAGGTATTACTTTCAAAAATACATAGAAACATGTCACCCTTGGAAGATAAGAACTTGCTTTGGTCATCAATATATACATACATATCCACACATCTGTGTATGTATATGTATATGTATATGTATATGTATATGTATATGTATATGTATATGTATATGTATATGTATATGTATATGTATATAAATATTGACATTAAAGTTTTATATATCAGATATATGCACATTTATGAATACATATATATCTACATGTTCATATATTACACAGATATAAATAGACATATACATATTTACCTGCCCAAAGTATACAGATGCACAAATATTTCTATATATTTGAAAGCATGTACATATGAATAGATGATAGATTAACCAATAGAGAGAGAGAGAAAGTATGTGTGTGTGTGTGTGTGTGTGTGTGTGTGTGTGTGTGTGTGTTTAATAAAATCATGGGCAAGTCAAATAATTTCTCAGTGGCCAAGGCAACTCTAAAAGACCAATACATTACAATAAAATTGCTGATCAACATTGGTAAGACTAATTCCTACTTGACACATGCTGGCCCTGTGATTTTAATTCTGTAACTGTTCCCAATGAGAAAAGTCTATCAGTGATGTAGGTCCAAATCTTAATAATCTTTGAGAGTTGTTAGGGGCACTAAATTTGTGACTTGATGAGGGTTTTATATCCAGTTGAATTAGAAAGGGACCTTGAATCCATGACATTTCACTTGGAGGTCAGGTACTGTGTAATACAGAATTCTCCTTTGTAAATATCTATTTCTATCAATATCCATGCAAATATGAGCAGCTCACTATAACAGTAGATAGAAGACTGACTTGGAATCTGGAAGATTTGAATTTAAATCTTGCCTGTGTCATTTTTTTATCTTGTTACCAGGGGTATTTAATTTAATTTAACTACTGTGAACTTCAGACAACTGTCATATCTACTATATTGGAGATGTGTTATAATCTACAACTGTGCTCCACTAAGGAATTTAAGATTCTCTGATGTATGTGTATTTCATTGTTTAGGCATGCAGGTGGTGTAATGGATAGAGTGCTGGGCCTGGAGTTAGGAAGACCCAAGTGTAAATTCAGCCTAGCTTTGTGATCTTGGGGAAGTCACTTAACCCTATTTAGCTAAATTTTCATATCAGTAAATGAGTTGGAGAAGGAAATGTTTAACAATTCCAGTACCTTTGCAAAGAAAACACCAAATGGGGTCATGAAGAGTCAGAAATGAGTGAAAGCAACTCAACAGCAATATATGTATACCCTCAATCAGACAGATGTATACTTTTCTTGAATTTAACACCTAGAACTTCACATACTGTTCTTAGATATAATTTTAATCTTCTTTTCATATGTTTGTGAAAATGAGTCTATTCTAATTATTTTAATTTTTTTCAATTAATAAAATGCCATTTCCCCTCCATCCCTCCTTCTCCTTGTTGAGGAATGTGACCAAAAACATATGTATATGCATATGTAAACATGTTTATGTGAATGTGTATGTGTGCATGTGTATGTATCTGCATACTGAGACCTCTGTGAGGAGACGTCTTCTTTTCTATTTTATTCACTGTTTTCACACATTGTATACCTTATTGCTTGGGCTATGGAACATTCTAATTTATCTTCCTATTTCAATTCTCTTTTCTTTTTTCCAATTCAATGTTTTTGTGATTTTTTGGAGATCTGCTACTTTTACCTTTTGTGTTAGCTATCTCTCTAAGCTTACAGTGAGCAGCAAATTTGATGATATTAAAAGTACTCACACATTGGTACATAGTAGGTTCTATACTTCATAATTTCATCTTTATTTCCATTTTGCCTTTGTTCCTTTGTTCCTTCCTTTTTTCCTTCCTTTCTTCTTTTTATAGTAGTTTCAAAAAGTCACTCCAGTGTGCCTAATATTATTGTTTTTTTTTTATTATAGGCATAGCTAGTTAATAACCAATATATTAACTAATAATTCTTATTGACAAATCTGTGGTTTCATTGGTATGGAAAACTTCAAGTGAAGTAAATCCTTCTACTGATAAGATCAGAAACAATTCTGAGAATTTTAGAGAGTTGTATAGAGAATTTAGATATATGAAGTGACTAGTTCAGAACACAAAACCAGCATGTATTAGAAGAAAAATATGAACCCAAGTCTTCCTGATTTTGAGGCAGTCAAATTGACAAAGAATATAATCCATTTTACATCAAGTACCATATCTTATGGCTCTTTATTTCCCCAGGGCCTAACAGGGTTTGTACACAGTAGGTGCTCATTAAATGATATTGTGATGATACAACACTGTAAAACTCAATTGTTTCCCTTAAAATTGATTACATTTAAGAAAGACTAAACTGTATTTAATTCCATACAAACAACTTTCTGTGACTTGAGAAATGTTTTGAATATATATTATGTCATTCTTTTCCTTATTTAATTTCCTGGATGATTACTGAGGACACTGAATAAACAAAGGAGCATATCTTTACTGTTTTAGTGAAAAGAGAATAAAATTAAATTTATCAAACATGAAACCTTTTGCTTTACATATGCTACAGTTTTCAAATTCAAATTTGCTGGTATCTCCAATTTTAAAATCACATTTGTATGAGTAAGTCTACCTAATTTGATAGTCAATTACTCATTATTTCACAAAGTTATTCACTACATAGAAAGATAATGCAAAACTATTTATGTGGCCCTATTTCAGCCAAGTGGATTATGTTTGTGATCTTGCTGCATAGAAGTTATCATTTGGAATTTAAATAGCACTTGACATTTTCACTATGCTTTGCAATCACTAATTATTTTCTACCCCACAAAATTCAGGCCAATATTACGTCACCATTCCAAAGATGAAATGTTGTTACAAGAAATAGAGATTGAAAAGTTTAGCTTTTATCTAAGAACTTTATTGAAGATATGACTAAAGTTTATCCTAATGAAGATAACTAAATGAGGTTGTCAACTCCTTGAAGGCAGGTAATTATTTTTTTTTAGAATTATCCTAATACAATAGGGTAGGAATTTAATAAATATATGCTGCTTTATAAATTAATATATGGAGTATGGCTAAAGTCAACCATTCAATAAAGTATACAAGTCATTCTATGGATTGTAGACTATTGTAAATTTTGCTTTTAAGTTTTTAAAATTCTTTCCATTTATAGTCTCCTAAGAATTTTCATTATAATTTTTCATTGTCTTTCAAGCTTATTAAATGAAATTTTATTTTTAAAATATTTAAATATGCATATGTATATATATATAATAAATATTATGTTAGCATATGTCATTTTATACAAGTTATGGTAGCCAATACGTATGGATATAATCAATTAGTTATATTGTAAATACATCAACATATTTAAAAATATTGAAAACAGTATTCAATATATGTATTTTAATTGTTTTTCCAGAAGGTTTATTTAAACTTTTAACTTTCAGTTCAAATAAAGGTTTGGATTGTGATTGCCAAATAAATACTCCCTTACTTTTAAGTTTTTCTTTGCTTGCCTCTATTTGCATGGCAACTAACACCACAATTGAATTTAGGAAGCTGAGGACAAGGGAAAAACAACTCAATACATCCCTAAAATTTGTATTCTTTTTTTCCCCTACTTTAAACATTATTTTATTTGGTCATGTCCAAACATTATTCATTGGAAACAAACATCATTTTCTTTTCCTCCCCCATCCTTCCCACCACCTCTCCCATAGCTGGCACACGATTCCAATGGTATCACATGTGTTCATGGTTGGAACCCATTTCCATGTTGTTGGTATTTGCATTAGAGTGTTCATTTAGAGTCTCTCCTCAGTCGTATCCCCTTTGCCCCTTTAGTCAAGCAATTGCTTTAACTCGGTGTTTTTACTCCCATAGTTTATCCTCTGCTTGTGGATAGTGTTTTTTAGATTCCTGCAGATTGTTCAGGGACATTGCATTGACACTAATAGAGAATTCCATTACCTTCGATTGTACCACAATGTATCAATCTCTGTGTATAATGTTTTCCTGGTTCTGCTCCTTTCACTCTGCATCACTTCTTGGAGGTTGTTCCAGTCTCCATGGAATTCCTCTACTTTATTATTCCTTTTAGCACAATAGCATTCCATCACCAACATATACCACAATTTGTTTAGGCATTCCCCAATTAAAGGGCATCCCCTCATTTTCCAATTTTTGGCCACCACAAAGAGCCCAGCTATGAATATTCTTGAATAAGTCTTTTTCCTTATTATCTCTTTGTGATACAAACCCAGCACTGCTATGGCTGGATCAAAGGGCAGACAGTCTTTTATCATCCTTTGGGCATAGTTCCAAATTGTTCTCCAGAATGGTTGGATCACTTCACAACTCTACCAGCAATTGGCTCTCCATGTACCCTTTCCGATCAATATTTTTATTGCTTTATGATCTGAAAAGGTTGCATATATTATTTCTGCTTTTCTGCATTTGGGTGCCATGTTTCTGTGACCTAGTGTATGATCTATTTTTGTGAATGTGCCATGTGGTACTGAAAAGATGGTGTATTCCTTTTTGTCCCTATTTATTTTTCTCCATGTGTATTAACTCTAATTTTTCTAAGATTTCATTCACCTCTTTTACCTCTTTCTTATTTATTTTTTAGTTTGATTTATCTAAATTTGGCAGTGATTGGTTCAAGTCTCCCACAAATATCATTTTACCGTCTATTTCCTCCTTCAATTCTCCTAGTTACTCCATTAAAAATTTGGATGCTATACCTTTTGGTGCATATGTGTTGATTAGTGATATTTCCTCATTGTCTATACTCTTTTTTAACAGAAGATATTTACTTTCCCTGTCCCTTTTGATCAGGTCTATTTTTGCTTTGGCTTTGTCAGATATTATGATTGCAACTCCTGCCTTCTTTCTATCTGTTGAGGCCCAAAGGTCTTACTCCGTCCTTTAATTGTAACCTTGTGAGTATCAACCCATCTCATATGTATTTCTTGAAGACAACAAATGGTAGGGTTTGGGGTTCTAATCCAATCTGCTATTTGTCTACGTTTTATGGGTGAGTTCATCCAATTCATGTTCAAAGTTATGATTGTCACTTTCAGATTCCCTGGCATTTTGATATCTTCCCCTAGTTCTGACCTTTCTTCTTTAGCTATATCCTTTTGAACCAGTGATTTACTTTAGGTCAGTCCCCCTAGTCCCCTCCCTTGATATGCTTCCCTTTCTAGCCTCTCCCTTTTTATGCTCCCTTCCCCTCCCCCCTCTCCTTCCCTCCCTTTTTATATCCCCTCTCCCCTACCCCTCCTTAATGTCCCTTTCTTTCTTACTCTGTTGGATAAGATAGAATTCAGCATCCCACTGGATCTAGATGTTCTTCCCTCTCAGATTTGATTTCACTGAGAATAAGGTTTAAGTAATTCCACTTCATGCTCTCTTCCTCTCCTTCTCATATGAGAGATCTTCCCCTCCCCTTCCCATGTGTATCTTTGTATGGGAAAGATTATTCTATTTAGTCCCCCACCCCTATTTCTTGAAGTAAATGTTAGTATTATCGACGATCCCCCCTCCATTTTTCTTTCTTTGCCCCACCTTTCTCCAAATCTTCTTGATGCCCCAATATTTTCCTATGCATGATTCTTCTAACTACTCTTATGATGCATACAATTTTTGAGAGTTACACAATACATTTTCCCCACATATTAATATATATATATATATATAATTTGATGTAAATGTAGTCCTTATAGAAAAGAGTTTGACTTAAAGAAAAAGATAAGATTTATCTCCTTTTACGTTTCTTTCATATTTACCTTTTTATGTTTCTCTTGCTTTCTGTGATTGGATGACACATTTTCCACTAAGTTCTGGTCTTTTCTTAGCAAATGCTTGGAAATCTTCTATTTTGTTGAAGGCCCATACTTTTCCCTGGAAATATATAGTCAGTTTTGCTGGGTTGTTGATTCTTGGTTGGAGCGTCAGCTCTCTTGCCTTTCTAAATATCATGTTCCATGTTTTGTGGTCTCTTAGTGTGTTAGCCACTAAGTCCTGTGTGATCCTTATGGGAGCCCCCCTATATCTGAAGCTTCTCTTCTTGGCTTCTTGTAGGATTTTCTCCTTTCCTTGGAAGCTCTTGAATTTGGTGATTACTTTCCTTGGGGTTGTCTTTTGGGGATTTAGTATAGAGGATGTTCTGTGAACCATTTCTATTTCTATTTTGCCCCCTTGCTCCAGAACATGTGGGCAATTTTCTTCTATAATCTTCTGTAGAATAGCATCAAGATTTTTGTTTTTCTCTGGTTTTTGGATCTGAGGTTGCCTCTTCTTCCTCTGTGTTCCAAGTCTGTGACCTTTTCAGTGAGATATTTTATGTTTTCTTCTAATTCATTAATTTTTTTAGCTTTGCTGTATTGATTCTTGCTGTTTTGTATACTCACTGTCTTCCAGTTGCTTAATTCTGGTCGTTAGGGACTGGTTTTGCTTTTCAGCTTTGTCTGCCCTTCTATTATATTTTTCCAGCTCTTTCTCCAATTGTGAAGTCTCGTCTATCAGACTGCTGATCTCTTTCTCCCATTTTTTTTCCCAAAAGGTTTCCATCTCTTGGGTAAGCTCCAGTTTGAGATCTTCCAGAGCTTGTGGAGAGTTTCCATTTTGGGAGGCATGTTCTGATTTTGTTTGGATTTCATCCTCATTCTCTTCTTTTCCTTGGGTACTCCCGCCACAAAAGTTTTCAATAGTCACTTTTTCCCCCCTTTATTCTTGGAGGCTTGATTTTGGGTCATGTGAGCCATCCCTTTGGTGGTTTTATTCCACTTTCTTTTATGGTCTGGGGTCTCGGTGATGTGGGCGGGTTTTCTGTGAATTTAGGTTGCCTCAGACTAGTTCTTCCCATACTCCGAGGTTTCTTAGAGCACAGGCCCCTGTGCTCAGCTTGGCCCGCCCAGGTGTTCAGCTCCACCCAGGTTCTCAGTGCAACTGCCCCTGAGTTCAGCTCCACAGCCCCCCATGCTCAGCACAGAATTCTCCCATGTAACTGCCCTTAGAGGTCGTTTCCTGGCAGTCTTTAGATCCCAAGGACCCTGGTGTGCCCCCCCAGCCAGAGACGCTCCTCACTCACTTGCTGTCCCAGTGCGTGCTCTTATAGCTTACTCTGGGTTGGTGGGGGAGGTGGGGGTAAGGCCGGCTCAGTTCACATTTTTGTGCAAGCTTTTCCTCCTTCTTATAGTGTGGAAATGTTCAAACCCCATGTACCTTCATTTCTGTGGGGTACTGGAGAGTCCCTCCATTCTTCCAAAGGTGATTTTTATGCTCTTTTGAGGTAGTCTATTTCGTTCGGTGTAGGGGAGAGGAAGCGAGTTGCTTCTAAATTGTATCCCTGTTTACCCGGAAGTCTGTATTCTTAACAATAGAACAAAAGAAGCATAATAAAGGAGGAGAGAATGAAGAAGAGGCCTTATTTTATTGATACTACCACAGAAATTATAGACACACCTAATTTGCCATTTTTTATTTCTTTTTTCTTTTATTCAAATATATTTTATGTTCCCAATTAAATGTAATAATAATTTTCAACATATATTCTGAAATGAAAATATCCAAATTGTCTCCCTCTCTTCCTTCTCATCCCCCTCTCAGAGATGGTAAGAAATTTGATTTATTCAAGTATTATCATGCAAAACAGACTTCAGTATTCATCATTGTTGTAAGAGAATATTCATATAAAATCAAAACATCAAATTAAAATCATAAATAAAGCAATGTGAAAAATAGTATACTTGTATCTGCTTCTGACTCCAACAGTTCTTTCTCTGGAGGTCAATAGCATTCTTTGTCATAAGTCCTTCAGAAATGACATAGATCATTGTATTATTCAGAATAGCTGTCTTTCACATTTGATCATTCCACAATATTGCTGTTACTGTGTACAATGTTTTCCTGGTTCTGCTTATTTCACTCTGCATCAGTTCATATAAATCTTTCCAGCTTTTTTTCTGAAATCATCCTGCTTATTATTTCTTATAGCATATTACTATTCTATTACCAACATATACCACAATTTGTTCAACTATTCCCCAATTGATGAACATCCTTCAATTATCAATTCTTTGTCATCACAAAAAGAGCTGCTATAAATATTTTGTGTTATTTTCCAATGATTTCTTTGGTATACTGATTCAGTAGTGGTATTATAGGATCAAAGGGTATGCAGTTTTATAGTCCTTTGGGCATAGCTAAAATTTGTCTTCTAGAAATTCTGGATTAGTTCACAACTCCACCAATAATACTTGAGTGTCCCCATTTTGCCACATACCACTCAACATTTATCACCTTCCTTTACTGTCATATTGGTCAAGCTGATAATTCTAAGGTGCTATCTCAGGGCTATTTTAATCTCTCTGATTGAGTGATTTAGAGAATTTTTTTAATATTATTGATAGCTTTGATTTCATCTGAAAACTGCTTATTCATATCCTTTCATAATTTGTCAATTGGGGAATGATTCGTATCTAAAATTTTGACTTAGTTCTCTATAAATTTGAGAAATTAGACCTTTATCAAGGAAATTTGTTAAAAAAATTTTTGCAGATCTTTCTTTTCTAATCATTGTTACATTGGTTTTGTTTGTAAAAAAGCTTTTTTTTTAAAATTTAATATATTCAAATTTATTCCTTTTACCTCTTCTAATACTCTCTATCTCTTTCGTATTCATAAATTCTTCTATTCATAGTTTTACCAGTTTAGCTATTCTGTTTCCCTAATTTACTCATGATAGCATTCTTTATGTCTAAATCATATACTTGTTTCAAACTTATATTTATATAGTGTGAGATATTTGGTTATATCTAGTTTCTGCCATATTGTTTCCAGTTTTCCCAGAAGTTTGGGTCAAATAGTAGGATCTTATGCCCCAAACTGTGGTCTTTGAACTTACCAAACACTATATTTCTATGGTTATTTACCCTTATATATTGTGTATCTAATCTATCTCATTGATTCACTATTCTATTTCTTCTTACCAGACTGTTTTCAAGATTATTGGTTTATGATACAGTTTGGGATATACTACTGACTCACCATTTTTGTGAGGAATTATAAAAGATATTTATTGTCACTAGGTTAGGGAACTTCCAGGTGAGGAAAGAAATCTCTACAAATCAATTTCTTACTTTCCATAACATTTATAGTCTTTGAGAGTCACCATGAGTTCCTGAACATGAACATTGAATTCATGCAAAGTAATGTGAGCAGAAGCAGGAGTGCATTGTATACAGTAACAGCAAAATTGTGCATGTTTGAACTCTGAAAGGCAGCAAATCTGGTCTGTTTATCTAATGGAATATATTGTTATCATATGTCTTATGAAACTGGGAAGATTTTAAGTAAGGGCTGCCTAAAAATTGTGTCTGTCTTCAGAATGCCTAAATAGGAAAGGTTCATCACAAGTGATTTTCTTTGGAATATGCAATTTATCAGGTTATAAAACAATAAGTTTGTGATCCTGATTAGTGTAGGGAATACTCAAATATTAAATTATAAATTAGTTAAGTACTGAATTAACTATTTATTCTTAAACATGTACTAAGGGTAGAAAAAAGTGTTGAACTTATTAATTTTCTTAATACTTAAGTTCATAGTTTAACTTTTTTTCTTTTTATAGTGAAAAATGTTTGATATATATATCTACTTCACATAATTATGATAATAATAATCATAAAGGATCAAAGCCCGTGAAGACTATCATTTGTAATATAAAGATTAGAAGTGTAGATTAAATGCTTTTTACTTTGGAAGAAACAAAAGACGTTAAATTTAGGCTTGAAACATGAGTATTCAAAATGTCATTAGATTTTGCCTTTGTAGACGAATATGAATCTATTTCTCAGAAATGACAGATTTAAGTAATAAGTCAATGAAACAATTCATACTTCTCTCACATATGTATATCCCTTGGTACTTTAGGGAAAGAATAATAGGTTGCTTCTCTCTGTATTTGCAACCAGATAAACAGGAACAAATGATTAAGAATGTTACTCTTCTGATGACTCTTTCTCTCCTCCCCTGACTAATGTGATTTCCTCTAATCTTCAGTAGCAGAGAACTTGGAACATTTGATTGTTTTTTTAAATTTTATTTAGTGAGTTTAAATGACTATACAAAATAATGAGTTGACAATCTTATGAGTAAAGTGCTTTCTCAAGGGAATTAGAGGTTCCTCCATTAATTTTTCTAATTCAAAGGAAAAGTGAAACTAACACTTCAAGTAGGATATAATTAAGAAGCAATAGATAGGCATTTCCAGTGTACTGACAATTCTTGATTATTTTAAATTGTTTGTAAAAATTAAAATTCAAACAAGGCCCCGTTAGCCCAGAGCAGCAATGGTAAACAAAATAGGAAAAAACATCTCAAGAATCATTTTGAGAATCCTGATGCCATATTAAAACAGAATTGCCCAGCTGAAAACAGCTTTTTAAAATGTTAAAAGAAAAATGCATGATATATGCACATACTTATGCATAAAAATAATCTTTGAATGAAAAATGGAAATAATTTGTTGAAAAGTTAAGGAATATGCTTAATTAGCTTTAAATTTTTTAAGTATTTAGGGCAGGGAGATTGTCATAAATACCTAGGCTATTTTATATAGGAGCTATCTTTTAACTATGACTATGTTTCAAGGAATCAGTCTTAATCTTTTTTTTTAAACATGAATCAGTCTTAATCTTGTTGTCACTCACAAGAATTCCACTTCGATATTCAAAATCTCCAAAATTCTTTATCTTAACTCTCATCATTCTATCTTTCTTTCTCTCTTTCAACCTAATTTCCTATATTTTAAACTGAGAGTAACCTTCAATCCTTCTACCTATAATTAGCATTGGGTATAATCTCCTCCCTCCAGCTTCTTGATTTCTTGGTTTAACAATTCATCTCTATAGTGGCCTCTTCTTCCCTTGACCTTTCATCAGATTGCCCATATTGCCTGAAGAGTCTCATCCTTTATTATACTCACCATCCTCTGCCTTTATCCTGCTCATATGCTGCATGATTAAGCAGGGCAAAATCATGAGACTTTGTTGACTGAATCCACTACAAACATGTTTTAAGTTATTCTGACTGTGTTATCACTGCATCAAGTCAATCAGTTCTTTTAGAGCTCCCTAATAATCCATCACTGTCTCACTAGAACGGTTTTGCCACACTACTTCATCTTTCCCTTAAACCTCTTATGGCTCCCTTTCCCTTCCTCTCAGCTCAGAAGACTGACACTTGCCTCATCTTTCACTGAAAAAAAAATAAACTCATTCAGTGAAAATTACTTCTTCCTTTCTTTTATCACATCACTCAAATGCCTTCTACCATTAGTTCCTCCTTCACCTCTATTTCACATAAAAAGATAGCCCTTCTTCTTAGAAAAGTAAATCCTAATGCACAAGCAATTCGGTACTATTTTGTTTTCTCCAACAGATTGCCCCCGATATCATCCTCACTCTTACTAACCTTCCATTTCTCTTTATTTTTTGGCTACTTTCTTTCTGTCTAAGAATATGGCCATGTCTTTCTCATCCTAAAACACACACACACACACAGACACAAACAAACAAAAAAAAAAACACCTCACTCATTTCTTCTATCTAGTCTCAATAGCTTTTCACCTACATAGCTGCTCCCTTTCAAAGTCAAACCTCCTGAATTGAATCAAAAATCTATTATTCTACTTCCTTATTTCTCAGCCTTTTCTTTGTCTGTCTTCTAATCTTACTATTTAACTGTGACTGCTCTCTCCAAAGTTACTAGTGACCTCTTCATTGCTAAATTAAAGGATTTTTTCTTAATTCTTCACATTTTTAAATTTTCTGAAGCCTTTGATATGATTGATTATCCTCTTCCTCTTACTATTTGTATCTCTCTGAATTTTTATTATTTTGATATCTTCTGGCTCTCTCCTTCCCTATTTAACTACTCTTCAGTCTCCTGTGGTGAATCTTCATCCTCTATTTGTCCATTAATTGTAGGTGCCCCCAAGGTTCTCTCCTGGACCCTTTTATCTGTTTCATTTAATTCATTTACACTATTTCATCTGATGTTCTTATCACTGCACACAGTTTTTATTATCTTTGTGAAGATGATTATCATATCTATTTAGCCATCCCTAATTGCCTCAAGTCTCACATAACTAGTTGTCTATGGGACATCATGAACTTGGTATCTCATAGACTCAAGTAGAAAATTTCACATAATAAAAGTTCTAGAACTAAGTATCTTGGTTTTGTTCTGCAATTTGGCTAATGGTAAAGAGAACAGTTAGGAATTTAAAATTATGTTATCTTACCCCTTTATATATTGCTTTCATTTGAAAAGAATAAAAAATACAGGTAGAAATGTACTTTGTTTGATCCAGTAGCAACAAACAGAAAACATCAATTCCAGGAATTTTCAAAAGTGGAATACTCCTTCTCAAACTAGGATATAAACATCTTAGTTATGCTTGTTTAGGTTACAAAAATAATCTCCAATATAAATTGATTATTGAGGTTGTATGTATGGAGATAGTATGTATCCCATGTTAAAATTTATTTATGGTTGAGACTAAAACATATTGTTAATTAGGTGGTTGCCAGGGATTTAATTTCTAAATCCCAAAATGAATTACTAAAGTAAATGGAATTTATGGTAGTTTCTTTACAATATTTACAATAGATGGAAAATACTAAGGAATGATATAGATTGAGAGAGAGAGAGAGAGAGAGAGAGAGGAAGAGAGAGAGAGAGAGAGAGAGAGAGAGAGAGCCCCTCTGGTTTCTTCTGATATCAGTTAGAGGGGAAGAGAGTCTCAAGAAGATGGGCTTTACATGGAGGCTTCACACCTCCAGAAAGGTGGGATCACTAAGTCAGCTTTTCACTCACCAATGGTGACAATCTAAAAGAATTCTGGGTATCTGCCGTCTGGTTGCTCCTCAAGGGTCTGTTCCAGTAGCTCCTCCAAGTCAGTGTCCGAATCTCCAAAGGACTGTCCAAATGTCTGAATCCAAATGAATGATCCAAATCCGAATGCTCAGGATCCAAATGAATCCAAATGTCCCCTTCTGCCTTTTGGTCCTTTTTTTAAAGATCTTTTTCTCTTGTGTCACCTCTAAATTTTCACATCTCTCCAATCACAACAGATGCTTTTCTCCAAGACTGTCCATTCTTTAGTTCTCACCTCCTTTGGTTAGATTAGAGTTACTTAACACCTCTTTTGCTAAGTTCACCTTTTGAAGTTACTTAACACTTTTTTGTAGTTAAAATCTAAAAAGAGATTGGAGCTTACAATTCTAGCTTCACTATAAAGGAAGAGCTAAGTACCTTCATTGTTACAGGCAGGAGATTACAATTTTATCTTCACAATAAAGAAAGAGCTAAGTATCTTCACTGTTATAATCAGGAGATAGCTAAATCCAATGTTCACACCCAAGAAGAGGGAGATGACTTCGAGGAATCATCTATATGAACTGGATTAGGGAATTCCAAATGCATGAACTCATGTTGATTTAAAGCTAACACATAAAACAGTATTGTTTAGAGAATCTGGTTCCCAAAATTCTTACCAGGCCAATACAAAAGCTGTATTGTACTTATTTGATCAGACTTGGAGAAATCAGAGAGATGAATATTTATCTATTTGTCATCTATCTCCCTGTAAATTTATTCTTTTATTTACAAGTTAATTAACTTTCTCTATGATACGGGGAGATGTAGAGATAGCCAGTGACAGAAACAGATACAGAGACAGCAAGTGATACTTATGGGGACAGAAACAGAACAAATTGGGTCTTGGAAAATTGAAGTTGGGATAATAATTAGAAAAGGAAACTTTAGGCTTCAAGTATATAATCAGTTATTGAACTGAAAGAAGATAATTTTATGATAAGACTTTATTATTTATCTATGAATAGTCTGTATCACAATCTCTTACATCATATGTTGATGTATTTTAATATAAAAGAGGCATTAAATATCTTTTAGCATAGCCCACTTATTTTACAGGTGAGAAAAATGATGATTAAAGTTGTGTCTTACCCAAGATCACCAATATGGCAAGGCCCAGATTTGTATCTCCTCTGGCTTATAACTACTGGTTTTCCATAGTATTTCTATGGCAGTCTAATTGTTCTTGCATTCTAACCAGTCTACAAATCTTGTTCTATCTTGCAGATTTCTAGAGATGGCCTTACAAGAAGTGAAGGGGAACAAATACATGATTTTTTTACACAAAAGTCCTTGTAAGTCAGAGGGACTCTAAGGAGGTAACCTAATACAACTTTACAACAGGAGAGAGTCTAAGCCAAAGAGCTGTGGTGATGAAATCAAAGAAGAGAGTGAGACTAATGAAGAGAGTCTAGAAGTTCTGAGAACATAGGAAAAATAGTTCTTAGTTAAATAAATTAAAATATTCCTTCCCTGAATTAGAGAACAGTATGGAAGTAATAGTCAGAATGAAAATTCAGGGGTCCAAGTCCTCCTTACCACCACTGTCATAACCTGGGCTCTTGAATAGAGTTCAGAGGAAGTTTAGGGCATGGGTTTGCTCTGATCTTTTCCAAATGCACATCTAATTATATATCCTCTGAGGGACTGATACTTGAAAAGCTTTCAGAGATAAATGCTTACAGTGGAGGGCATAAATGATTTTATGCTGGTCAGTTCTTGCTGCTAGAGAAATGGATAACCCTGCTTTTAGGCAAGCAACACTGGAAGATGTTGGAGATTTTGGAGCCTCTGGTCATTTCCACAGGTTACTAGTACATTTTAGTTTATAGGTACAGCACCCTTATGGCTACTTGCTTTTGGAATTTTGGCCAACTTCCCATGTTTATTTCCACTCTGAAGCAATTTCTGCCATGTACTTCCATTGAAAAGTTACTAAATTAAGAACAATGGAGAGCTTTTACCTTGGGGTACTTTGAGATTCTTCTCTATATCCCTACTATCCATCTCCCTACTCACAAATCCAATTTAATCCAAGCCATTTTAACCCAATTTAACAATAATTAATTATGTACAAACTATTTGCTAGCAAGTAAGATAAATCTTGGGATATAAAGACAAAATGAAAAACAATTCTTGTTCTCTAACCTTACATTTTACTAGAGTAATAAAACATTTCAGCAGTCAAGAAGTCACTTGGAAAACCCTGATTAAACTGTATGTTCCTTGCACTGTATTATGTACTAGGGAAATAAGGAAAGTCAAAATAATCCCATTCTTCAGAGATTACATAATTTAATGTGGGATACCAAATAAAATAATTAGGTATATCTATATCTAGATGGCACTAACTAGATGGGAAGTGATTAGAAAAAGCAGCAGTTGGGGAAGTTGGGGGTTAGAAGTACTAGGAAAGACCTCTTGCAGAAGGTAAACTCTTGTCCCAGTCTTGTAGGAATTAAAGGAAAACAGGAAAGGAAGAAAAGAGAGCAGAACATCCTGAGCATGAGACTGCTCTGATTCCATTATATTTTAGGAACTACAAATTAACTAATGGAACTTGATTAGAGTATATGAGCTGGAATAAAACATGAGATGTTTGGAAAGATAGCAATGGCCAGATTATGAAGATTCTTAAATATCACATATTAAAATCTATATTTGATGAATAGGAAGCACTGAAGCTCGCTGGTAGGTGTTGAGGTCTGGGAATACATGTTACTTGATCATACTTATATTTTAGAAAAATAATCTTGGCAGCTGAGTGGAAAATAAATTTGAGTAGGGAGAGATCTGAAGTAGGCATACAAACTGAGACTGTTGTAGTAGTGCAGACTAGAAGTGATAAAGTCCTGAGCTAGGGTTATGGCTATACAGATGAAGACATGCATATGAATACCATATATATATATATATATATATATATATATATATATATTAAACCCTTGTCTTCCATCTTGGAGTCAAAACTGTGTATTGACTCCAAGGCAGAAGAGGGGTAAGGGCTAGGCAATGGGGGTCAAGTGACTTGCCCAGGGTCACACAGCTAGGAAGTGTCTGAGGCCACCAAATATATTTTTAAGAAAGGTTTTACAAGATTTATCTCTGGATATGGATGGGGCTGAATAAGAGTGAAAAGTTGAGGATGAAACTGTGGAGGAGAAATAGTGACTTGAAGGAGAGTATGTCTTTGGGGCAAATTGAGTTGGAGGTGACAATAGGAATACAATTAAAAGTTTTTGAAAGGCAGGTGTGGATTTATGAACATTGCTCAGCAAACAGAATGGGACTAGATATACACATCTGGAACTGGATAAATCTATAGGTGATATTTTGAGTAGAGGCTATTGAGAATAAAGGTGAATATGTTCATTGGAAGATGTTTTTGAAATTCATGGAAGTTAAAAAAAAAAGAAAAGACATGAAAACAATCTAAGACTTAAAATAATTAACATCATCTTAGAGTCCTCTTACTGCATTCTGTAAATACACATTAAAAACAATATTTTCTCTCTTTATTTAATTTTATTTTGTTCAATTACATGTAGAAATAATTTTTGACAATTGTTATCTGATGTTTTCTGATTCAGATTGTCTCTCTCCTTCCCTCTCACCACTCCTCAAGATGATAAATAGTCTGATATAGTTTATATCAGTGCTTTCTTTCAAAATATATTTCCACATTTCCCATGTTTTGATAGAAGACATATCTCATACATCCAATTTAAAAATGTCATGAAGGAAATGAAGTGAAGAATGGCATACATTGATTTCCAATCAGATTCCAACAATTGCTTTTGACTGTGGATAGAATTTTTTTATCATGAATTCCTTGGGGTTATCTTCAAACCAATTTTGCTGATAATATTTTAGTCCTTTGTGACTAATCATGGTATAATATCTGTTGATATCTACATTGTTATATTAGTTCTGCTCACTTCACTTTGCATCAGTTCATGCCTGTCTTCCCATGTTTTTCTTAACTCATCTTGTTCATCATTTCTTATGCTACAATATACAACCATGTACCATAACTTGTTCAGCTATTCCCAATTGATATATGCTTCCTCCATTTCCAATTCTTTGCCAATACAAAAAGTGCTGCTATAAATATTTTTGTACAAATATGTCCTTTCCTCTTAGCTCTTTGTGTTGCTAACTCCCTGGTGGTATTATGGGTTAAAAGGGATCCATAGTTTTATGGCTTTTGGGCATAGTTTCATATTTCTTTTTACAATGATTGCATCAGTTAACAGTTCCAACAACTATTCATTAGTGTCCCGATTTCCCCACATTCCCTCCAATACTTATAATTTTCCTTTTTGCTCATATTAGCCATGTTGACAGGTATGTTGTTTATCAAAGTTGTTTAAATTTGCATTTCTCCAATAAATAGTGATTTGAAGTATTTACTCATGTGACTATAGTTTTTTTTTTCTCTGAGAACTGTCTATTTGTATCCTTTGACCCTTTATCAATCAGGGAAGGCATTGTATTCTTATGAACTTGATTTAGTTCTCTATTTTTGGAGAAATAAGACTTTTGTCAGAGAAACTTTCTGTAACTTCCTGCCCCTCAACTGTGTCATTTGGTTGCATTTGTTATTTTATGTGGAACTGTTTAAAGTTTAATGTAATGAAAATTATGCATTTCATTTTTCATAATATTCTCCATATATTTTTGTCATAAATCATTTTCTTATCCATAAGTCTAACAAACAAACTATTCTATGTTTCTCTAATTTGTTTATGATATCTTCCTTTATTTCTGGATCACATATCCATTTGACTTTATTTTGGTGTATGATGTGAAATGTTGGTCTGTGCCTAGTTTCTGTCATATTATTCATAATTTTCCAGCAATTTTTCTCAAATAGTGAAATATTTCCCCAGTAGCTTGGATCCTTGGGTATAATGAACACTATGTTAATACAGTCATTAACTATTGTATGCTGATTATATAATCTATTTCACTATATCCACTACATTCTACATCCTATTTGCTATATCTTCTACTCTATTTCTTAGATTTTTTTATATTTACCTCTTCATAATAGAGTTTAAGATCCAGTATATGATTTGGACTCTTTCCTTTCTTTTTTATTAGTTCAATAGATATTCTTGACGTTTTGTTCTTCTGGATGAATTTTTTGCTATTTCATCTAGTTGTAAGAAATACATTTTTGTTTACTTTGATTGGTATGGCATTGAAGAAGCAAATTAATTTACCTAGGACTGTAATTTTTATCATAGTGGTTCACCCCATCCATGAACAATTAATATTTTTCTAATTTTGGGGGTCTGACTTTAATTTTTTTGAAAAGTGTTCTATAAGTTGCTGGGTTTGTTTTGGTAAGTATATTCATAGGTATTTTATATCATCTAAAGGTTTTTTAATGGATTATGGGAAATTGCAGAGTAGGATATAAAACTACCCCACTGTGTACTCCCCCACAAAAAAAATAAAAAAAAACATTTAATAGAATTGATGCTAAAAGTTACAAAAATGTAAGTTAGGAGTAGAGAAGAAGACACAGGGAGAAGTCAGAAGAGGTGTTTCTGACTCCCAAGATGAAAAGGCACAGGGGCATCATTGCTAAATTCTTCAACTGTGAAGTAAAGGAGAAAATGGTATAAGAATCAAGAAAAAAGTAATTTAAATTATGTGGAGCTACAGTAAGAATAACACTAGAGTTACCACCCTCAACTTCAGAGAAACAAAGGGCATGAAACAAAATATTTTGGTAAGCAAATGAGCTGTATTTAAAATTAAGAAAAATTATACTTGGTAAAGCTGAACACAATTATACAAGGGAAAATATATATTTAATAAACTAAATGTATTTCAATTATTCTTGGGGAAAACATCTCAGTAAAAATCTTTGAGATCCTTTAGCTAACAGTAAAGTTTAAGCATTATTCACCACATACCTTTATCTTCTTCTATATATTAACTCTTCTAGTTAAATAATTTTCTGCCTTCTATATTTTTTCTGTTATTCCCATGTACTCCTCTTTACCATTCTTTATTTTTGTTTATTTATTTATTCATTTATTTATTTGTTTGTTTGTTTGTTTTGGCTATCAGCCTATCCTATTCTTCTTACTCCTTTCCTTTTTTCTATGGATACTCCTTATTCTCCTAATAGTGATAAGGTTCTTAAGTACTTCATTTGTCTTATATGACTCAAATATCATATATAGCTTAATATCTTAATTATTATCTTCCCCAAGTAGGACTGAATTCAACTGAACCTTATTGAAACCCTTACATTTTCATTTTTTATTTACATTTTTATGCTTATTTTCAGGGGAAATTTTTCTCATTAAATTTTATTTTCAATTCTGATTTTTTTTTTCCTTTGGCCAGGAATACCTGAAAGTCCTTTATTTAATTAAATATCACAATTTTTCTCGTGGAGATTATTCTCAATTTTGTTGGGTATGTGATTCTCAGTTGTAGGTCTAGATAGATCCTTTGCTTTTCAGTATATCATATTCCATGGCTTCTTTTTCTATAATGTAGAAATTTCCAAGTCTTGGGAAAACCTGATTATGAATCCATATATGAATTGTTTCCTTCTGGCTTGCTTTTACTACTTTTTCCTCAGTCCAGGAGGTTTTGAATTCTTTTTATAATAATCCTGGAATTTTTTATTTTAAGATCTCTTTCAGGAAATGATGAGTGGATTCTTTAAATTTCTGTGTTTCTCTCTTTTTTGCGGATTTTAGGGAAGTTTTCTATCTCTGTTTTTGTATTGTATTATTCATGTATTTTGATGATTCATAGACAGTGTCTACTAAAACTATTTTCAATGACTCTTTTTTTAGTGAAGTTTTACAGATTTTTTTCTATTTTTTATTTTGATATTGTCTTCTTGTTTCCTGATATCTTATTATTATATTAGCTTTTATTGCCCCATTCTAGTTTTTAGAATGTTGTTATTTTATTTTCCTAAAGCTCTTTTCTTCAGTGCTTTATTTTCTTTTTTTTGGGGGGGGGATTAATTTTTCCTTTGATTCAGTTCAGTTTTTTGTTTTTTTGTCCTCCAGTTACATTTTTGTATTTTAATATTTAGGCAGTTGTTTTCTTGTCCTACATTTCAATTTGGCCCATTCTAGTTTCCAATCTTCCTATTATTTATTTTATTATTTGATTTTTTAAAACCCTTACCTTTCATCTTCAAATCAATACTGCATATTGGTTCCAAGGCAGAAGAGCAGTAAGGGCTAGGTATTGCAGGTTAAATCACTTGCCCAGGGTCAGTTAGGAGATGCCTGAGTCCAGATTTGAAACCAGGATGTCCCAATTCTAGGCCTGGTTCTCAATCCACTGAGCTACTCATCTGCCCCTATTATTTGATTTTTAAACATCTTTTCAAGTTTTTCTAAGAGGCCTTTTGGGACACAATACTTTTTTTTTCACTTTTCTTTGAGGATTCACATGGTACCTTTTTTTTTATCATTGTCCTGTTCTGAGTTTATATTTTGATATAAATTGTTCCTGTCACTAAAGTAACTTTCTTTGGTTAGATTTCTTCTTTTTTATTTTGCTAATTTGTCTAATTATTATTTTTCCCCTTCATTACCTTGTCTCTCTGCTGAGGTTCTATTCTTCTCCCAGGGTAGAGAGAGTACTGTTCCAACTTATAGATCATCCTTCTCTGGTCCTTGGAGTAGGTTCCACTGTCTTTGGGTCGCACTGTAAATTCCAGGATTTGACCAGCTAGTTTCTTTTGGGGAGGCTTGCATCAGATTTTCCACCTGGCTCCCACTCCCCTATCCTTCAGTTTCACTTATATCTGTTGT